>NC_058412.1:88020079-88320079 GCF_002201575.2 Neomonachus schauinslandi | reverse complement strand
TATTGAATACCTAATATGTTTGCATACAGTTCTTCATAGTATTCTTATAACCCTTTTTATTTCTGAAATTTGGTCATGATAAACATCTTTTTTCTATTTATTTATTTATTTCAGTGATGGAGGAGAGAGAGAGAGTACCACAGGGGAAGGGGCAAAGAGAGAGGGAGAATCTCAAGCAGACTTCCTGCTGGGCATGGAGCCAATGTGGGGCTTGATCTCACAACCCTGAGATCATGACCTGAGTCAAAATCAAGAGTAGGATGCTCAACCTACTGAGCCACCCAACCATCTCATGATAAACACCTTTAATTTCTTATTTTAGTAATGTGAGTGTTCTTTTTTTCTTGGCTAGTCTAGTGAAAAGTGTATTAATTTTGTGGCTTTCAAAAAATCACTTTTGATTTTCTTGATTTTCTTTTCTGTTTTCTAATCTCTATTTCATTAAGTTCTAATTTAATGTTTATTACTTTATCCTGCTTGCTTGCTTTGAATTTGATTTTTTTTTCTTTCTCCAGCTTAAGATGGATAGGTATTTATTTGAGATCTTACTTATTTTTTAATATAAGCATTTACAACCATAAATTTCCCTCTAAGCACTGCTTTAGCTGCATCATGTAAGTTTTGGTATGTTGTGTTTTCATTTTCATTCATCTCAACTTCTAATTTCCCTTGTGAGTTCTTCTTTGACTCATTAGTTGTTTGAGTATGTTGTTTGATTTCCACATATTTATTGATTTCTAATATCATTCCATCAAAGTCAGATAATATACTTTGTATGATTTCAAGTCTTTTAAATTCATTGAGGCTTGCTTTATGGCCTACCAATAGTCTATCCTGTGCCTGACTAGAGTATGTTCTGTGTGCTGTTCAGTGAAATAACTATCTAATTGATCTCTTTGGTTTGTAATGTCTTTCAAATTTTTTATTTCCTTTTTGACCATCTGCATATACGGTCTCTATTCATTACTGAAAGTAGAATATTAAAGTCTCCAATTATTATTGTTGAATTATCTGTTTCTCCTTTCAATTATTTCAGTTTTCTTCATGTATTTTTAATTAAAATAATCAGTTTTTCTTCACTTATTTTGTTGTTAGGTACATATATATTTATAATTGTTAGGACTACTTGGTGGACTGACCCTGTTATCATTACAAAATGTCTTCTTTGTTTCTAGTAAAAAGAGAGAGTACCACAGGGGAAGGGGCAAAGAGAGAGGGAGAATCTCAAGCAGACTTCCTGCTGGGCATGGAGCCAATGTGGGGCTTGATCTCACAACCCTGAGATCATGACCTGAGTCAAAATCAAGAGTAGGATGCTCAACTTTGTAGCTTTGTCTTTAAGTCTATTTTTCCTGATGTTATTGTAGCCATTCCAGCTTTCCTTTGGTCACTGTTTGCATGGTATATTATTCCTATTCTTTTACTTTCCACTCATTTGTGGTTTTGAATCTGTATCTCTTATAGACAGCATACACATTGGATTTTTTTTTTAAGATTTTATCTACTTATCTGAGAGAGATAAAATGAGCAGTGTGAAGGGGCAGAGGGAGAGAGAGAGAGAAGCAGACTCCTTGCTGAGCAAGGAAGCCCAATGCGGAGCTCAATCCCAGGATCTGGAGATCATGACCTGAGCCAAAGGCAGATGCTTAATTAACTGAACCACTCAGGCACACTGGATCTTTTTTGAAGATTTGAAATGGACTGAGAGATGACTGGGTATCCTCCCATTTTGTGTATCTGATTCTACAGGGGTTTTTCACCTTTTGTTCACTTTGGAATATTTTACAAAATAAATTGTGTGTGTGGATGCACTGGGATATTTTGGATTTTTTTTAAAGCTTTAAGTTTTTACCTCTCTTTTTAAACTTATTTCAGCATTTCATAATTGACTATATAATTCTACTCAAAATTTGCCTTTAAACTGGTTTTAAGATTTTACTTACAGTCTCCCTCATTAATTAATGAGCCAAAAATAGTGTTTGGCATGTGAGCAATTTATATGTCTTTGAAAGTCATAATATTACCTTCTTTAAAAATCCTTTAACAACTTGGGGTGCTATTAACTGAGATGCCCAATGGATTTACCTGAAGCCAAGTAAACTACCTTGCTGAAGAAATATACTACATGGGCAGTTTAAGCTGAGGCACCACTTTTTTTGTCTTCCAAAGGTGAATTCCAAGCAAAAATGGAACTTTAACTTTGCTGACTTATTGTTTCTCTAGTAATTTCCCCCTTCTCCTTTGATTTTATTGTGTTGTTTTTTTTTTTTTCTGCCTTACTTATACCTGATACCTGATTCCCCTGTGGTGACAGCAGTGATTGTGAATTTGGTTTTTTGGTCTGATCACATGTTGATCTATAAATGGGTTAATGGATTTATAGAGTAATATTCTGTTGGGTTAGAGATGACAGAGAATTTAGCTTATCATTATTGATTTTTTTTGCATATTTGTCTGAGCACACATCAGACCACTGGAAAACACTGTTTGATATGAAGACCTATGAATTTTTATATCTTGTGTCTTTTGCCCACAGCTAAAATTGTACAATTAAAGCTATCTGTGTGTTTATGTGTCTGTGGTTCTGAAAAACCTTTCCTTCTCGTTATGTAATTATATAATGTTGCCCTATCTTGAGAGAGTATTAATAAATCAGCTTATAAAGGAACTCTTCCTCATTGGCTTATAGAGCAGTTGGATCATTTTTAACCCATTCCAGGAATCCTTGCCTTTTTATTGGAATGTTTAGTTCATTTACAACTCCTAGAAATTACTGATAAGGTAGGATTTATGTCTTCCATTTTGCTATTTGTTTTCTACATCCTTACATCTTTTTGTTTTTTTCGTTACTCCATGACTGCCTTCTCTATTTAAATATTTTCTAATATATCATTTTAATTCCCTTTCTGTTTATTTTATTATATTTTTGGGTGCTTTCTTAGTGGTTGTCCCTGGGGATTACAATTAACATATTAATTTAAAATAATCTAGTTTTGACTAAGACTAATTAATTTCAATAGTACACAAAAACTTTGCTACATGTAGTTCGGTTCCCTGCTCCTTCTTTTGCCCTATTATTGTCATTGTCAAACAAATTACATCTTTATACATTAACAAGTTCATCAACACAATTTTAGAATGATTGTTTTATAGAGTGGTCTTTTAAGTCATATATGAAAGGAAAATGCTTACAAACAAAAATACAGAATACTCTCTTTTATGTTTATCTATATATTTATCTTTTCAGTATTCTTTGCTTTTTCATGTGGATTCAAGTTATTGTCTATTGTCCTTGTATTCAACCTGGAAGACTCTTTAGCATTTCTTGTATAGTGGGTCTACCAGTGACAAACTCCCTTGGGTTTTATTTGGAAATGTCTTAATTTCTCCTTCATTTTGAAGGATATTTTTGTTGAATATAAATTTTGTGGGGTTTTTTCTTTTCACACTTGGAAGACAGTGTCCTTCAGGCATCCGTAGTTTCTGATTGAGAATCCATTCTAGGTGATGAATCACTTCTCTCTCACTGCTTTCAAGATTCTCTGTTTTTGGCTTTCAGCAGTTTGTGATGTGTCTTGGTGTAGATCTCTTTGGCTGATTCTACTTGAAATGGTTTAACTTCTGAAATATGCAGGTTAATGTTTTTCATAAAATTTGGAGAGTTTTTTATTATTTTTCCTTCAAATATTCTTTGTGCCCTTCTACTTCCTTTCCTTCTAGGAATTCCATTATGTGTATGTTTGTATGGTTGATGGTGTCCCACAGGTCTCTTATACTCTGCTCATTTGTCTATTCTTTTTTCTTTCTGATCCTCAGACTGGATAATCTCAACTGATCTACCTTCAAATGTGCTGATTCTTGATTCCATTAGTTCAAAGAGCTATTGAGCTCTTCTAGTAATTTTTCACTTCAGATATCGTCCTTTTCCAACTCTAGAATTTCTATGTGGTCCTTTTAAAATAATTTTTATTTCTTTATTGACATTCTCTATTTGGCAAGGCATTGTTCTCATACTTTCCTCTAAGACTTTAGACATATTTTCATTTAGTTCTTTGAAGAATAGCCAGTTTAAAGCACTTGTCTAATAAGTCCAACATCTTGGCTTCCTGAAGGATAATTTCTACTACTACTACTTTTTTTTCCCCCTGTGAACAGGTCACACTTTCCTGTTTCTTTGCATGTCTCATTCTTTTTTATTGAAAACTGTACATTTTAGGTAATATAATGTAGCAACTCTGAACACTTATTCCAAGGCTATAGTTGCTTATTTGTCTACTGACTTGTCTAGGTCTTTTCATTGATATCTATTTCCCCTCCTATATGCAACCTGTTATGTCATTCCTCAGAAGGCACAATTTCAGCACTTTCACAGCCACTTTGACCCCTCCCCTGTCTAGGGATGACACTGGTCCTAGCTGGACTTGCTTTGACTTCTCTTTCTCTGAGGAAAGGACTGTTTCTTTTTATGTTTCTAGATGATCTGTGTCTCTACTGATATTGTAGCCAGATTTAACCTCCACTAATTGCTAGCTGATTGTTCTATTGTTTTTGACAACATTCTGGGTCATAAATTGCTCTACAGTCTGATCCAATTAAATTTGGGGCCCCTTTAAAGGAGTAGTCTTTGAATCAGTCTTTGAGACTTGCTCTGACTCCAGTAGGGCTCTTCCTAGCTACCTATTTCCCTGGTTCTGTCGAAAGTATAACTGGCCCACCATTTCCCTTGTTGCCATCAGTCTCCTCTTAATTGCTAACCACCAAAATCTCCATTGCTTCTGACAATGAGATTAGGCTTGAACTTCTCCATGCTCTGTCTCATGTAAAGTCAGTCCCTTTGAGGAGAACTACAAAGCCCTTTCTTATTCTTATGGCCTGTCTCATTCCCTCACAGAACCTCTGCACCACTGCTTTGATTCTGGGGGAAGGAACAGTAGTCCCCTTCTCTTAGAATGATGCCCTTGCTTTACTAGCATGGCACTAAGCAGGGACATAGCCCCTCAGCTTTCAGAGATTTTCTCGACCTGCCTTTTCTGGTATGGAATGTCTACCTTATGAATGTGCTGGGGTGTGGGCAATCAGGACCCAGTATTCTTGCCTGTCATACCTGGAGTACTACTTCTGCCTTATGTGTGGGTGCTCATAGGTGGAGGAAGATAGTCACAGGCCTCTTGGCCACTCTTGTCTGAAATAGAGCTCCTGCAAACATGAAGCTGGAGGGACATGAGGGATGCCAGCAGTCTTTCCCTTTGGGGGTAAATCTGTAGCCCAAGACTGAGAGCTGAGGGGAAGAGTCCATCTTCTTGATGGTATGTACCTAGAATAGACCTTCAGGGAGGGAGAGTCTCAGTGCCACAGACTCTCACTGTTCTTACCAAGAGTTAGTAAAATTTCTTGAATAAGTGTTTTTCCGTGTGCTATATGCTCTTAGAATTTTCAGACTTTACATGAAAATTTCTTTTAAAATCTTTGCCAGTTTTGGCTGTTTTGCTTGGGAAAGCAGAACTCATCACACACCACTTCAGAAATTCTTCTACTGTGTGCACTAAGTTTTGGAATGGTTTGTTACATAGCATTATTGTGGCAACAGCTAACTAGTACAACAAGTCTCTTTCTCCTAAAATAACACCTGACATTTATAGTTTACTCTGTGCTACCCAAGGTCAGATATTATTTTTAATCTTCACTTTACATATGATAAGAGTGAAGTTCAACAAGCAGTTATTTCTCTGACATTGGACATAGCAACTTTTTTTCTAGATAGATCACCTGAGGCAAGGGAAACAAAAGCAAAAATAAACTATTGGGACTTTATCAAAACAAAAAGCTTTGGGGCACCTGGGTGGCTCAGTTGGGCATCTGACTCTTGATTTTAGCTCAGGTCATGATCTCAGAGTTGTGAGATCGAGCCCCACATCAACTTGAGGTTCTCTCCCTCTGTCCCTCCCCCCTTGAGCTCACTCTCCCTTTCTCTCTTGAATGGATATATAAAATCTTTTTTAAAAAATAAATAAAATAGGATGCCTGGGTGGCTCAGTCATTGGGCATCTGCCTTCGGCTTGAGTCATGATCCTGGGGTCTTAGGATCAAGCCCCACATTGGGCTCCCTACTCAGCAGGAAGTCTGCTTCTCCCTCTCCCACTCCCCCTGCTTGTGTTCCTGCTCTTGCCATCTCTCTCTATCAAATAAGTAAATAAAATCTTTTAAAAAATAAATAAAATAAAATAAAAATAAATAAAAAGCTTTTGCACAGCAAAGGAAACAACCAACAAAACTAAAACAAAACATACTGAATGGGAGAAGATATTTGCAAATGACATATTCAATAAAAGGTTAGCATCCAAAATATATAAATAATTTATACATCCCAACACACAAAAAAACTCCCAAGTAATCCAATTTAAAAATGGGCAGAAGACATGAACAGAGATTTCTCCAAAGAAGACATACAGATGGCCAACAGACACATGAAAAGATGCTCAACATCACTCATCATGAGGGAAATACAAATCAAAACCACAATGAGATATCACCTCACATCACACCTGTCAGAATGACTAAACTCAACAACACAGGAAACAACAGATGTTGGTGAGGATGTGGAGAGAAAGGAACCCTCGTCACTGTTGGCAGGAATGGAAACTGGTGCAGCCACTGTGGAAAACAGTATGAAGTTTCCTCAAAATGTTAAAAATAGAGCTACCCTCATGTTTATAGCAGCATTATTTACAATAGCCAAATTATGAAAGCAGCCCAAACATCCATCGATAAATAATGGATAAAGAAGATGTAGTGTGTGTGTATATATATATATAATGAAATATTATTTGGCCATGAAAGAGAATGAAATCTTGCCATGTGCAACAACATGGATGGATCTAGAGCATATAATGCTAAGTGAAATAATCCAGGCAGAGAAAGACAAATAGTGTATGATTTCATTCATATGTGGACTTTAAGAAACAAAACAAATGAACAAAAGAAAAAAAGAGAGAAACCAACCAAAAAGCAGATTCTTAACTATAAAGAACAAAGAGATAGTTACCAAAGGGGAGGTGGATGGAGGGATGGGTGAAATAGGTAAATGGGATTAAGAGTACGCTTATCCTGATGAGCACTGAGTAATATATGGAACTGTTGAATCACTATACTGTGTTATCTACATTAGAATTAAAATTTTTTAAAAATGAAAACAAATTCAAAAATAAAATTAAAAAAAAAAACGGTGAAGTTCAGAGAAATCAAAAAAATTCAGGAAATGTTCCTGTCTGATTTTCCTCTTTATAAATACAATGCTTATCCCTTACTCCATTGGGGGAGAGGGAGAAAGTGGACTAGGTTGTCTCTGAACTCCCTTTCTGCTCTAAAATCCTAAGAGCTTATCACCCAGGTTGCCAGTGCTCTCACCAATAGCACTCAGGCCCTACCTTTCCAGTATCAACTATAGTCAACTCCAACTGCCCTATGTGATCTCTGTGCCTGAGAGTTCTTCCAGAGCCTGCATGTACAGCAGGCCACATATGCAGGGAAATTAAAGCTTAATAAAAGACTAACAGGAGCTGATATATAAATACCCCAGTTCCCTCCTGCCCTAGACTCTGCTTCTGGGGGACCCAAACTAAGACTGAGAATCTGGAAATATTGCTGTGAAGCAGAGGAAACTTGACTGAGTGAAAACTGGAGCTGCACCAGGTATGGAGAAGGAGTGCATGGTGAAGTATATATTATGAGCACACAATGGGATCAGCAGTTGGGAAGCAAGGGAGCAGATGACCAAGAGCTTTTCAAGGGCTTGGGAGAAAACACGTCAAAAGAATTGGAGGGAAGAACAAAGGATCAGGTATAGGTCTGCTCAGACAAAGCCTGGGTACCTGAGGGTGTCTAACCCTCAGTGAGCTCAGACACTAGCAGACAGTTGCATTCCGAAATATAGCTCAACTCTTTTTGTTCATGACTCAATTACAACTTTTTCACTATGCTTCTACAGTGCAAATCATGATGTAGCCAAGAAACCAAGATTGGGGGGCACATCATGGCCTCTCAACAACTACAAGGAACTTACCCTCAGAATGGAGATTTGGAGTGGTGTAATCTCAAGCCAGTTCCAGCCCTGACATTCCAGAGAAGAAGGGCCAAGTCAGCACAAAGCCATACCTCAAGCCATCCTTAACAAAATTATCCACAGAGTAATACACCAAGCCCCAAGCCAGACATAGTGATAAAGAGGCTTAGCCCATTACATTTCACCTTTCTGTTCATCCACATATTCCCTGCCCTCCAACGGTTCTCCACAGGCCAGGCACATCAAGTCTTCCAGCCCCAACAAGCTCCCTCCAGCGTGGCAGCTAAGAGTGTTTGCTTTGGAGCTAAAATGGCTGCGTTGGGATCCTGGCTTATGAGTATGTCTTTAGGCAAGTTATCTACATCTTGTACCTCAGTTTGCTCATCTGTAGAATGAAAATAATAATATTTATCTGAGGAATTATTTTAAAGAGTGTATGTAACAAAGTGAAGAAACCCAGCAGATACTATCTCAACCAAGTGATTAAAGTTAACATCACCAATAATGAGCCATCATGGGCTCCTAGCATGACGCACCAACAAGAACACAACATCACTTCTGTGGTATTACTGCCCCAAATACACACCCTGGATTAAATCATGAAGACACATCAGACAAACCCAACTTGAGAGATACTCTACAAAGTAACTGGCACATACTCTTCAAAAATGACAAGGTTATGAAATATAAGGAAAGGCTGAGGGACTATTCTAGATTGAAAAAGACTGGCAGAGACAACTAAGTTCAGTACATGATCCAGGATTATATCCTGGCCCAGAAAGGAAGGAAGGTAAAGGAAAGAATTTTTTGTTCTGTTTTGTTTTTGCTATAAAAGATGCTATTGGTACAATCAGTGAAACTTGGTCTGTGCAGATTCCATGGTAATACTGCCTTAGTGTTAAGTTTCTAATTTTGATGAGTACACTGGCTATGTAGGAGAGTGTCTTAATAAGAGCCTTAGTAAGAAGACTAATTATAGCTATTAAATTAAGCAATTAGTCTGCTCCACACAGCCTATTATATATAATTGTGTTGCTTATCTGTTTAGCAGACAGATGTTTGATCCTTCAGGGTGTTACACATTTGTAACAATCCTAAGATCTAATATATTGGCATACAAATGTGTTTACCCAGCAGACACTGAATTTGATCTGGATTTGCCAGCACTAGGCCAAGGACAGGAATGCAGAGACCTAAGGGGTGTGTCTGTTCTAGTCGGAGAGACTGAAAATCACCTTAAAGGGAAGAGCAAGGGGTGCCTAGGTGGCTCAGTCAGTTAAGTGTCTGCCTTCTGCTCGGGTCATGATCCCGGGGTCCTGGGATCAAACCCCATGTCGACCATCCCGCTCAGCGGGGAGCATTCTTCTCCCTCTCCCTCTGCTCCCCTGCTCCTGCTCTCTCACTCACTCTCTCTATCTCAAATACATTAATAAAATCTTTTACAAAAGGGGAGGTGGGGGAAGTGCAAGAGGATGCAGGGTACTGATTGGTGAGACAAGAAGAATAATAGGAATTCAAAAGAGGGAAAGGAATCTGTACAGAATAAAGACAGAAATGAAAGGAAGACATAGCAAGATCAAAAAAGCCTTGTTTAAAATTACGTTTTATGTGTTTTCTGTGAGGTGAGTTTGGGCTTGCCTGTAAAGGTGAAAAGACAAGAGGTGGCATGTGTTCAAGGATAGTCCCTGTAGCCTCTGGAAATTCATGGCTAAAGAAGTCATATCCATACATCACATTACCACGCAACCATTAAAAAGAGTTGATCTTCTCCCTGTAAGTCACAGTTGTGGTAATTTGGAGGAGGTTGTGACTGGGAGGGGGCAAGTGAGGCAGGCTGGGAGCTGGGACGTGTTCTATGTCACGAGGAGTTGGTGGTGACACAGGTGTGAACATCTGCAAAAAATCAAGCCCCACACTTAAGATTGCACTTTACCATATGTAAGTTATAGCACAATTTTTTAAAAGCTTTAAAAAATTATTCTCTTTATATATTGATTAGGAATTATCCAGGGTATACTGGTAAATGAAAAATGTATATACAACAATGTATATAGAATGCAATCGTGACGGGGGAAGGGTTTCAATAAAGGACACTTATACACTTTGATCCTCATCTTTCCTCAAACTTCATTAGAAGGGAGTAGGAGAAATGAGGGAGGCACCGTCACCAGGAGAGAAGAGAAGGGATGGCTATGGGCCTGGTAAAAGGACCACATGTGGGAAAGGTAGTCAAGGGAAGGGAAAATATTAAAGCAAGGGAAAATCTAAAGCATGGGGAAAGTAAAGGTGCTTCCATTGTTACTTTAACACCTGAGATTACGTGTGTTGCGTGGGTTTAAATCATTTCAAGCTAACAGTTCTGAGGGATGAGAACTAGGCATATGCATGATCTTGGAAGGTGTGTCAGGAAGTCTGGATTGGAAGTGGCTTTAAAATTGTGTTTTTCTCAACAAACTAAAGTCCCATGTCAGATTCTATAGCTCCATTTTGTAATAGATTTAAAACTCAACCAAGCACTCATTTATTAAAATTGGGTAGGCACTTACCTACACACCTACACAGACACACATGGCCGGGAGGGCTCAGGAAACCTGTTGTGCAGAGGTTCACCATGTGAAACCGCTGTTTGATTTTTGAAAAGACCCCCCCCCAACACACACACAACCCACTCCTACCCCCACCCCAGTCCACCCCCATCTTCTGGTTGTATACTGCCACCTAGTGTCCCTTCAACAAACTGACACCAAACACATTCTCAGAAATGTGAATTCAGAAATAATGGAATATATAAGGTGAAGAATGAGACATTTTATTATGATTGAAAATATATGAGAAACTAATCTATACAGGGGCACCTGGGTGGCTCGGTTGGTTAAGTGACTGACTCTTAATTTCAGCTCAGGTCATGATCTCTGTATCCTGAGACGGTGGGCCATGTAGGGCTCCATGCTGGGTGTGGAGCCTGCTTGGGATTCTCTCTCTCTCTCCCTTTGCCCCTCACACACACACACACGCGTGTGCTCTCTTGTTCTCTCTCTCTCTTTCTCTTTCTCTCTCTCTCTCAAAAAAAAAAAAACTAGTCTATATATATATGCATGGATGCTTGTGTAAATATAAAATACCTCTGGGGAATATAAACAAGCTGTTACCAGGAAGGGGAACTGGGTAGCTGGGAAAACCATCACTGTATACAATTTTATACCTTTTAAATTTTGAGCCATAATTATGTATTGTTAATTGAAAAAATAAGCAAAGTTTAAAAAGAAAAAATCTATTAAATTTTGTTGGTATGTTAACCAGGGGCCCATCTTTTCTTCATTCATTGATTTATGTACTTAACAAATACTTAGTGAATGCTTACTATGTGCTGGGCACTGTCTCAAGGAACAAAGGCGAAGAAAACAGACACATTCCTGCACTCCTAGAGTATATAGACTCTACTGAGAGGATGGCCTGGAACAGCACATGTTAACAGTTAACAGAACCCAGTGAATCTGGTTCCTAGGATGAAGGACCATGAGGAGCAGGCCCCCCCAGCCTTGCGTCACTGAGATGGCAAATAATCATCTTCTATTTGCTTTAGATCTATGGTGGGGTCTCCTGCTTATTAATATCACAAGGGTGGGGGCGGAGCAAGATGGCGGAGGAGTAGGAGACCTGGATTTCGTCTCCTCTCAGGAATTCAGCTGGATAGGGATCAAACCATTCTGAACACCTACAAACTCAACAGGAGATCGAAGAAAAGAATAGCAACAACTCTCTCATCAGAAAAGCGACCACTTTCTGGAAGGTAGGACGTGTGGAGAAGTGAATCCGAGGCGATTCGGGAGGATACACGGCGGGGGAGGGGCCTCCGTCGGCCGCTTCTGGCAAGTGATAGAACCACGGAGCACAAAATCAGAACTTTTAAAAGTCAGCTCCGCTGAGGGACGTCACTCTGGTGGCTAAGCGGGGGGGGGGGGGGAGCCCTCCGGAACAGTGTGGTCTCAGGACCCTCGGGGTCACAGAAAGACCAGGGGTGCCTGAGTGTGGCAGAGCTCCCAGGTAATGAAGCAGGGAAGCCGGCTGCAGAGGCAGAGCCCAGGCGCAGGCTCTCAGCTCGGGGTTGCCATAAACCGTGATCCGCAGCACAGTCGGGCCCCTGCTCCTCCAGCAGGGACCCAACAAGCGGCAGATCCGGGGAGAGTCCCCTTCCTCCCCCCGGGGAGGAGCCGCACGGGAGTGCACCGCAGGAATCTGCTGGGTTTGGAGACTCCACCCGGGGTCGGGTGCCAGAGATAGAAACACGCGGTCACAGGCTGGTGAGCACGGAGTGCGGCCGGAGACCGGGGAGACAGGAGTGACTGACGGCTTTTCTCTGGGGGCTCACTGAGGAGCGGGGTCCTGAGTTCTCAGCTCCTCTGGGGCGGAGATTGGGAGGCTGCCATTTTCACTCTCCGCCTCCAAAGCTGTACGGAAAGCTCGCAGGGAACAAAAGCCCCGGAGAGCAAACCTGAGCACATTACTTAGCTGGGAGGGGGCAAGGGCGGGGCAATTCTGCCTCCAGCAAAGACATTTGGAAACCACAGCAACAGGCCCCTCCCCAGAAGATCAGCGAGAACAGCCAGCCAAGACCAAGTTTACCGATCAATGAGAACGGCAGAACTCCAGCGCTAGGGGAATACTGCACATAGAATTCATGGCTTTTTTACCATGATCCTTTAGTCTTTCAAAGTTAATTTTTTTTTAACTGTTTTTTTTTTTTTTGAATTTTTCTTTTTCCCTTTTTCAACCAACATCTTATCAATCCCTTTTTTTAAAAAAACATTTTTATTTTTCATTTTTAGAGTCATATTCTATCCCTTCATAATAGTTACCCATATTTTTGGAATATATATATAAGTTGTTCTCTCTTTAAAATTTTGAGATATTTTCTTCTAACAGATTAAAATATACCCTAAATCGGGCGCCTGGGTGGCTCAGATGGTTAAGCGTCTGCCTTCGGCTCAGGTCATGATCCCAGGGTCCTGGGATCGAGTCCCGCATCGGGCTCCCTGCTCCTTGGGAGCCTGCTTCTCCCTCTGCCTCTCTCTCTCTCTCTCTCTGTCTCTCATGAATAAATAAATAAAATCTTTAAAAAAAAAAAATAAAAATAAAAAAAATAAAATATACCCTAAATCTCTAGTATATGGTTTTTTCTACTCCCCTGCCTGATCACATTCTCTCCTTTTTTTTTCTTTTTTCTTTTTTTAATCCTCTTCTTTCTTTTTTCAAACAACTTCTTATCAATTCCTTTTATAAAATTTTTTATACTTTCCATCTTTACAGTCATATTCCATCCCTTCATCCTATCAACCCTTATTTTTGTACATAAATAAGTTTTTCTTTCTTTAAAATTTTGGGAGGCACTTTCTTCTAAAAGACCAAAATACACCCCAAATCTAGTGTGTGGCACTGATCTATATACCAGCCTGATCATATTTGATCACATTCTGGTTTTTTTGTTGTTGTTGTTGTTGTTGTTTTGTTCTGTTTGTTTTTGTTTGTTTTTATCTTTTTCTTTTTCTTTTTTTTCTTTTTCTTTTTTCTCTCTTTCCGTTTCTTTTTCCACTGCTTCAGGTCTTTTCTGATTTGTTTAGAGTATATTTTCTGGGGACGTGGTTACTCTGCTAGCATTTTGTTCTCTCATTAATCTATTCTCCTCTGCACAAAATGACAAGACGGAAAAAATCACCTCCACAAAAAGAACAAGAGGTAGTACCAACTGCCAGGGACCTACTCAATACGGACATTAGTACGATGTCAGATCTAGAGTTCAGAATCATCCCTTTAAAGATACTAGCTGGGCTTGAAAAAAATATGGAAGTTATTAGAGAAACCCTTTCTGGAGAAGTAAAAGAGCTAAAATCTAACCAAGTAGAAATCAAAAAGGCTATTAATGAGGTGCAATAAAAAATGGGGGTGCTAACTGCTAGGATAAATGAGACAGAAGAGAGAATCAGTAATATAGAAGACCAAATGATGGAAAATAAAGAAGCTGAGAAAAAGAGAGATAAACAACTACTGGATCACGAGGGCAGAATTCGAGAGATAAGCGATACCATAAGACGAAACTACATTAGAATAATTGGGATCCCAGAAGAAGAAGAAAGAGAGAGAGGGGCAGAAGGTATAATGGAGCAAATTATAGCAGAGAACTTCCCTAATTTGGGGAAGGAAACAGGCATCAAAATCCAGGAAGCACAGAGAACCCCCCTCAAAATCAATAAAAATTGGTCAATACCCCGACATCTAATAGTAAAACTTACGAGTCTCACAGACAAAGAGAAAGTCCTGAGAGCAGCTCGGGAGAAGAGATATGTAACCTACAATGGTAGAAACATTAGATTGGCAACAGACCTATCCACAGAGACCTGGCAGGCCAGAAAGGACTGGCAGGATATATTCAGAGCACTAAATGAGAAAAATATGCAGCCAAGAATACTGTATCCAGCTACGCTGTCATTGAAAATAGAAGGAGAGATCAAAAGCTTCCAGGACAAACAAAAACTAAAGGAATGTGCAAACACAAAACCAGCCCTACAAGAAATCTTGAAAGGGATCCTCTAAGCAAAGAGAGACCCTAAAAGCAACATAGACCAGAAATGAACACAGACAATATACGGTAACAGTCACCTTACAGGCAGTACAATGGCACTAAATTCCTATCTTTCAATAGTTACCCTGAATGTAAATGGGCTCAATGCCCCAATCAAAAGACACAGGCTATGAGACTGGATTAAAAAACAAGACCCATCGATATGCTGTCTGCAAGAGACTCATTTTAGACCCAAAGACACCCCCAGATTGAAAGTGAGGGGGTGGAAAACCATTTACCATGCTAATGGACACCAAAAGAAAGCTGGGGTGGCAATCCTTCTATCAGACAAATTAGATTTTAAACCAAAGACTGTAATAAGAGATGAGGAAGGACATTATATCCTACTTAAAGGATCTATCCAACAAGAAGATCTAACAATTGTAAATATCTATGCCCCTAACATGGGAGCAGCCAATTATATAAGGCAATTAATAACAAAAGCAAAGAAACACATCGACAACAATACAATAATAGTGGGGGACTTTAACACCCCCCTCACTGAAATGGACAGATCGTCTAAGCAAAAGATCAACAAGGAAATAAAGACTTTAGATGACACACTGGACCAAATGGACTTCACAGACATATTCAGAACATTCCATCCCAAAGCAACGGAATACACATTCTTCTCTAGTCCCCATGGAACATTCTCCAGAATAGATCACATCCTAGGTCATAAATCAGGTCTCAACCGGTACCAAAAGATTGGGATCATTCCCTGCCTATTTTCAGACCACACTGCTTTGAAACTAGAACTCAATCACAAGACAAAAGTCAGAAAGAACTCAAATACATGGAGGCTAAAGAGCATCCTACTGAAGAATGAATGCATCAACCAGGAAATTAAAGAAGAATTTGAAAAATACATGGAAACCAATGAAAATGAAAACACAACTGTTCAAAATCTTTGGGATGCAGCAAAGGCAGTCCTAAGAGGAAAGTAAATAGCAAGCCAAGCCTTTCTCAAGAAACAAGAAAGGTCTCAAGTACACAACCTAACCCTACACCTAAAGGAGCTGGAGAAAGAACAGCAAATAAAGCCTAAACCCAGCAGGAGAAGAGAAATAATAAAGATCAGAGCAGAAATCAATGAAATAGAAACCAAAAGAACAGTAGAACAGATCAATGAAACTAGGAGCTGGTTCTTTGAAAGAATTAACAAGATTGATAAACCCCTGGCCAGACTTATCAAAAAGAAAAGAGAAAGGACCCAAATCAACAAAATCATGAATGAAAGAGGAGAGATCACAACCAACACCAAAGAAACACAAACAATTATAAGAACATATTATGAGCAACTCTATGCCAGCAAATTAGGTAACCTGGAAGAAATGGATGCATTCCTGGAGATGTATCAACTACCAAAACTGAACCAGGAAGCAATAGAAAACCTGAACAGACCTATAACCACTAAGGAAATTGAAGCAGTCATCAAAAATCTCCCAAAAAACAAAAGCCCAGGGCCAGATGGCTTCCCAGCGGAATTCTACCAAACATTTCAAGAAGAATTAATACCTATTCTTCTGAAACTGTTCCAAAAAATAGAAATGGCAGGAAAACTTCCAAACTCATTTTATGAGGCCAGCATTACCTTGATCCCAAAACCAGACAAAGACCCCATCAAAAAGGAGAATTACAGACCAATATCCCTGATGAACATGGATGCAAAAATTCTCACCAAAATACTAGCCAATAGGATCCAACAGTACATTAAAAGGATTATTCACCACAACCAAGTGGGATTTATCCCTGGGCTGCAAGTTTGGTTCAACATCCGCAAATCAATCAATGTGATACAATACATTAACAAAAGAAAGAAGAAGAATCATATGATCCTCTCAATAGATGCAGAAAAAGCATTTGACAAAGTACAGCATCCTTTCTTGATCAAAACTCTTCAGAGTATAGCCATAGAGGGTACATACCTCAATATCATAAAAGCCATCTATGAAAAACCTACAGCGAATATCATTCTCAATGGGGAAAAACTGAGAGCTTTCCCCCTAAGGTCAGGAACGCGGCAGGGATGTCCACTATCACCACTGCTATTCAACATGGTATTGGAAGTCCTAGCCACAGCAATCAAACAACAAAAAGAAATCAAAGGCATCCAAATCGGCAAAGAAGAAGTCACACTCTCACTCTTTGCAGATGATATGATACTTGATGTGGAAAACCCCAAGATTCCACCCCAAAACTGCTAGAACTCATACAGGAATTCAGTAAAGTGGCAGGATATAAAATCAATGCACAGAAATCAGTGGCATTCCTATACACCAACAACAAGACAGAAGAAAGAGAAATTAAGGAGTTGATCCCATTTACAATTGCACCCAAAACCATAAGATACCTAGGAATAAATCTAACCAAAGAGACAAAGGATCTATACTCAGAAAACTATAAAATACTTATGAAAGAAATTGAGGAAGACACAAAGAAATGGAAAAACGTTCCATGCTCATGGATTGGAAGAACAAATATTGTGAAGATGTCAATGCTACCTAGAGCAGTCTACACATTCAGTGCAATCCCCATCAAAATACCATCCACTTTTTTCAAAGAAATGGAACAAATCATCCTAAAATTTGTATGGAACCAGAAAAGACCCTGCATAGCCAGAGGCATGTTGAAAAAGAAAAGCAAAGCTGGTGGCATCACAATTCCAGACTTCAAGCTCTATTACAAAGCTGTCATCATCAAGACAGTATGGTACTGGCACAAAAACAGACACATCGATCAATGGAACAGAATAGAGAGCCCAGAAATGGACCCTCAACTCTATGGTCAACTCATCTTTGACAAAGCAGGAAAGAATGTCCAGTGGAAAAAAGACAGTCTCTTCAACAAATGGTGTTGGGAAAATTGGGCAACCACATGAGGAAGAATGAAACTGGACCATTTCCTTACACCACACACAAAAATAGACTCCAAATGGTTGAAAGACCTCAATGTGAGACAGGAGTCCATCAAAATCCTAAAGGAGAACACAGGCAGCAACCTCTTCGACCTCAGCCGAAGCAACTTCTTCCTAGAAACATCGCCAAAGGCAAGGGAAGCAAGGGCAAAAATGAACTATTGGGACTTCATCAAGATAAAAAGCTTTTGCAAAGCAAAGGAAACAGTCAACAAAACCAAAAGACAACTGACAGAATGGGAGAAGATATTTGCAAATGACATATCAGATAAAGGGCTAGTATCCAAAATCTATAAAGAACTTCTCAAACTCAACACCCAAAGAACAAATGATCCACTCAAGAAATGGGCAGAAGACACGAACAGACATTTTTCCAAAGAAGACATCCAAATGGCCAGGAGACACATGAAAAAGTGCTCAACATCACTCGGCGTCAGGGAAATCCAAATCAAAACCTCAATGAGATACCACCTCACACCAGTCAGAATGGCTAAAATTAACAAGTCGGGAAACGACAGATGTTGGTGGGGATGCGGAGAAAGGGGAACCCTCCTACACTGTTGGTGGGAATGCAAGCTGGTGCAGCCACTCTGGAAAACAGTATGGAGGTTCCTCAAAAAGTTGAAAATAGAGCTACCGTATGATCCAGCAATTGCACTACTGGGTATTTACCCCAAAGATACAAAAGTAGGGATCCAAAAGGGTATGTGCACCCCGATGTTTATAGCAGCAATGTCCACAATAGCCAAACTGTGGAAAGAGCCAAGATGTCCATCGACAGATGAATGGATAAAGAAGATGTGGTATATATACACAATGGATTATTATGCAGCCATCAAAAGGAATGAGATCTTGCCATTTGCAACGACATGGATGGAACTGGAGGGTATTATGTTGAGCGAAATAAGTCAAAAAGAGAAAGACATGTATCATATGACCTCACTGATATGAGGAATTCTTAATCGCAGGAAACAAACTGCGGGTTGCTGGAGTGGGGGGTGGGGTGGGAGGGATGGGGTGACTGGGTGATAGACACTGGGGACGGTATGTGCTCTGGTAAGCGCTGTGAATTGTGTAAGACTGTTGAATCTCAGATCTGTACCTCTGAAACAAATAATGCAATATATGTTAAAAAAGAAGAAGAAGACGACAAAAAGAAGAAGGTAGCAGGAGGGGAAGAATGAAGCGGGGGAAATCGGAGGGGTAGACGAACCATGAGAGACGATGGACTCTGAAAAACAAACTGAGGGTTCTAGAGGGGAGGGGGGTGAGAGGATGGGTTAGCCTGGTGATGGGTATTGAGGAGGGCACATTCTGCATGGAGCACTGGGTGTTATGCACAAACAATGAATCATGGAACACTACATCTAAAACTAATGATGTATTGTATGGGGATTAACATAAGAATAAAAAAATATATATCACAAGGGTGATCTAATGAGTATTTTATTCACTCAAGAGCTGAAACACACACATTCTTCTCAAATACCCATGGTCAATTTACAAATAGTAGCTGCAAAGCTAGTCTCAAAAAATGTCAAAGAATGGGTATTACAGAGATTACATCCCCAGACCACAATGCAATCAAGTGAGAATTTATTAAGTAAAAGTTTAATATTAAAAATTCATTCAAAAATTTAAATTATGTTTCTAAACAACTCATGGGACAGAGAGATATTATAGTGGAATTTAGAAAAAATTTTCAAGCTGACAATTATAAAAAGACAATATAGCAAAATTTGTAGGACAGAGTTAATACGATACCTGAAAATTTAAAGCTTTAAATGCATATATTAGGAAAGAAGTTTGAATATTAATGAGATAATTAGGAAAAGAAAAAACAGAATACACTCAAAGAAAGTAAAACAAAAGAAATTTTAAGATATCAAACATACAATGGAGGTGTTTAACAAAGTCAAAAGTTCTTGTGGGGAAAAAGCAACAAAATTTTTAAATTTCTAGGACTGTTGATCAAGAAAAACAAGAGAGGGCACAAATAAGTAATATTATGAGTAAGAGAGAGGCTCTAACTACAAATGCTTAGGAGGTAAGATATGAGCAATGTTATGCCAATAAAGTTGAAAACTTTGGTGAAATGGGCAAAGTTCTCACTAGAAATACACCAAAATTGCCTGAAAAAGATATAGAACACTTGAATGATTAGAAAGGGAATCAGCAATTTAAAATAGTCTACATAGAAAATAGGCATATTCTCTCAAACATGCATGGAATAGAAAATTCAAACCATACACAAACTCTTTTAGAAGATTTTTTTTTAATTTCCAACTCCCTTGGTAAGGCTAATATAACCATGACAGTATATCCAAACAAGTACAATATAAAAAACAAAATTAGAAGCTAACCTCTCTTATGAACACAGAAACAAAGAGCCTCAACACCATGTTAGCAAATCAAATCCAGCAATGTATAAAAAAACGTGCTTTCTGGGGAACCCTCTTACACTGTTGGTGGGAATGCAAACTGGTGCAACCACTCTGGAGAACAGTATGGAGGTCCCTCAAAAAGTTGAAAATAGAGCTATCCTATGACCCAAGGGGCACCCCAATGTTTATAGCAGCCATGTCCACAATAGCCAAACTATGGAAAGAGCCAAGATATCTTTTTATTTCGATGAATGGACAAAGATGTGATATATGTACACACTGGAATATTATTCAGCCATCAAAAATAATGAAATCTTGCCATTTGCAATGTCATGGATGGAACAGGAGGGTACTATGCTAAGTGAAATAAGTCAGTCAGAGAAAGACAAATACCATATGATTTCACTCATGTGGAATTTAAGAAACAAGGCAGATGAACATAACGGAAGGGAAGGAAAAATAAAACAAGATGAAAATTGAGAGGGAGGCAAACCATAAGAGATGCTCAACTTTAGAAAACAAACTGAGGGTTGCTGGAGGGGAGATGGGTGGGGGAGATGGGGTAATTGGGTGATGGGTATTAAGGAGGGCGTGTGATGTAATGAGCACTGGGTGTTATATCCAACTGATGAATCACTAAATTCTACCTCTGAAACTAATTTTTAAAATGTGCTTTCTATTGGGAATCAGGAGTGATTCAACATCAAAGTTGAGAAAACTTAGATGATTGCCGCAATAGATTAATAAAATGTACAAAATAAAATTCAACATCCATTAATGATTTTTAAAAACTCTTAAACTGGATTAAAAACTCTTATTAAAGTTTTCTTAATCTGATAAAGAGCATCTTCATATTTAATGATTAAAAAGTTAAGGGCCTTCATGGAAGGGAGAACAGCATATACACAGCTGCTCAGGGAGTTAAACAGGACAATCATCCACACCAGTCCGTCTCTGATAGTTAACCCAATCACCCCGAACACTATTTACTCTTGTTATAGCCACACTTCTTGGGGTCCCAACTAGATTATCACTATGGTGCAGGTGGCCTTTGCTGACCATATATCAGGAAGTCAAAGGAGACCTTGTAATGGCCAATGTAGCAGGCAGAAATAATAAAAGCTAACCTCCTCTAGGCACGAGGAAGGTCTCCCTCACATTTTGCATGCATGTACTAGATTTTGGAAAATGGAAGGCTAGCCATCAGTGCAGAGGATCTGACTTTTCTGGAGAGTTAAGAAAGAAGAATTTGAATGGGAAGGCAGTAATTTGTGGTTATACTCTTCAGGGAATCAGAAGTGACTAAGATATTCTATTATCAAAATGACCTATGAGCAATGGGTGTCTTAGAAAAAAATTCCCCCAAAACAAATGCTGAAGAAGGAGTGTAAGTAGTTGGGGAGCTTGGGTGGCTCCATCTGTTAAGCATCTGCCTTCAGCTCATGATCACAGGGTCCTGGGATCGAGCCCCACATCAGGCTCCCTGCTCAGCAGGGAGTCTGTTTCTTCCTCTGCCCCTCTGCCACTCATGCTTTCTATCTCACTTTCCCTTTCCCTCTCTCAAATAAAAATAAATAAAATCTTAAAGAAAAAAGGAGTACGAGTAGTTTACTTTGAAGGTGACCCCAGAAAACACTAGTAGGGTGGGAAATAAGACAGGGACAGGGAATAAGCCAGTATATGTCACTGCTCTGGGCAACAGGGGCTCAATTCCACTATACAACTTGCCAGAGTGTTGTCCTACTTGAGGCGCAAGGAAGGGAGAGGCAAAGGATCCAGGGTATTCACACCTGTTGTTGGCTGAGGGGCAGCATTAGCTCCCTGGCACTTCCAGTTTTGGGGCATGCTTGAGCCAAAAGAAAGTTGTCATGGGGAGAATCACCAGTGACTGCAGTGGGAAGGATATGGGCAGGAAGGGCACTGGTACCTTCTGCTACCAGGGCACTGTGGAGTCCATGTTATACTGTTTCATGTAACAGATCTGCAGCTGTCCTCCTGGACAGATGTGCATAGGTGGACAAATCTGAACAAGCATCTGCACAAAATAATGGGCTTCCTCCACTCTGTCCTTAGTCACATTGGGCAAACTGAGGCAACTTAGTAACTCATCTACCTCTTCTTAAAACTTCCTCACCTCCCAAAGGTAGGGCCAGTCATGCCTCCCTGCTGTCAGAGCACTTGCACACATTTTCTGCCATATCTCATATCGTTGGTATCTGTCCCATTTCCTGCATGTCCAGAACAGGTGCCAATTGGCTTCCATCATCTTTCACCTGCAGGACTGAACTGCTACTTCTTGGTTGACCAGTGAAAACTACAAAAGCAGTATAATTAATCTATGCATTCCTTCAACAAATATTTATTGGGCATTGTCTTGCTTTGGGTTTCCCCAAAGGCAGTCTGAGACAAGAGCTTAGATCTAAGTAGTTTATTTGGGAAAGGGAGCCAAGGAAGAAGGAAAAGCCAACCCAAGGGGCTGGGCATGAATGAGCTGGTTACCACTGTGAGCAACTGAGGCTCCATCCAACTCCTATGAAGCATGGAAGGCTGAAGCATTCAACCCCAATTAGTTAAGGGTTAACTTCCCTGAACTTCCAGATTGTGCCTGCTCCCAAGGCTGCCAGAGAAAGTTCTAAGGTAAGCTCTAAAGAGGACAACAAAGAGCTACTTGAGGTGGCAGCATTCATGGGAACTCTCCACCACCACTGGAGAGTTGAAGTCAGAAGTGGACTGAGGGAATAAGGTAACAATAGTGTCTGCTCCATGTACCTACCACATACCAGGCAGAGTGCTAGGTGCTGGCCATGCAACAATTATCAAGACAAACCATTTCCTCACTTCCATGGAATTTACTTTTCAATGTGGTAAAAAGAACATACCAATACACAAATCAGCAAATAAATAATGATGGGCTTGAAAAGTACTATGAAGTAAATAAAGAAAAGGGGGGGGGAAAGAAACCACTCTAGATAAAATGGTTTGATAAGATGACATTTGAGTTGAGTCTTAAAGGATGAGAAGAATCTATGTCTCAGTCCATTGGGACTGCTATAACAAAAATAACATAAACTGGGTGGTTTATAAATAGCAAACATGTATTTCCCACAGTTCTGGGGGCTTGGAAAGCTAAGATCAAGGCACTGGCAGATTCAATTTCTAAGGGCTGTCTTCCTCAGAGTGCTGCCTTCTCACTGTAACTGCACATGACAGACGGGGCAAGGGATCTCTCTGGGGTCTCTTTTATAAGGGCACTAATCACATTCATCTCCCAAAGGCCCTAATACTATCACCTTCAGGGTTATATGAACATATGAATTTGGGGGGGTACACATTCAAACTATAGCGGTTTGCTAAGCAAAGACCTGGGGGAAGAGCTTTCCAAGCAGTGAATGGCATATACAAAAGCTCATGTCAGTAAAATTGACAAATTCTAGAGGCTCTAGGAATGAAATATGGTGAAGGTGATTTTATGAGTGAGGTGGACAAAGCAAGGCCATCACAGTTCCATGAACAGAATTTTCAAAATATTAGAACAAATGTAAATTGAAACTGTATGTGAGATAGAATTTTTCAAACAGTGGATTGACAAAGATCCAAAGGTTTGTAACGATTCCACTGGGGAAATGTGGGGAAACCCACACTCCTATATGTTACTGTGGGTGTGTCAGTTAGTAAATGTCTAAGGAGCAATTTAGCCATATGTATCTAATATTTAAAAGAAAAGGGGGAGAGGGGACATATTCTTTACCATAGCAATTCTAAGAATTTTTCCTATAGATATAACCACACATGCACACAAAAATAGTCCTCTAGGATCCTGTAGCATTATTCATGATAGCAAGCATCGGGAACAAGGGACCATATGAGCTAACTGAGGTATAAACAACCAAGTCTCAGCGGTTTGACCTGGTGAAGGAGGGCAGTGCTCAACCAGGGGCTTACGGTGATGACATGCCCCATGCCCAGTCCTGGTCTACGTATGTTGCCCCTACATCCTGTCTAGTTAGCATAGACTCACTCTCGAAAGTGCCACCATCTTGACCACAGACTTAGGAACCCCGTGTGCTTCAGGAACCCACTAATGGTCCTCCCACAGTCTCCCCATCACTGGCCCCACACCACCTCAAGATGAGGTGGGTTTCCAAACCAGCCCGAGAAGAGGCACGCGCACAGCTCATTGGCTAGACGCTGTTACATGGGCAGCCGAGCCGCAAGAGAAGCTGGGAAGGCAGCTCCTGGGCTGGGCAGAGCAAAATGGGACTGACTGAGCGGACATCTGGGCAGACCCTACCACCATGATCCTTAAGTAAACTGGGAGCCTACGTGGATGATTAACCCAAGTCAGGAGCTGACGACCCACCTTGGCAGCACCTAGGAAGAGTTAGGAAAATGGGGGTCAAGAACAAGAGAGATTCATCGCACTGCCTATTGTGTTGTAGTTGCATTTTCTGTCACGTATTACCTTCAAAAAAGAAGGGGGGGGGGGCTTTAGGTATGGAGGGACCCAAGGAAAATTCAAAACTTCCTCAGGCTGGTCAAGGTCAAGGTTGTGAGGTTATGGTGTAACTCCTCGGCCAGCACCGCAGCCTGCCCTGCCGCGCAGAGGAACCCCTACAAGCTGCGACAGGAGCCGAATCCGGCCCGCGAGGGCTGCACTGGGGCGCTGGAAGCCAGACAGGTAAAGACCGGGGTCAGAGCCGACACTAGCCGAAACTAGCCTGAAGGGAACGAGACCTACCCAACAAGAAAACACGGCCGCGCCTGCGCAGCAGAGCCCGCTACGCCCCGTCCGTACGCCGCGCCTGCGCGCTGGGCCCCAAACGCCCAGCTCCGCCCGGCCTGTGACACAACGTGCACGTGGGCGGGACTCAGGCTCCCGGGATCTGCCGGCTCGCGGCCTGTGGGCGGAGGCCCTGGTAACGCCGGCCCGGGAGCGAGAGCAGGGAAGCTTCCTCGGTCGCCCGCGTGCTCCCGGGAAACGGAACCTCCCTCCGTGGTAGGGCAGAGGGGACCCTGCAGGGTAAGGGCGGGCCTGAGGCGCGTGTGGGGCTGGCGGGGTCCGCCGGGCCCAGGTAGCTGCACGTGGGCAGCCCGGCGTGCGGCGCGGTGGAGGAGGGGTCCGAGTGGAGGAGGGTCGGGGCCTGGGGGGTCCAGACGCACACACCTGTCAGCTCCTGGGTCTCTAGCAGTGGCTCCTGCAGGCGGACTCTCGGTTATTCGCAGGCGGGTCTTCCCTCTTGCTGCCTTCTTGTCCTGGCTCCATTAGTCTTCCCAGAACTCTGGACTCCGCTGACCTGTGAGGGGAACAATCCGTGTTCTAGAAACTGGGTGGGCCAGACAGCAAGGGTCTCTACCCCCAGGAATCCTGGAGCTTGCTGCATTCATTCATTCAGCATTTGCTGACCCGCTTCCCAGGGCTGTGCCAGGTGCAGGAGATCCAATAGGGGAAGGACTGGCAAGGCCCCTTCCCTCCTGGGCCTCACAGCCCAGTTGGGAAGCCCAAGTAACAGGCAAGATAGTGCCATTCTGACAGTACTGCAGATGTGAGGACAATAAATTCTGACATTGCTGTGGTGACCAGAAGAAGAGCTCAAGGTGGTTCTGCCTGAGCTGAGGCATGAGCCAGCAGTGCTCCAGGCTACCAGAGAGAGAGAGACCCTGAGGTGGATAGAGCTGGACACCAGGCTCGACTCCCTTCAGTGGAAAGCCTTGAAGAGGCAGGAGAGTAAAAGAGAAGGGACAGATGGGCAGGGGGCCATGGAAGGAAGGGTGGTGGTTATCTTAAGTTCAGCTAGGAGCCATAGAATGGTTTTAAGGGTTGGAGGAAAGCCTGAATTGTTTTTGTAGATTATGATGAGCAAAGTCCTCCATATCCCAGGCGTCCATCCAAAAGAATCATTCACCCAGAAGTGCCTGGGTAGCTCCAGTTGTCCCTCCACACACGTGTATTCCAGGATCATGCATACCAGGCCATACATCGTACATTCTTCAGGATCCTGTGGAGGTCCTAGCCCATAGCCTCCCCCACCCCCACCCCACCCCCCGCACCCCCAGTGAGGGAATCTGAAACTCTAGGAGGGAGGTTCCTTGGGGATGGGTGGATAGCAACTGTGATTACAAGGGCTTTCTGACCCACTGTGCAGGAGCCGTGATGGATGGGGGATTAGGTTTTGTCTGGGGAAGGTTCTGTTGGGGGGGGGGAGCATAGTAGTATAAACCCAGAAATTGTTTTCTATACCCCCCATTCCTTCCCTCGTAAGCATCAGTTGGCTAATATGTGTGTCTGTCTCCCTTGTGGAACCTAATATGAAAACCAGAGAGGTGGACAACCATGTAAAGAGATCTTGGAAGAGCTTCCCCGCCCACTGTGTCTTGTGAAAAGGAGACAACTGGTGGTGTTAACAGGGCTGACTCATGTATGTATACTTTTTTTCAGAGGAGAGAAAAGTCAGTTTAAACCTCTAGGAGAATAAGTGGTGGTTTGTTAATGTCGTTTAATTTTGGATAGGTTTTTAGCATATGTGGCAGTCATTGCACACATGGCTCTTTTGTGTACTTTAACTGAAAACCTTGAAGAAACTGGCTAACAGATTGTGTGGCCACTGATCCAAATCAGATAAAGCTTGTATCTCCCAAGAGCTCACCTGCCTTCCCCAGCTCCTAGAAAGCTAGCTGAGGGATGGGGCAGGCACCTGCCTCCGGCATCACTACTCCACACCCAAATTCTCCCTGACCCCAACCTCCACCTGACACAGGGCAGCCCCCAACAGGAGCCAGATGGGAGCAAAGTTTGCTGAGCCAAACCTCTCTTGGCCTTTGTGCACCTTACATCCTGCCCCACCCTACTCCCAGCCTCCTCCTTATTCCGCACCTGGCTTACCTTCCTTATAGCCTTGTTCTAGATTCTCTCTCTCTCCTTTAAAGGACAAAATTAAAGCTGAGTTGTTTTCTTGAGTGGACCTCTAGGAAGGACCTGATTGACACATTTACACTATGGTGTTAGTGGTGCTCATGGAAACGTGATTTGCTCCTCTGGAAGTTGTCTCATAGTACTTAGTATTACTGAACACCTTAACCCAATGGAGTGAAACTGGCTTTTAGGTTTGAGCCTTTAGGACATGGAGGTACCTATGGGCCAGGCTCTTCCTGGCTCTGTGCTCCCTTAAATGTTATTTTCGGTTTGGACTCTGTTTATGTCATGCTGAGCCTGTTGGTGTGTAACTGTGACAATTATATGCATGTAATTTTATGTGAGTATTTTTTGGTTGTCTAGAGTCTTAACATTAATAGGGAAAGTGAAATGATGGAGCACATTTAATTTGGAGACAGAAGCCAGAAAGTCTTGTCTGTGCCTTGCCACATGCCAGCTGTGTGATTCCAGACAAGTCTGTTTCCAGATATTCCCTGGGCCTTGGCGCTGTTATATGTAAATAAGTTGTTGTCTGTTGTGTGGTATAAGTGCTGGCCTTGTGGGTCTCTGTTAACAGGATGTAGCATATGTAAAGGGTATTTTTTTAGTGGGTAGACAAATTTAACAAAGAGCAACCTTTGCCTCAAAATTTGCTATACTACCTGTTAATCTGATCATGTAGGGATGGTTCTTAGAGTAACATAGGACATGATAAAAGTTGATTATGTAAAAGGGTCTTATACCTGTGCTGCCCTGGCCCACTGGTCGAGAGGGACAGGAGAGCAAGCAAAAAAAAAAGAAAAAAGGAGGGATCTTAGGGGCGCCTGGGTGGTTCAGTCGTTAAGCATCTGCCTTCGGCTCAGGTCATGATCCCAGGGTCCTGGGATCGAGCCCCGCATCAGGCTCCCTGCTCCACGGGAAGCCTGCTTCTCCCTCTCCCACTCCCCCTGCTTGTGTTCCCTCTCTCACTGTGTCTCTTTGTGTCAAATAGATAAATAAAATCTTAAAAAAAAAAAAAAAAGGATCTTATAAAACACTGAGTTATGTTAGTATTACTTTTGTGTCCTTATTCATCCTTAGAGATAGCTGCTTTAGAACATTGTCTATAAATACTTTTTGTTTAATGATCTGTTAGCAATGGAAAACTGGGTTACAGTAACCTAACGAAGGGGGCCTGTGAGAAGGCTAGTTGTAGGGTGAGCGCTGGATACCTGGGGACGGGCATTCCCCAGGTCACATCTCAGCCTCTGCTCGTCCCTGGGTCTTCTGTCATTGATGTCTTCACTCCTGATCTTAGCTAACATCCTTTTACTGAGGATCATTTCCCAGGTCCCAACCCCAAACCTGCTATCTCACAAGGGTCAGTTCCATTTCTGACTGATGTTCTGCTGTCATTTCAGACTTGACATGTTGAAAACCTGGTCACTGTAGTCTCCTGCCCAAATGGCCTACTTCTGTTGGTGGTCATCGTCTGGGTCCTGAAGCATTGCTGATGACTCCATCAGCTAGCCTCCTTCACCAGCAAGTAGTATTGACTGAGTGGCTGCTGGGCTCTGGCCTTGTGTCAGGGTTGGAAGACCCAGGGAAGAGTGGGCTGGTCCCTGTTTCTAGAGAGGCACCCTAACCAGAGAGAAGAAAGGCACAAATGAATAGCTCCACATACTGCTTACTTAGGGAGTGGCAGTGTGTAGAGCACCAAAGAGCCCAAGAGAGAAGCCTCTAGCTGCCAAGGTTCAGAGTGGCAGTAAGCATCTTGGGTAGATTTTGTAGGGGTATGGAGAAAGGACCAACAGAACAAGATCTTTAAAAAAAAAAAAAAAAAAATGTTTAAGGCAGAAAGAATCTCAATAAGGCATGACCTGCTACTGCTGTTGAGAGAGTGAGGCAGGACTGAAACTTTAAAACATTTGATGCAATGAGCAGGCCCAGCCCTCTTCCTTCTCCCACCACCACTGCCTTTAGTCCTGTGCCCACAGAACTCATTTATGTTACCTGCCTGGCCTCAGAGCCATTAAAGGATTTTTTTTTCTTATGATAAAATACATATAAAATTTACCATTTCAACGATTTTAAGTGTACAGTTAGTGGCATTCATTACATTCACATTGTTGTGCCCATTACAGCCATCCATCTCCAGAACTTTTTCATCTTCCCAAACTGAATCTCTGCACTCATTAAACAATAGCTCCTCATTCCCTGCCTTAGCCCAACCCCTGGATCCACTGTTCTACTCTCTGTCTCTGGATTTGACTACTCTAGGTAATTCATAATAAGTGGAATATTAGTTCAGTTGTGACTGACTTACTTCATTTAGCATAGTGTGTTCAAGGTTCATCCATGTTGTAGCATGTGTCAGTTTCCTTCCTTTCTAAGGCTGAATAATAATCTATTGTGTATGTACACCACATTTTCTTTACCCATTTATCTATCGATGGATTTTTGGGCTGCTTCCATCTCTTGGCTATTGTGAATAATGTGGCAGTGAGCTTTCAATTCTTTTTCTGATATAATGCGTTTCTGCATTTCTGATGCAGAAATAAGATTGTTGGATCAATATGGTGATTCTATTTTTAGTTTTTGAGGAACTTCCATACTACTCTCAGTAGTGGCTCAACCATTTTATAATCCCACAGAGGGGGACGTCTAGGTGGCTCAGTCAGTTAAGCGTCTGCCTTCGGCTCAGGTCATGATCTCAGGGTCCTGGGATCAAGCCCTGCATTGGGCTCCCTGCTCAACAGGAAGCCTGCTTCTCCCTCTCCCTCTGCCTGCGGCTCCCCCTCTCCCCCTACTTGTGCGCAAGCACTCTCTTTCTCTCTGTCAAATAAATAAAATCTTTAAAATATATCCCACAGAGGTTCTAATTTCTCCACATCCTTTCCAACACTTGTTATTTTTTGTTGTTTTATGTGGCTGTCCTAATGGTTGTGAAATGATAAGTCATTGTGGTTTTGCACATCTTATGATTAGTGCTGTTGAGCATCTTTTCATATGCTTGTAGGTCATTTATATATCTTTAAAGAGGTGTGTATCCAGTTGCTCTGCATGTATTCATACTATGAATTAAGTTGCTTGGTTTTTTTTCATTGTCGAGTTTTAGTTCTCTATATTCCAAGTATTAATCCCTGATCAGATATGATTTGCAAATATGTCCTCCCATCCTGTGGGGTGCCTTTTTTCTCTGTGGTTAGTGTCCATTGATGCATGAAGTTTTTTTAATTTGTCACATTTGTCTTTTTGCTTTTGCTGTCCTGTTTTTGCTTCTGGTACTTATCCAAGAAATCATTGCCAAATTCAATGCTACGAAGCTTTTCTACTATATTTTTTTCTAGGAGTTTGTTTTATAGTTAGGTCTTCAATCCATTTTGGGTTAATTTCTGCATATGGTGTAAGGTAGGATCCAACTTCAGTCTTTTTTAGGTGGATATCCAGTTTTCCCAGTACCATTTGTTAAAGAGACCGTCCTTTCCCCCATGAATGGTCTTGGTACCCTTGTCAAAGATCATTTTACCATGTACGTGAGGATTTATTTCTGGGCTTTCTATTCTGTTTCATTGGTCTTTGTGCCTGTCTTGATACCACTACCACAAGTTGTTTATTACTGTGGCTTTATTTTGAAATCAGGAAGTATGAGGCTTCCAACTTTGTTCTTTTTCAGGATTGTTTTGTGATTTGGGGTCCCTTGAGATTCCTTATGAATTTTAGGATTTTTTTTTTTTCTGTCTCTGCAAAAAAAAATCATTTGGATTTTTATAGGAATTGCATTGAATCTGTGGACCACTGTAGCTAGTATTGATACCTTTATCAATATTAAGTCTTCTCATCCATGAACACAGGCTATCTTTATACTATTTATTTGACTCTTAATTTTCTTTCAGCTATGTTTTGTAGTGTTCAGGGTACAAGTCTTTTACCTCCTTGGTTAACTTTATTCTTAAGTATTTTATTCTTTTTGATGCTATTGTAAATAGAATTGTTTTCTTAAATTCTTTTTCAAATTGTTCATTATAATGGATAGAAACAACCGATTTTTGTGTGTTAATATTGTGTTCTGTAACCTTGTTGAATTTATTAGTTCTAACAGTTATTTTCCTTTCCTGTGGAATCTTTAGGGCTTTCTACGTGTAAGATCATGTAATCTATGAACAAATAATTTTACTTCTTCCTTCCTAATTTGCATGCCTTTTATTTCTTTTTCTTTCCTAATTGGTCTGTCTAGAACTTCCAATACTATGTTGAGTGGAAGTGTTGAAAACAGACCTCCTTTCTTGTTCCTGATTTTAAAGTAAAAGTTTTCAGTTTTTCACCACTGAGTATGATGTTAGCTGTTGGGTTTGCATATATGGCCTTAATTATGTTGAGGTAGTTTCCTTCTATTTTTGTTTGTTGGTTGTTTTCATTATGGAAAGGTATCAGATTTGATTAAATGTTTTTTCTGCATCGATTGAGATGATCATATCAATTTTTCCCTTTATTCTGTTTTTTTTTTTTTTAAGATTTTATTTTTATTTATTTCAGAGAGGGAGTGTGTGGGAGCAAGGGGAGGAGCAGAGGGAGAGGGACAGGCAGACTCTGTGCTGAGCACAGAGTCCAGTGTGGGGCCAGATCTCACGACCCCAAGATCATGACGTGAGCCAAAATCAAGAGTTGGATGCTTAACTGACTGAGCCACCCAGGCGCCCCCCCTCCCCTTTATTCTGTTAATGTGATATATTTGCCTTGATGGATTTTCAAGTCTTGAACCATCTTTGTATTCCAGGAATAAATCCCACTTGGTCCCTTTGCTGTTTGGTTGAATTCAGTTTGCTGTTATTTGTCAAGGATTTTTGCGTCACTATTCATAAGGAATGATGGTCTATATTTTTTTGTAGTGTCTTTGTCTGGTTTTGGTGTTAGGGTAATGCTGGCCTCATAGAATGAGTTAAAAAGTGGTCCCTTCTCTTCATTTTTTGGGAAGATTTTGGAATTCTTTTTTTTTTTTTAGATTTTTATTTATTTTTTTGACAGAGAGAGACATAGCGAGAGCAGGAACACAAGCAGGGGGAGCGGGAGAGGGAGAAGCAGGCTTCCCGCAGAGCAGGGAGCCCAATGTGGGACCCGATCCCAGGACCCTGGGATCATGACCTGAGCCGAAGGCAGACGCTCAACGACTGAGCCACCCAGGCGCCCTTTTTGTTTTTTGTTTTTGTTTTTTTTAGAAGATTTTGGAATTCTTGAAATGTTTGGTAAAATCAGAGGTGACTAACAAGTCAGTATTCATTTGGTCCAGGGCTTTTCTTTGTTGGGAGATTTTTGATTACTGATTGGTCTCCTTACTAGTTATAGGTCTTTAGATTTCTTCATAATTCTTCTTTGTAGGTTATGTGTTTCTAGGAATTTGTTGATTTCATCTAGGTCATCCAATTTATTAGTGTACAACTGTTCATAATACTCTCATAAGCATTTTCATTCTATAAAATCAGTAGTAATGTTCCCTCTTTCATTTCTGATTTTAGTTATAATTTGAGTCTTTTCTCTTTATTTCTTAGTCAAGATAGCTAAAGGTTTCAGTTATGGTGATCTTTTCAAAGAACCAACTCTTGGTTTCATGGACTTTTCTCTCTTGTTTTTCTATCCTCTATTTATCCTGCTTTAATTTTTATTGTTTCTTTTCTTCTAGCTTTGTGTTTAATTCTTTTTTGGGGAACCTGGGTGGCTCAGTCAGTTAAGCGTCCGAATCTTGATCTCCACTCAGGTCTGCATCTCAGGGTCATGAGTTCAAGCCCCATATTGGGCTGCATGCTGGGTGTGGAGGATACTTAAAAATAAATAAATAAAAATTAAAAATATTTAAAAATAGGGAGGGAGGTGGGTGGGAGGATGGGGTAACTTAGTCATGGGCATTAAGGAGGGTACCTGATGTGATGAGCATGGGGTGTTATATGCAACTGATGAATTACTGAACACTACATTTGAAACTAATGACATGTTGGCTAATTGAATTTAAATTAAAAAAAAGAAAATGTTTAAAAATAAATAAATAAATAATTTGTTCTTTTTCTAGTTCCTTAAGATGTACGGTTAGGTTGTTGGTTTGAAATCTTCTCCTTTTATGTAAGCATTTACGTGTATCATTTTCCCTATTGGTACTGCTTTCATTGCGTTCCATAAGTTTTGATATGTTGTGTTTTCATTTTCATTTGTCACAAGATATTTTCTGATTTCCCTTTTGATTTCTTTTATGACCCATTGGTTGTTTAAGAGTGTGGTATTTAGGGGCCCCTGGGTGGCTCAGTTGGTTAAGCGTCTGCCTTCAGCACAGGTCATGATCTCAGGATCCTGAGATCAAGCCCTGCATTGGGCTTCCTGCTCAGTGGGGAGCCTCCTTCTTCCTCTGCCCCACCCCCGCTCATGCTCTCTCTCTTGTTCTATCTCAAATAAATAAAATCTTAAAAAAAAAAAGAGTGTGGTGTGTAGTTTCCATGTGTTTGAGAATTTTCCATTTTTCCTTCTCCTATTAACTTCTAGTTTCATTCCATTTTGATCAGAAAATATACTTTGACTGTAATCTTCTAAAATATATTGACACATGTTCTGTATCCTGTCATGTCATCTATCCTGGAGGATGTTCCATGTGCACTTGAGAAGAACGTATATGCTGCTGCTATTGGGTGGTCTGTATGTGCCTGTTAGGTCCAGTTGGTCTTTAGTGTTGTTCAAGTCCCCTATTTCCTTATTGATCTCTGTCTGATTTTTCTATCCTTTATTGAAAGCAGGATACTGAATTCTCCCACTGTTATTGTATGACTGTCTACTTCTCCTTTCAGTTCTGTTTGCTTCATATATTTAGGAGCTCTGGTGTATATGTTTACAATTATTTTTTTTTACTGGTGACTTGATCCTTTTATTATTATACAGTGATACATGTTTTTATTTCTTGTGACAGTTTTTTTTTTTTTTTTTTTTTTATTTATTTATTTATTTGAGACAGAGAGAATGAGAGAGACAGAGAACACATGAGAGGGGGGAGGGTCCGAGGGAGAAGCAGGCTCCCTGCTGAGCAGGGAGCCCGATGCGGGACTCGATCCAGGGACTCCAGGATCATGACCTGAGCCGAAGGCAGTCGCTTAACCAACTGAGCCACCCAGGCGCCCTTTCTTGTGACAGTTTTTGACTTAAAGTCTGTTTTGTCTGATATTAGTGTAGATATTCTCCTCTCTTTTGGTTACTCTTTTCATGGAATCTTTTTTCATCCTTTTACTTTAAGTCTATTTGGGCCCTTAGATCTAAAGTAAGTCTCTTATAGAAGCATATGGTTGGATCTTGTTTTTTTATCCATTCAGCTACTCTATGCATTGTGGTTGGGGAGTTTAATCCTTTTACATTTAAAGTACTGACAGGGAAGAACTACTTTTGCCATTTTATTTTGTGTATGTCTTAGCTATTTTTGTCACTCATTTCCTCCATTATTGCCTTCCTTTGTGTTTAATTGATTTTTTCCTAGGGATAGTATTGATTGCCTTCTCATTTCCTTTTGTATATATTTCTAGGTATTTTCTTTGCGGTTACCACAGAGATTACCTATAACATCCTAAAATTATAACAGTCTATCCCAGCCTAGCTCAAATTGCATATGATACTCCTTTATATTTGTATGTCTCCCTAATTTATGTTTTTGATATCACAGCCTTTGTCTTTTAAATACTGAAGAAAATAAAAAGTGGAGTTATAAACCAAATATACAGTAATACTGGTTGTTGTGTTTGTCCATGTATATAACTTTACTGGAGATCTTTATATTTCTCATGGCTTTCAGTTGCTGTTTAGCATCTTTTCATTTCAGCCTTTAGCATTTGCTGACCTCCCTCAGTTTTTATCTATCTTGGAATGCCTTAATTTCACCTTCATTTTTGAAGGATAGTTTTACTGAATACAAAATTCTCAGTTGACAGATTTTTTTCTTTTAGCAGTTGGAATATATCATCCCACTGCTTTCTGGCCTCCAAAGTTTCTGCTGAGAAATGAGTTGATAATCTTATTAAGGATCCTTTGTGCATAATGAATTATTTTTCTCTTGCTGCTTTCAAGATTTTTTTTTTCCTGGCTTTCAGCAGTTTGATTATAATGTGTTACTGTACTTTTCACCCCCACAATTTGTTTAGTTCCTTTTTACAATTTCTGTCTCTTCATTGATACTCTCGTTTTGTTGTCCTATATCATTTTCCTAGTTTCTTTCAGTTCTTATGTTTTCTTTAGCTCTTTCAGCATATGTAAGACAGTTGTTTTAAGTCTTTATCTAGTACATCCAATGCCTGTATTTCTTCAGGGACAGTTTCTGCCACTTTTTCTTCTTTGAATGGACCATATTTTCCTGTTTCTTTATATGCCCTGTGATCTTTGTTGTTGTTGAAAAATTGAGCATTTGAGAAAATAGCCACCTCTCCCAGTCTTTGCAGACTGGCTCTGTGCCATGAAAGACCTTCACTAATTAACAGGATGTGTCTGAGCCTTGGAGTCAGCCCAAGGCAAAGGCTTAAGGTCTTCTCAGGATTTTTTCTGAACATGTGTTGCCTGGGCCTGTGTGTGTGTCAGTTTCAATTCCCCCATATATTATGGCTGCTTTTAAATGTCTTAATTTCTCAGTTTCAGCCATGCTCTTTCTTAGGCCTTTGATGTTCTATTATTTCTTCCCCCCAAACACATACCCAGCCTCTTGCCTCAGGCATGTTTGGCTCTGTAGTCACCCTGTGACTTTCACAAGAAGTATCCACAACTGGGATGCCTGGGTGGCTCAATCGGTTAAGCGCCTGCCTTCAGCTAAGGTCATGATCCGCTGGCATTAAGTCCCACATCGGGCTCCCTGCTCAGCGGGGAGCCTGCTTCTCCCTTTGCCTGCTGTTTCCCCTGCTTGTGCGTGCGCGCTCTCTCTCACAAATAAAATTTTTTAAAATAAATGAATGAATAAATAAATAAATAAAAATTTTAAAAAAAAAGTGGTACCCACAACGGCCTTCCACACTTTTCCCCCATCTGAGCTCTGAGTTCTAAGTTGGGCAAAACAGAGACCAGCCCCAAGACAGGTTAGGATGTTGTTCTGCTCTCTCCAGTTTGAGGGAAGGAAATAGGCACTGGACTGCTGCTTCCTTTAGACCATGCTATGCAGGGAGTGGTGGAGCAAGGGTGAGTAAACACCACAAAACTTCCGACCATTCTGAATGTGACTTTTTTTTTTTAAGTTTATTTTTTAAAAGATTTTACTTATCTGTCAGAGAGAGAGAGCATGCAAGCAGGGGGAGCGGCAGGCAGAGAGAGAAGCAGGCTCCCTGCTGAGCAAGAAGCCCGATGCAGGACTCAATCCCAGGACCCTGGGATCATGACCTGAGCCAAAGACAGACACCTAACTGACTGAGCCACCCAGGCGTCCCTGAATGTGACTTCTTGATTGGGCATTTGCTTATAGATCTATAGATCTTTGACTGTTTTTCAGGACTCTTATAAAAAATATTTTAACAAGTCCCAATTTTTTTAATATTTCTATGGGGTAACAAAGGCCTAGGGCCCCCTATTCCACCATCTTGCTGACATCCTCTTCTCATTAAAGGATTTGAAACAGGGACTTTTCTGTGTGTCTGGCAACAGTATGGGAGGTAGATGGGGATAGAGGAGCGTCCTCCACCCTTCTAGATAAGGGCCTATGTTCTCAACTGAGCTGCAGTGGCACAAAACAGGCTAAGTCCCTGCCCTTGGAAGTTCATAGCCTAGAGGGTGACCTGGACCTTTAGGAATTAATCCCACAGACCCTGACATTGTTATAAATTATGGTGGTGCCAGGTCAGAAGAGGGCAGGGAGTGCAGAGAGAGCATAATGGGGGTGAAGGCTGTTCAAGTTGTGGGTGATCAGGGAAAGTGGGGACAATAACATATCAGCTGAGGCTTGGGGATGAAGACAAGTTTGGCCAGCCAGGTTGGTGCACGAGCATTCTGGGAACACAGAACAGAAGGAGACACTAGGTTCTCAGAGCACTGTGAGCAAAGACAAGAGAGGGTGATGGAAAGCTGCAGAGGCTGGTAAGGAGCTAAGCCCACCCAGAGGTGTGACATGATCTTGAGAGCAGTAGGAAGCTCCTAAGTGCAGTGAGATTCAAGAGAGGCCCAAAGTCTGGCAGGAACAGGGGCTTGGGAAGGAGGCTTGCTCCTTGGTCTTGCTAGCAGAGGCATTCCCACAGCCCTGTGCACAGCAGATGCTCAGGAGGGCGGGTGTGATTTGTCCTACCCCCTGCCCAAGCTTGGGAGGTGGGCCGCTGGAGAAGCCTATTCCTTAGGTAGGAGCACAGAGACAGCCCAAAGGTTTGGGCAGTGCTCGTCAGACCTGAGGGCATCCAGGTATGGCTGCAGGGCTAGATCCTGGAAAGGAGTAGCTGCAGAAGGCCTGGACTCTGTCCCCCCCACCCCCCCACCCCACCCCCGCCCCAAGGGCCACTTTCATTACATTTCTCCTCTTCCCTGGTACCCTCGAGGTTGGTGTAAAGACCACCACAGGTTTGACCCCTGCACTTCTAGCCCTGGCCCTCCACAGACAGTGCAGTCACACTATCTTCCAGCACTCCTGCCCGTCACTGTCCCTGCTTCTAAGGGGATGTTACCTCCCACGGCCCTGCTGTAAAGCCAGCATTCAGTATGTGTTCTCTGTGTCCTCTTCTGAGCACATCACACATCTCATTGTATCCCCAGACAGCGTCATCTGGTGGCTTTCTACCTTACAGATGAGGACCCCAGCCCCCTGTGAAGTTTAATTTGCCCACAGTCACATGCTGCTGTGGACAGAACACAAACCCATATCCTGCTTTCTTTTTTTTAATTTATTTTATTTTATTTAAATTCAATCAATTAACATATAGTGTATTATTCATTTCAGAGGTAGAGTTCAGTGATTCATTAGTTGCATATAACACCCAGTGCTCATTACATCACATGTCCTCCTCAATGCCCATCACCCAGTTATCCCATCCACCCCACCAACCTCCCCTCCAGCAATCCTCCGTTTGTTTCTTATAGTTAAGAGTCTCTCATGGTTTGTCTCCCTATCTGATTCCGTCTTATTTTATTTTTCCCTCCCTTCCCCTGTGATCCTGGTTTTTTCTTAAATTCTACCTCTGAGTGAGATCATAATGATAATTGTCTTTCTCTGATTGACTTATTTCACTTAGCATAATACTCTCTAGTTCCATACACGTCATTGCAAATGGTAAGATTTCTTTTTTTTTTTTTGATGGCTGAATAATATTCCATTGTATGGATATACCACATCTTCTTTATTCATCTGTCAATGCACATCTCAGCTCTTTCCACAGTCTAACTACTGTGGACATTGCTGCTATAAACATTAGGGTGCAGATGCCCCTTCGAATCACTCCATTTGTATCTTTGAAGTAAATACCTAGTGGTGCAATTACTGAGTCATAGGGTAGCTCTATTTTTAACTTTTTGAGGAACCTCCTTACTGTTTTCCAAAGTGGCTGCACCAGCTTGCATTCCCACTAACAATGTAAGAGGGTCCCCTTTCTCCACATCCTCACCAACATCTGTTGTTTTCTGACTTGTTAATTTTAGCCATTCTGACTGGTGTGAGGTGGTATCTTATGGATTTGATTTGGATTTCCCTGATGTCAGGTGATGTTGAGCATTTTTTCATTTGTCTGTTGGCCATTTGTATGTCTTTGGAGAAATGTCTGTTCATGTCTTCTGCCCATTTCTTGACTGGATTATTTGTTCTTTGGATGTTGAGTTTTTTGGTTTTTAAAGGTTTTATTTATTTTTTTGACAAAGAGAAAGCATGAGCAGGGGGGAGAAGCAAGGGGAGAGGGAGAAGCCAAGCAGGGAGCCCAATGCAGGACTGGATCCCAGGACTCTGGGATCATGATCTGAGCCGAAGGCAGATGCTTAACTGACTGAGCCACCCAGGTGCCCATGGGTGTTGAGTTTGATAAGTTCTTTATAGATCTTGGACACTACCTTTATTTGATATGTCATTTGCAAATATCTTCTCCCATTTTGTCGGTTGTCTTTTGGTTTTGTTGACTATTTCCTTTGCTGTGCAGAAGCTTTTATCTTGATGAAGTCCCAGTATTTCATTTTTGTCTTTGTTTCTCTTGTCTTTGGAGACATGTCTAGCAAGAAGTTGCTGCGGTCAAGGTCAAAGAGGTTGCTGCCTGTGTTCTCTAGGATTCTGATGGATTCCTATCTCACATTTAAGTCTTTCATCCATTTTAAGTTTATTTTTGTGTATGGTGTAAGAAAACGGTCCAGTTTCATTCTTCTGCATGTGGCTGTCCAATTTTCCCAGCACCATATATTGAAGAGACTGTCTTTTTTTCCATTGAATATTCTTTCCTGCTTTGTAGAAGATTAATTGACTGTAGAGTTGAGGGTCCATTTCTGGATTCTCTGTTCTGTTCCATTGATCTACGTGTCTGTTATTGTGCCAGTACCATGCTGTCTTGATGATGACAGCTTTGTAGTAGAGCTTGAAGTCCTGAATCATGATGCCTCCGGCTTTGGTTTTCTTTTTCAACATTCCTCTGGGTATTTGGGGTCTTTTCTGGTTTCATACAAATTTTAGGATTATTTGTTTCAGCTCTGTGAAAATGTTGATGGTATTTCGATAGGGATTGCATTGAATGTATAGATTGCTCTGGGTAGCATAGACATTTTAACAACGTTTGTTCTTCCAATCCATGAGCATGGAATGTTTTTCCATTTCTTTGTGTCCTCCTCAATTTCTGTCATAAGTGTTCTATAGTTTTCAGAGTACAGATCCTTTACTTCTTTGGTTAGGTTTGTTTCCAGGTATCTTATGGTTTTTGGTGCAATTATAATTGGGATCGATTCCTTAATTTCTCTTTCTTCTGTCTCATTGTTAGTGTATAGAAATGCAGCTGATTTGCTGAATTCCTGTATGAGTTAGAGCAATTTTGGGGTGGAGTCTTTTGGGTTTTCCACATAGAGTATCCTGTCATCTGCGAAGAGTGACAGTTTGACTTCTTTGCCGATTTGGATGCCTTTTATTTCTTTTTGTTTGTGATTGCTGAGGCTAGGACTTCTAGTACTATGTTGAACAACAGTGGTGAGAGTGGGCTCCCTGTCGTGTTCCTGATCTTAGGGGAAAAGCTCTCAGTTTTTCCCCACTGAGACTGATATTCACTGTGGGCTTTTCATAGATGGCTTTTATGATATTGACGTATGTACCCTCTATCCCTACACTGTGAAGAGTTTTAATCAAGAAAGGATACTGTATTTTATCAAATGCTTTTTCTTTATCAATTGAGAGGATCATATGGGTCTTATCCTTTCTTTTATTAATGTGTTGTATCACACTGATTGATTTGCAGATGTTGAACCACCCTTGCAGCCCAGGAATAAATCCCACTTGGTCATGGTGAACAATCCTCTTAATGTACTGTTGAATCCTATTGGTTGGTATCTTGGTGAGAATTTTGGCATCCATGTTCATATTGGTGTCTTATGGTGTCTTGCTTTCAAAATGGCACTTTCCTGTCTCCTTACCTCTAGGAGTGTCCACTGCACTTGCCACAACTGACAAAGTCAGGGATGGACACAGGTGGACATTCCCCAAGGGTAGGGTATCCCTGAGAATCAAGCACCTCACTTCTTGTCCTTTGAAGCCTCAGGTTCCCGCATGGTGTCTTACACCAGAAGCTGCTAAGAAAGCCTGAATAAATGCTTTCGTTTGGGGGCACAGGGAGCATTGAACCAAAGACAGTGGTGCTGAGTTAGTTCTTTTGCTACTCAGGTAAGATTTTCATAGGCTGGAAAGCACACAGGCATTATTTCCTCCTTGGCGGAGTGTAGTACATGAGTGAAAAGAGACATCTCCTGTAAAACTTCCAGAGAAATGAGCTGCGTTTCTCAGACATGGCTGGGGCTCTCTGTAGTCCCCAAGGGATGAGACTTTAAGCCTTCTAAGAATTAAATATCTGTATAGAAGAGGAAGTGAGAATTTAAAGAATGGATTGGACATGTGTTCCTGTACCTTGAAAGGTTTGGGGACACCATTTACATGTGGCTGTTTGAAGTGGCAACAAGTCCCAAAGCCACTTGTCTGGAACAGCACTTGCTGGGGACCAGGCTCAGGCCTTAGAGCCAGCAGTTGTGGGTCTGTGCCCCAAGTCAGACCCTCCAGGACCTACCACCTCAAACAAGTTATCTAGTCTTTGTAAAACCCAGTTCCTGTTCTCTTCTGTAAAATGGGCTCACACCTTCTGGAAGCACTTTGAGGACTGAATGAAGCTTCTGATTCCAGGGGGAAAATGCAGACCAGTTTCTGGCTCAATGTTTTGTCCCTGAGCACAGGGACTTCTGACTTGCCCCAGAAGCTTGTAGCCTAACATGTTTTTCCTGCTTCTCCTCCCTTTCCTCCAGCAACTGCAGCACAGTCCTCAGCAGACAGAGAAATGAGAAAAATACCAAATAATGGACACCTGAAGATGACAAAGGTGGCGTACCCCCTGGGGCTGTTCATTTGCCTGTTCATCTATGTCGCCTACATCAAGTGGCACTGGGCCTCTGCCACCCAGGCCTTCTTCAGCATCACTGAGGTGGCATCGGGGGCCCGGAGGGGCCAGCAGGCTCACAGTCCCCCAGGGACAGCTGCACGTGGTCACGAGGTTTTCTATGGCATCATGTTTGATGCAGGAAGCACTGGCACCCGCGTCCATATCTTCCAGTTTGCCCGGCAGCCTGGAGGTATGTTGGGTAGAAGGCCTTGACCACTCACTGCTAGGCTCTCCTAGAGCACTCACAGCAGAGCTCTTGGGATCTCTTCCACTTAGAGACAGTGGATGGGCTGGATGCCCTGCCTCGGACTCACCTGGGAGCTTGTCAAAAATACAGGTTCCCAGAGAGACTGGCTCAGGCATGGGTTGGGGCCCAGGAATCTAAATTTCCCAGGAGCCCCTGACTGTCCTTACTCACAGTAGTTTCTGGTGACCATCTGAGGGCAGCTGAGATCCCTGAGGGTGCTGGGTAGCCTGTCCTTTCCCAGCATTCAGCAGCAGGTCAGATGGCTGGGATCGTGACTTAGGCCAGAAGCTGCATTGGGAGACTTTAAGGCAGGAAGTTGCCCCTGACGCAGGCTAGTATGAGGCAGTCTGGGAAAGTTATGAACTAGCAAGGACCTAGGACCTAGACTGACATGGTGCTGCCCAGTGGGTCCAGTCAGAGTGACGATGAGAGTGGCCTCAGCAGTGAGGAGGGAGCTGGAGCCTGAGCCCCATTATAACCCCAGGGTGGGGGCCTGCAGGCTTCCGGCAAGAGGGAAGAAGAAGTTTGTGTGTTCTCCCCGTAGCTGCTCCTCTGGGGAGACCCAGTCCCTGCCCAGCTCTGCACTCATCCCTTCTCCCTTTGATCTCCTTCCCTGGCACCTCTTGTACCCTCCAGCTCTGAGGGTCACCCTCCAGCTTCTAGCCAGTGAGTTTTAAGTTTTAAGACAACTTTTTTTTTATGTTAATCACCATACATTACAGCATTAGTTTTTGATGTAGTGTTCCATGATTCATTGTTGGCATATAACACCCAGTGCTCCATTCAGTACGTGCCCTCTTTAATACCCATCACCAGGCTAACCCATCCCCCCACCCCTCTCCCCTCTAGAACCCTCAGTTTGTTTCTCAGAGTCTATAGTCTCTCATGGTTCGTCTCCCCTTCCAATTTCCTCCCCCTTCATTCTTCGCTTCCTGCTATCTTTTTCTTTTTTTTTTTTTTTTAACATATAATGTATTATTTGTTTCAGAGGTACAGGTCTGTGATTCAACAGTCTTACACAATTCACAGAGCTCACCATAGCACATACCCTCCCCAATGTCTATCACCCAGTCACCCCATCCCTCCCACCCCCCACCACTCCAGCAACCCTCAGTTTATTTCCTGAGATTAAGAATTCCTCATATCAGTGAGATCATATGATACATGTCTTTCTTTGATTGACTTATTTCGCTCAGCATAATACCTTCCAGCTCTATCCACGTCGTTGCAAATGGCAAGATTTCATTCCTTTTGATGGCTGCATAATATTCCATTGTATATATGTACCACATCTTCTTTATCCATTCATCTGTCGATGGACATCTTGGCTCTTTCCATAGTTTGGCTATTGTGGACATTGCTACTATAAACACCGGGGTGCACGTACCCCTTCGGATCCCTACATTTGTATCTTTGGGGTAAATACCCAGTAGTGTAATTGCTGGGTCATATGGTAGCTCTATTTTCAACTTTTCAAGGAACCTCCATACTGTTTTCCAGAGTGGCTGCACCAGTTTGCATTCCCACCAACAGTGTAGGACGGTTCCCCTTTCTCCGCATCCCAGCCAACATCTGTCGTTTCCTGACTTGTTAATTTTAGCCATTCTGACTGGTGTGAGGTGGTATCTCATTGAGGTTTTGATTTGGATTTCCCTGATGCCAAGCGATGTTGAGCACTTTTTCATGTGTCTCCTGGCCATTTGGATGTCTTCTTTGGAAAAATGTCTGTTCATGTCTTCTGCCCATTTCTTGATTGGATTCTTTGTTCTTTGGGTGTTGAGTTTGAGAAGTTCTTTATCGATTTTGGGTACTAGCCCTTTATCTGATAGTCATTTGCAAATATCTTCTTCCATTCTGTCGGTTGTCTTTTGCTTTTGTTGACTGTTTCTTTTGCTGTGCAAAAGCTTTTTATCTTGATGAAGTCCCAATAGTTCATTTTTGCCCTTGCTTCCCTTGCCTTTGGCAATGTTTCTAGGAAGAAGTTGCTTCGGCTGAGGTCAAAGAGGTTGCTGCCTGTGTTCTCCTTTAGGATTTTGATGGACTCCTGTCTCACATTTAGGTCTTTCAACCATTTGGAGTCTATTTTTGTGTGTGGTGTAAGGAAATGGTCCAGTTTCATTCTTCTGCATGTGGCTGTCCAATTTTCCCAACACCATTTGTTGAAGAGACTGTCTTTTTTCCATTGGACATTCTTTCCTGCTTTGTCAAAGATTAGTTGACCATAGAATTAAGGGTCCATTTCTGGGCTCTCTATTCTGTTCCTTTGATCGATGTGTCTGTTTTTGTGCCAGTACCATACTGTCTTGATGATGACAGCTTTGTAATAGAGCTTGAAGTCCGGAATTGTGATGCCATCAGCTGTGCTTTTCTTTTTCAATATTCCTCTGGCTATTCGGGATCTTTTCTGGTTCCATACAAATTTTAGGATTATTTGTTCCATTTCTTTGAAGAAAGTGGATGGTATTTTGATAGGGATTGCACTAAATGTGTAGATTGCTCTAGGTAGCATTGACAGCTTCACAGTATTTGTTTATCCAATCCATGAGCATGGAACGTTTTTCCATTTCTTTGTGTCTTCCTCAATTTCTTTCATGAGTATTTTATAGTTTTCTGAGTACAGATTCTTTGCCTCTTTGGTTAGATTTATTCCTAGGTATTTTAGGTTTTAGGGGCAATTGTAAACGGGTTCGACTCCTTAATTTCTCTTTCTTCTGTCTTGTTGTTGGTGTATAGGAATGCCACTGATTTCTGTGCATTGATTTTATATCCTGCCACTTGACTGAATTCCTGAATGAGTTCTTGCAGTTTTGGGGTGGAGTCTTTTGGGTTTTCCACATAAAGTGTCATATCATCTGCAAAGAGTTAGAGTTTGACTTCTTCTTTGCCGATTCGGATGTTAGGACAACTTTTAAGTTTTAAGACAACTTGTCAGCCTGTAGTCCTTTAATAGCCATATTCCAGTGTTTTATCTCCAAAGAGACATCCTTTCAAAAAGTTCTGTCCGTGGGGGTGCCTGGGTGGCTCAGTCGTTAAGCGTCTACCTTCAGCTCGGGTCATGACCCCAGGGTCCTGGGATCAAGCCTTGCGTCGGGCTCCCTGCTCCGAGGCAAGCCTGTGTCTCCCTCTACCACTCCCCCTGCTTGTGTTCCCTCTCTGTGTCTCTGTCAAATAAATAAATAAAATCTTTAAAAAAAAAAAAAGCTCTGTCCCTGATTTTTCCTCGGGTCTTCATGTCCAAATTCGGGCCAGCATCCCTCAGCCACCATGTGCCTCTGAACACTCCCTTGCTGTATGCACATGAATCCAGGGCCTTCATAATTTAAGACACTCCGTTTTTTTTAAAAGAAGGGAAAAAAAATGTTCTTTAGAACCTATACTACATCCATCCCAGGATAGAGAAATAACTTCTATATTTGCAGTTTAGAATCATCTGCCCTGCTCCTCTGTTAATGTAACGAGAATTAACCATGTTAAAATTTAGCAGTTTAGATGGATATAGTTTTGTATGTAAATCATACCTCAGGAAAGTTGGGTTTTTTAAAAAAGTTCTGGCCAAAGCATTAGGTAGAACACTCATCCTGTTTATCTGGGCTAAAGAAGCAGTGTTCCAGTCACTCTGAGATTGGTCTGATTTCAGACATCTGCCTTTAAAAAGTGTGGCTAGCCATAATTGTATATATTCATATATTCATGTATATGTTCACAGTTGTTCTTGTTTTTTAAACATGATTTCCCTTTAGAAACTCCCACTTTGACCCATGAGACGTTCAAAGCACTGAAGCCAGGTCTTTCTGCTTATGCTGATGATGTTGAAAAGGTAATGCTTTCCTCTCACGTCTATTCTTCAAATTTGTCTTCCAGCGTGCAATTTGTTAAAGCCCGCTCCCTTTGTCTTGAGTGCATAGGCCTATGCACAGAGGAAGGCATCTCTGATGGTGCTGCCCTGGGACATTTCATGCTCTTTAGGGTGGCCAGATGGGGGAAACTGGTACAGCACATGGGGCCAAAGGAGGACTGCTACCCCCAGGCCCCACCTTCCCCTACACCCCAGCTTCCCAGGCCCTTCTTCCAATCACCAGGCATGCCACCCAGAAGTCTTGGTGCGAATCAAAAGCACACAGGCTACAAACTGATAAAAAGCAGTATTTGAGAGTTTGTTTTTGTTTCAGTTCCTCTGACTGAAGATGACAAAAGTTGACTAAAAAAAACTGAAGTTAAAAATGTATTATGCAAAATCCACAAAACCAAATAAGTGTGAAAGTAATTTACTTAAACTGTCAAATAATGATTTTTGTAAATTTGTAGCTTTTATACTTTTCAACTCCTTAAAGCTTACAGCTGCACTAATACAGGACACCTGTATTTCCACTAAGGCGCTGATGAAATGGACAAGGTAGTAACATAGCTACAAGTTCCTTTTGATTCAAGCATGTTTTAAAAGCTAATACAGGGGCGCCTGGGTGGTCATTAAGCGTCTGCCTTCGGCTCAGGTCATGATCTCAGAGTCCTGGGATCGAGCCCCGCATTGGGCTTCCTGCTCCGTGGGAAGCCTGCTTCTCCCTCTCCCACTCCCCCTGCTTGTGTTCCCCTCTCGCTGTGTATCTCTCTGTCAAATAAATAAATAAAATCTTTAAAAAAATAAAAGCTAATAGATAGGGGCCCCTGGGTGGATCAGTCAGTTAAGCGTCTGACTTAGGCTCAGGTCATGATCTTGGGGTCCTGGGATTGAGCCCTGCATCAGGCTCCCTGCTCAGTGCAGAGTCTGCTTCTCCCTCTGCCTCTGCTTGTGCTCTCTCTCTCTCTTAAATAAATAAAATCTTAAAAAGATTTTTTCATTCTTGCCCACAGGTGCATCTTGATCTCACACAGTGAAGTCATAACCCTGCTTTCCTGTGGCTTGGTTAAAAAAAAATTGAAAACAAAAATCAAAATCAATGATATTAGAGTAACTATAAGGTTACACATGAGTAAATTAGATAGCTTTAAAATAAACTCATAAGATTTTTAAAACCGTACTTGTTTTAGTAGGCAGTACACATTCAAGTGGGACATATTTCATAGCTTCTCAGGGCAGATGCTGAGAACTCCCCTCCAGCTCCAGTCTCCCCTAGGAGGGCTGGTGTCCCTGGTTTCTTATGTGTCTTTCAAGGGCTAGTTGACATACCTATGAGCAAATTCATCTATATTCTTCCCCTCCCCTTTTTATTTCACGTGCACAATAGAATGGCATTCATGTCGTTACGTACTTCACTTTCATCACTCAACAATATAACAGAGATTATTTACTATCAGGATGTGAAGAGCTTCCTTGATTTTTCTGGCAATGATACTGCAGTGTGTACAGGCACTTTGAATTTATGGAACCAGTCCCCTCCTGAAGGACGTTCAAATAATGTCTAAGAAAGGCTACAGTTTGTCACCTCACTGAACTTCATTACCCACAGATGCAAGGGCATCCATCTCAGATGAATTCTTAGAATGAGATTTCTGAGTAAAAGGAAGGTACGTTTTCTCACTGGGCAGACATTGCCAAATTGTTCCTGCAGCATTGTAGCTGTTGGTAATACCCAGCAGTGCTTTACTAAAATTGTTATCCCAGCTCTGCCCTGACACAGGGCCTTAGCCAACTTTTGGATTTCAAGCATTCTGGCAGGCATAAATGATTCCTCTGGGGTTTTCAGCACCGTGAGGAATCCCAGAATTCATTCATGATGTCCAGGGGAATCACAGCTCATCTGAGGTCACCCGGTGAGGGTTGGTGACGGGGCTGAGCAGGGTTTTGGTTGCCAGAGTGTAGATCTGCAGGACCCCCCTTGTGTATCTTCTCCCCACCATGCTCCACTGCTAGGGGTGTTGCTCTGTACTCGCCTGGGGTCCCTGGTCCCTCACATTCACTAGCACCACTTAAGTCGTTTTCTGCCGATTTGGAAAGTTAGAAGAAAATGTGTTTATAAGTCAATAAAACCAAAAGGGTTGGGGGAGCATCTGTGACCCTGTATGCTGAGCTTTGACAGACCCTGCTTTTACCACATTCACAGAGCACTTCAGGAATTCAGGAATTACTGGATGTTGCTAAACAAGACGTTCCTTTTGACTTCTGGAAGGCCACCCCCTTGGTGCTCAAGGCCACAGCTGGTTTACGTCTGTTACCAGGAGAAAAGGCTCAAAAGTTACTGCAAAAGGTGATCTTACCCATTTCCCCCTGGGGGGTGGATAGCTTATGATAACTGAAAATACAAAATATTCAGCCAGTGTCTGAGCAGTCGAATGGGCTATGTAGAAACTTCCTGAAGAGGAAAACACATCAAAATGTTAACAGCATCACCTTTAGCTGTTCCTGTTTTCTAGAATGAACCTGTATTGTGTAATAATGCCAACTCTGTTTTAGGAATACGTTAAAGCCTGGGGCACCTGGGTGGCTCAGTCGTTAGGCGTCTGCCTTCGGCTCAGGTCATGATCCCAGGGTCCTGGGATCAAGCCCCACATCGGGCTCCCTGCTCAGCGGGGAAGCCTGCTTCCCCCTCTCCCACCCCCCCTACTTGTGTTCCCTCTGTCACTGTCTCTCTCTGTCAAATAAATGAATAAAATCTTTTTAAAAAAGAAAAAAAATAATACCAATTCTTAGCAAACTGCTTCATAAAATTGAAGACAAGGGAATTAAAAGGAAAAAAAAGAATACGTTGAAAGCCTTTGGAGGGCTTCCTTCCGTGCAGAGACTAGATCCTTGTAGAGGGTTGTAGAAGCCTGAGTTCCTGACACTTCATCTCCAGCCTCCGTGTTCTCACGGAAACTGCCAGTTCTTCTCTTGATCTGATCCACAGATGTAATTGCTAAAGAGTCCTTTAGCCTTCCCCTGCCAGGGTCTGGCTCTCACATGGCCGGGATTGCCCCCCCAGGCCTAGTGGCAGCCCTGCAGAAAGACTTTGGAACCCTGTTTCTTACAGGTGCCTGGATGGTTATTGTCAGGCACATTAGGGAAACTGCTTTCACCACCATGGTCCCCTTCATCCTCTGTACTGTTTCTAAACTGTGCGGCCACTAAATGTTGAATTGTTGCACATTGGTCAGGGTCCCTTGTAAAAGTTACCTGTACATGCTCGAGTCTGATTGTGGGCCACCAGTGCAGTTGGAATGTGCAGATGGACTGACGTTTCTGTGTGTCAGTACTTGCTAAAAAATGGGGAGGGAAGTGCCCCCAAATGCTGCTGCTCACTCTCTTTGCCTCCCGGCTGTGGAGCTAACTCCTGGGTCCCAGGCTGAGCTCTGCCTTGAGGGGCTTCCAGTGTCTCATCTCCAGTCTAAAGCAGGGCAGTGTTTGGGGGCCCAGCAGGCTCAGGGGGACCCCTGAGCTCTTCCAGCCCAGAGTGGCTTTAAGACAGGACTCTTCAGGGTAGCATCTGCCTTCGCCAGCCCAGACAGTAGATAAGGATATCACTTGCAGAGGATTCGAGAAATTTAAAACAAAACATGAGCTTTGTTTCTTCACAGCACCAGCTGACACCCTCTGCTGTTTTGTCATGACCTGCTGAAAGCACAGTGTAATTGGGAACTTTGAGTTTAGATTGTAAAGGATAAAGACTTGTCTCCCTTTATATTTAGGTGAAAGAAGTGTTTAAGGCATCGCCCTTCCTTGTAGGAGATGACTGTGTTTCCATCATGAACGGAACAGATGAAGGTAGGGTCTCCAGAAGCTTGCTGTGCGACAAGACTGTCCTGGGAGACAAGGCTGTGTTCAGGGCTGCTATTGGCATTCCAAGTGGGAGCGTTCTCCTCAGTCAGACGTGGGCAGGCAAGAACTAAAGTGATGGTCTCATTCCGTTCACAGTGTAACTGTCTCAGAGGATCTTTGGGGGGCCAGTATTAGAGACAGATTCACATTTCGACTATCTCTAAACCTGGCACAGATGAAGTTTCTGAAAACAAATCATCTTTTCAGCTTTAAGAACATTTAGAGAGAATCCCCAATTGCTACCATATTTAGAAGTTTGCTGTTGCATTGTTAATGCTGAGAGAGAGAGACCGTTAGGTTCTTCACCAGCCCCTGATTTTAAAATATGACCAGGGGAGGGGAGAGCAACATTTGGTTCTCTTTCCAAAAAGAGGAAGTTCATGATATAGAATAGGAGGGAGAGATGTGACATTTGACAGAGTATTGTAGTGTTTTAGTATGGCATCTTCTGGAACAGTCTGCCAGAAGCTGCTGGGTGACTTGATGACTGATGCCTCTTCCTGTAGCTGATCTGGAGGCTGAGAAGTGAGGGGCGCTCACTTCTGCTTCTGGAATCTCAAAGTGGTCATTTGAGTGCGTGTGTTGTTTACAGCATCTCAGGTGATTCACGTGCCGTCTGTGACCCTCTCTTGTAGGCGTTTCAGCGTGGATCACTGTCAACTTCCTAACAGGTACATTCTTCCCTCTCCCTGAAGCTGACAGTCCACAGATGCCATTCTTGATGGCAGAGGTCTCATTTCTACTCTTTAAAATGACCCCTTGGGTTTCTCCAGTGGTGCTGGTTCAAAGTAGATCATTGGGTTGGGTGGGGGCTCATCAGAGTGGGCATCAAGCTTGCAGATGAAAATGCTAGGGAAAGGAGCTTCTCTGTAGGCCTGGTTTTCTCCAGCATAGCTCCTGCCCCTTCTCGACTGCAGCCACATTAGCCAGGGGCCCTGTCCTCTCATTTCTAAGGGAAGTCATGAATAAAACCAGTCGTGCTTTCAGTTATTAAATGTGGTGGGAATGCTCTTCGCCTTAGAATTGAATTCCTCTGCTGTAGATAGAACAGAGAACAGAAACATCTGTTCTTAGAACAAGATGGCAAGGAGTCATTTTTCTTAGATTATTCTCAGTACAGGTTGATTTTTGTCCCTTTATTGTAATTATGGCAAAACCAGTGTGTGTGAAACGCATATATGAAAAAGAGGCTTTGTGGCAGAATTTGCCCCTTGGGGATGGAGAGCCATGTTAAGGGACACATTAGGAGCCCAGTGCTGGGAGAAGGCGTGCCTCTGTGCATGAAGGGACAGGATAAAAGTCATTGTCTCCGGGGGTGAGCAGTAGATAGGGCAGGCCCGGCTTCTCTGCTGAAGGTCGGTGTTGTCTTATATTGTTAAAGCCACAGCTGGCAGAGCTGCATTCATGCCCCTTGAACATGTGCATCCTTCCATGGAGATTGTTAAATAGCCACAGCTGTTTCTCTGTTTTTCTTTCCACTGAGGGGCTTGACTCCTAAACTTCCTTTACTTTTTCAGCTGTTCTCATCTATTTACTAATGTGACAGTATGTGTTGGTTTGTACTCACTGTGCCCCAGGCAGTTTGAAAACCCCAGGAAGGAGCAGTGTGGGCATGCTGGATTTGGGCGGAGGATCCACTCAGATCACCTTCCTTCCAAGACTTGAGGTAACCGGCCTTTGCCACCCCATTGTGGCCCCCACCCTCCAAAGGCCACCTGCCCCCAGGAGTTGCAGCCCCTGGGGGAAGGCCTGTTGACCTGGTGTCTCTGGGCCTGTGCAGTCAGTTCCTATCCTCACAGCCAGATTCATTCACAGTTAATTCTTCTTCGCTTGATTTTATTCTGCCTGGGGGAGAAAATGGAAATGTGATCTTCAGTGGGATGATAAATTAGAAACTACCTGGAACCCTCAGGGCCATAGGATGTGAGATGTTCCCTTTTCCCCCAGGACAAGCCAGAGACAGGGCCATTACTTAGTCTGACTCCAGATGGGGAGAGAGCCTCAAGCCCTGTGTGATGGGACGTTATAAAGGAGATGAAAATGCTTCCAATCTAGACTGTCTGCTGCTTTAGCCACAGTGCCTTCCTCACCCACCACTGTTTTATTGTTTTTATTTTTAATTTACAATGGAAAAGCACTTAAATTTACTCATAATTGTCTTGGTTGGGCCATATTTGTCAGAATGGTAAATGTTAGTTATAAAGAGGAAAAACATTTTTTCATTTTGGACATTTTATTTTTCATTGCTTGTTCAAACTCTTTTGAAACATGTGACTTAATGAAAAACTAATTTAATTGAATACATCTGTGAGTACCCTGGTCTTTTCAAAAGAAAGACCAGCAGGAAGGATAGCATTCCTCATGTTCTTCCACAGGATACCCTCCAGACCTCCCCGCCTGGCTACCTGACATCACTCCAGATGTTTAATCGGACCTACAAGCTCTATTCTTACAGGTTTGTTTTGGGAGTGGGGGTGGAGAGGCTGCCCATCCAGGAGTGTGGCTCAGCCAGCCCTGTGCAGTGACCAGAGCACCCGGAAACCCCCCTGCTGGGGGCTCTCCCTCCAATACTTCCTCCTCCCTTGCTGTTCCTTCCTCCTCCTGCCTTCTCCCCACTTCATTTTTCAGTTCACCTACAGTAAAATCACATTCCCTTTTTTTTGTGCTTATTTTGTTCTGCTTTGGAGGAGGTTTCTAAAAGGTGGGGAAGAGCCCATGGATTGTGCAGGAATTTTCTTGGCCATCTATTTACCACATGGCACCTTCAGTCGATTCTTGGTGTAAAGCATATATACTCCATAAAGATCAGGGCACATCTGTGTCGTTCAGTGGCATCCACAGCTCCTAGGCAAGCTCCTGTTAGGTAATAGGCTTTCATTTGTTGAACTGAATGCCCTAACCTCCATAGAGAGGCTTCTAGAAGCAGAAAGTCTACTGCCTCGCCACAGGTTTCCTCCCTTTCCCACTTGTTTTGGATTCAGGCCAGGTGAACGTACTGGAGGCAGGATTGAAGATGTTACCCAGCGCTTCCTGTGGCAGGCCAGCCCCTCACCCAGGATTTTCTTTCCACAGCTACCTGGGGCTCGGTTTGATGTCGGCGCGGCTGGCGATTCTGGGTGGCATGGAGGGGAAACCTGGTGAGTGGAATGAGAGTTCAGAGCCCTCCTTGCTCAGCAGGCTTGAGGAGCCTTTCAGGAAAGGTGCTTCTGCCCTCCACTGTCACAGCAGCCCACTGGGCCCTGGTCCTCAGGACTAGAGGAGCCTAGGAGGGACGTGTGGGGAAGAGTGCACACGTCGGTGTGCACTATGTTGGTGGGCACTATGATGGTGACAAATAGTAATGTGTTTTACCTGTGTACATGCTAAGTTATTTTTTAAAAGGAAGAGATGCTGGAGAAGTCATTTCTCAAACACTGAGCTGTGGGATTTTAGCCACCAAGTAACTGTGTTTAGTCATCACCTGCGTTTGGAGTGGACTGGTTTTTAAGCATCAGAAAGGAATCTTATTCTTCATGATGGTACAGGAGAAGCCATGAGGAGGTGATTCTGGGGCTGCTACTGGGAAGCTGGGGAAAGTTTTTCCCTCATTCACAGTGATTCTAGTGTTATAAGGATGTCCCTCCATCTTCTCTTGCTCTGTGAAGGATCATTAAACATGAACTTGGCCCCTCCTACAGACACAGCATTGAACCGGAGATGGCCAGGTGAGGATGTTTCTTCCCAGGCCTTCTCTGATCTTTCCTGACTGGCCTGGCTGAGGAGAAGCCTGGTGCTGGCCACCAGGGTACATGAGCTCTTAGGAGGTCTTAGGGGATCATTATGTCCCAGTTTGGGAGTAGGGGAACACTACTCTGAGGCTGGCATTGGCCTGTCTTTCCTGATGACATCAATTAGGGCCCAAAGGCCTTGACCCATGCGTCTGGTCCAGATGTGTGTGTGCGAGCCCATACATACCCTCTAGCCACATGCCCTTCCCTCAGCCCTGCCTCTCCTTGCCCCACACCTGCTCCCCTCCACAGGCCTAGCACTTCTCTGCACTTCTTTCAAGGGCCTAGTTGTTCTAACTGGAATTTTTGTTTTTCACGTACATCTTATTTCAAATCCAGGTGTTTAACCTCATTATGGTATTCCTCTTTTGCAAACCAAAAACATTTCCATGTCTCAGAAACACTAGCAGTTTTCACTGTGTGGCCAGAAAACACCTATTTAGCCAGCAGGAAGAAGGCAGTTACCCATTTGCCTGTCCATGGCTAGCCTTAAACCCATCAGCTACATAAAGTACCTACTTGGGACACATAGGGCTGTAATACCTGCCAAGAAGGGTATGGACAGCTCCTTGCCCCAGAGGAAACATCTCCCTATTGTGTTATCTGTTGTTGCACAAGTACACACTAAACGGAGTGGTCAAAACGAGCAGATATCTCATGATTGCATAGGCTTGAGCTGGGCAGTGCCTCTCCTGGGATCCCTGGGGCTTGTGTGGTGACAGCGGGGGTGGCTGGGTGTATGTCTTACACCTCAGTGCTCCCCCATGTGGCCTCCCCAGCAGAGCAGCCTGCACTTCTCTCTGGCAGCTCAGGAAGGGAGACTGCCCTGAAGTCACATGCTGTCATATCCTGCGCATTCTGCTGGTGAAAGCAGGCCCAGGCAAGAATCAAGGGCAGACATAGGGATTCACTTTTCAGCATGCACATCCTTGAGGGGTGGCATCATGGGGCCAGCTTTGGAGGCCAACCACCACACTTCCTTTGTTATTTGTGGGGCCCCAGATTTTGTGCTGTGGGGCAGCACAGATACATGGCATGGTGGCATCGTCCTGGCCCTGCCAGGTTACTTGCAGCCTCATTCATCTATAAAATTGGGTAGTGTTGGCTCCCCTTCTATTAGGGTGGTTGTGACAGTTAACTGAACAACACTTGGCCCGATGCCTGGAACCCTGAAGCCCCTCAGTGCGTGTAAGCTAGGAAAGACTATGTTTCTAAAACTGATGAGGCTTTGTGGCGGCTTCTGTGATAGAGAAAGGCTTTCCTCCCCTAGCTGACCTGGAATGCTTCCACAGGTCGGGTTTCATCTGGCAGAAAGGAAGAGTGTTCCTTTGCCCCTCCAATGCCTCATTACTAGTATTGGGGAGGAAAAATTTTTCTTCTACCTTTCAAGATTCTTTTGGCCTATTAATTAAATTCACATGAGACAGATTATTAGAAAAACAAATTTAATTATGTATGTACAGGAGCCCCATAAGAATATGACACCCAAGGACAGGTCAGGCAATTGAGGCTTATGTGCCATCCTGAACTAAGGAATAGGATAGGGGACTGGGGCTTTAAAGGGGAGGAGGGTGATTCACAGGACAGTAAGAAGAGCAGATGTTTGGTCATTAGATGTTTGCCCTTGCATACAGAAGTCATTCTTAAAAACTTATCTCTGTTAACAGCTCTCTTTCTGGGCCAGCTCCCCTATCTAAATTCTTTTAGATAGTTAAGAGAAAGGTAAAAGTTTTTCCTGAATCTGCTAGGTCTAGATTGTCTTTAGCTCAAAATAGTCCACATGCCGAAGTGGCATATTTTGGGGTCATGTATTTTACTCCCTCTCAGTCCTATCTTTGAAACTTCCCTAGGAAGTTTCACAGTCCAGAAGTGAAGCTGCTAGATTGCTCCATCTCACTGAACCAGGTTCTTAGTGCCGATAAAAAATGGGTTCAGTTAGACAGTTGTGTCTCATTTCAGGAGGCAGTGATGCAGGCGGGCTCCCAAAGTTAGGCCTGTGGTGCAAGAAATCAGGTATTTAATAAAAGCCATTTCTGTGGAAATAAAAAATAGTGGTTAATGATTGGAACAGATTATAATCCCAGTTTCTGCATTCTGAAGGCAAGCCAGTTGACAAGATTTCTAGATGTCGGGCTTGAAGCACCTTCAGACAGAGTGAGGGCAGGCAGCGGCAAACTGATAGGTTTTCCTGTTGCAGTTTCAATGTCTTTGATGATCTTTCTGAGTGGTCACCCTTAGTTCCATAAAGCTGTCTGGCTATATCAGAATTTACACACATCCTTTTCAAATAGGACATTCCAGTCAAAGCCTTGGTAATGTAACCAGTGTTTGTGGTTGTGTCCTGGAGACACAAGGAGAAGAGGTGCACATAACTATATTGCCATGAAAATAAGAATATTCTGTTGCCAAATTGTGGAAGGATAAGGTAGAGAGAAAAAATAATTGTTTCATATTTGTTCACAAAGGTATATCTTACCAAATTGTTGGTAGCTTAGGAGAAAAGAGTAAAAGGTTTCCTTAAATCTGGAAAAATGAAACATAAAACAACAGGCAGTGTTTCAAACAAAAACTCATAAACATTATAATCCTCCTCTGTTTATTCAGTTCCATATAATTAATAGTTGTTCCCCTTAAACCTAGTTTTCCCTTTAGTTCTGGAAAATCTTACCCAGCCCAGTTTTATGGTCTTTAATGTTATCAGAAACCTGGAGGTTTCTGACAAGTTTTTGACAAGTCCACTTGTCAAAAGTCCTTTTCTTGAATCTCCTTGAAGGGAAGTGCTTTTGCAGGAACACTTTACAAAGCATTAGAGTGATACAGTAACTGTAAGTGACAAAAGACTTAAGATGCCCATTGTTAAAGATCTGATGAGAGTTCATTGTAGCAGAATTGACAAGTCTGGTTATTTCTGTGGTATGCAATATTTTAAGGTAATAGCTAGAATTATGACTGATAACATTATACCAGGGCGTATCAGAATTTTAGGAATTTCATACAATTTTTATAATACTTATGTTAGTAAGATTTACCTATATAGTATAACCTAAGAAGGCTTATCATCACTTATTTGACATGCCTACCAGGTAATTTAACATATCAGATAAACTCATCTCTTTTTGTAAAGAGAGAGCACATATTTTTTGAGATGTTCTAGGGGCCCTCTTAAAAAATCTCAAACTGAGTTTAAGGCCATAAAAGACTTCATTTAGAATATGATGTTGGAAATTTGTCAAAAATATCACAAGATTTGGACACTTGACTAAATAGGATCACAGATCATAACGAAGCATTACTTACCTGTTCAACCAAAGTGACAAAGGATTTTAAGGGCAAATACAGAATGTTACATAGTTGTGAGCAAAACTGATCAAAGACCTGATAAAACATGGAAAATTATTTTGATAAAACATAATCTGCTTTTTGAAGACTGGTTACTTAGAAGGTGACAAAAAGCCTTTCACAGTCTTATCAGGAGCAGGCCAGTAGTCCCAGAAAACTGTCCTTTCAGGTGAAAGAACATTCAATTTTGGTTTCGTAAAAGTACACTCCTGATTTTAAAGCTTCATTTTACAGCCATTAAAATAAATTCATTCAGTCTAGCCAACTTAACCACACAAAGTAAGATTTTCTCTGTCTTTCTAGCTTTCCATTTAATCTGTCTTTATTTTCCTCTTTCCCATCTGGAAATAACCAGTTTTACTTGGGACAAATTTACTTTCCCTTATTTTCCCTTAACAAAAATGCCTCTTCATACCTCATACCTCTTCTTACTGAAAACACATCTTACTTTCCTTGCATACAGAGTTGTTTCTCTTATATTATTTCTAGTAATTTTAGTTACATATATTAATTAGAATTAACCCTTAGAACCCTTGACTAAGAAATAAGCAGTAGTGAACTGTGTCACACCAGCATTGTTTAAAATGGCAAACTTATAAATGCATTTAATAATTTCTAGAGACATATGCTTACTCATGACCCAAATGCCTTTTAGTTCTTCTGTAAAAGGAAGTAATAGTGTCTAAATCTTTGTTCAGCAGTTAAAAGTATATAAAACTATGTTCGGTGTTTTATCTTATTTAGAAATGGTCTGGATATTCAGTGAATTTAATTTAATTCATCATTTAGCAAAAGTTTAAAGCTTCAGCTTACCTGAAAGATTTGGGAAAACCATTTTTAAGTACACATACCATAAAACATAGTTTATTGCTAAAAAGTTCACCTAAAAACCTTTTATACTACTTATACCTATTTAATTTTCTTGTTCTTAACAAGTAACTTAACAAGTTAACAACTGTGTTTAAACTGCTTCATGAGACACTAGACAAAGTCAGCCATCATCCCAAGCTATGTTTCTTGCTGACAGATTTTTGTAAGAGATAGCGTGACCTTTAGTAAACCAAGGTAGAATAAAAGTATTATATTTCATACTGATAACTTCTGAGGACATGCCTATCTTAATCAACAAACTTAAACTAGTTTTTATTTACTAAAAGTTAATACTAAATCACATGAACTTGAAAAACATTTGGGTTAGTTTTCTTTTTTTAAAAGATTTTCTTTCAGGGCGCCTGGGTGGCTCAGTTGGTTAAGTGACTGCCTTCGGCTCAGGTCATGATTCTGGAGTCCCGGGATCGAGTCCCACATCGGGCTCCCTGCTCGGCGGGGAGTCTGCTTCTCCCTCTGACCCTGCCCCCCCTCATGCTCTCTCTCTCATTGTCTCTCTCTCAAATAAGTAAATAAAATCTTTAAAAAAAAAAAAAAAAAAGATTTTCTTTCATAATTTTTTAAGTAAACTCTATGCCCAGTGTAGGACTTGAACCCACAACCCCAAGATCAAAAGTTACAGGCTCCACCAACTGCGCCTGCCAGGGGTCCCTAGTTTCTATTATATTCCTGAGAATTCAATTTATATGAGCACTTAATTTCTTTAAATCAATTAAGTAGAGCTTTCTTACAAATTAATTTTGTTGACATAGAAGATTATACCCAGGGCGCCTGGGTGGCTCAGTTGGTTGGGCGACTGCCTTCGGCTCAGGTCATGATCCTGGAGTCCCTGGATCGAGTCCCGCATCGGGCTCCCTGCTCTGCAGGGAGTCTGCTTCTGCCTCTGACCCTCCCCCCTCTCATGTGCTTGCTCTCTCTCATTCTCTCTCTCTCAAATAAATAATAAAATCTTTAAAAAAAAAAAAAAAAAAAAAAAAAAAAAAAAAAGAAGATTATACCCAACTTCTTATATATATAGAATACATAAACATACAGACAGATGTAAACTGAGACCTTACAGCTTCCATACACTTAAAATTTCCTGTGAGCCCAAGTTCCAAGTGACAATTCCCTCTTTTGTTTTTCTTCTGATAAGAATTACCTCCCTGAATTTTGAATTTTGTACTTTAACTTTTAAATCACAAGGAAAAATGCCCATTACAGGTCTTTTAAGATAAATTGGGGAGAGGGGATTGGAAGAGGTGAACTCTGAGCTGCCTCTAGAGCTGCATTTTTAGTTTTGCAAAGATTTGTAAGATGAGCACAGTTGCTCTCAATTCCTTAAAAGAATAGGGTTGCAACCTAAATGTCATCATAGTTTGATCCACCCATCCAACCACATTATCTTCAATGTGTTTTTTATATCAGGGAGCTTTGGAATGTTTTAGTAAATCCTTTTACAGAGGCTTCAGAAGGTTTTTCTTTCCCTCTGGGTACATAGTTTCATTTTAGCTTAGGGGAAGAGACCTAAAAAATCCTATCAGGCTCTGAATATCAGCTTCCAGGCTGGCCAGTCTCCAACCACAGAGCTGTTTAAAAAACTCTTAAATATCTTGTCATTTTTCAGTCGGGACAAACAGCAGGTGTTTTCTGGGATTAATGGAGTATGCCTTTATAAAGTCTACATAAAGCATTTTAACAAAGGCCTCCTTTCTGAGTGCACATTTCAACCTTAAACCTTTATCTTAGGAAGAAAAGCCTCTCTGTCAGCCCCTAACATGAGCCTTCAGCTGATCATTTGTAGGAAGGCCTAGGAGAAATGCTAGTCATCTGTTTCCTGGTCGGGGGTAGTATTGGTTCCAGGGGGCCATCTGGCTTGTCTGATAACTACAATATAATCATAATCATGGGTGGGAAGAACACCCCTTAGCAGCCAAAGTCCCTATGAGTGGGGTTGTGATGGACATCAATCTGTTTAATTCAACTTAAACTTTAATTTGGTAGGATCCTCTAAAAGTCTATTTTAAGGGCTTTATAATTTTAAAAATATGCTGTTGTCTAGGGGACATGAATTATTTGGGTGGGGGCCTAGGATATAGCTGCAAAGGACATTGCACAGGAAGGCCTGAAGCTGGCAGAGCCTGATTATAGAGCCTGCAAAACGAGCCTTCTGTATAAACCTTATTATCTACCTTGGGTGCTTCTGTTAAATTCTCTCTGGCTTTTAGTATTTACATGAGTAACCTGTATACCCTAGGCTTAGAGATCAGGCCAGATTGCTGTCTGTAAATCTTAAGGAAAAGGGAAGCTAAAATAAGCAGCTGGGTGTTTAAGGGATTTTCTGGGGAAGGTGGAGGAGTCTGAGAGTTAAGAGAATTTGCTGAGGAGACAGGGCCAGATTTTAATGAGGGAAATTTATGTTGGATGGGGACTTTAATTTTTGTTCTAAGTCTAATTTATCTCCCCCCCATCTTATTAAGGGAGTCCCTAAAGCTTAGCTGTTACATCTCTTTGTGTCTATTTTTTTTAACTTGGCTTTTTCATGGGTATCAATAAGACAATTATTTAGGAGGAGAGCTCTCAAATATTGTCAATTCAAAAGATCCATTGTCGGGCCATTGGTGAGCAGGATCTTATATTAATCTCAGTATGACACAAACCTTAATAAGCCTTTTTATGGCTTAACCATGAATACAAGAGGTATCCCAAAAGAGGGTGCAAAAGATGTAGCCCTTATAAGATCCAGAAAGTTTACTTCCAGAAATAGTCTAAGACAGTAAAGCCCTGTTGCTATGGGCAATAAGAATGGTGTAGTGAAAATGCTGTCTCCGGTTTCCTGTGAGAACATGAGGCACCTCTAGTCACAGACCTGCGAATCTGTGACACCAGGCAGGCACTACTAGAATGGGACTTTTCCAGCACTAACAAAACAGTGAAGGTGAGATGACAGAAACCTTATGGACCAGGACCCCTGTAACAAACTCTCCTGAAGGCTGGCACAGTCGGACAGGAAGTGCTGCTTGTGACTTAAAGTCTCAAAACCCCAGGCTACCGAGGTCCATGTGATATATGCAGAGAGAACATTCTCACTGGTCATAAAGACAACCTCTCAAGACATGAACAGGACAAAAGGAAAACCCCTCCTAGGCACATTAACAGCTTGGCTGGGCCTTTGGTGTCTCAGAGCCAAACTGTACCAGAGGGATGTGCTGCTGGGTTGGAGATTGCGAGGTTTTACAGAGTTCCTTGTATGGAAATTTTCTTGAGTTTGACGGGTGACCTAATGTCAGCCTGGCCTGTAGTGTGACTAACTCATCCTAACGTAGGAGTCTTTGGGTTAGGTAGGGAGTGCTTAAAAGCTTTTAAGTTCTCAACCCATGCCCACCAGTTTTGCGGCTTTGGCTTCCAAGATGTCCCCTAGTAATTGCCTTCACCTCATGTGCACATTGACCCGAAGCAACATTTGTCTAAACAGACACTGGCCTGGTGAGAACTGTGAACTCACCAGTCTGTGAGTCCAGCGTGAACAGCAGGCTTTTAGGGACTAGGCCTGCATTCTACCCTGTGGTTTTCATTCTTATGACAAATGACACAACAGACAAGAAACATAAAAAGCAGTGACTATTTCTGGGATGAAACGCATGAATAAAAAAGTCAAGAGTAATAATAAATCTTTACCAGTCACTATACCCAAGGAACTGGTTCCACAAATATTTTCTCCAGCTAATCTAAATTTGGAAGGGCGGGGCTGGGGGGAAGCTTCTCACCACTTACTTCCACTGGACCCTGCAGGCAGGGATCCAGGAGCGTGATGGGGTAAGAATTCTTATTTCTGCCGCACCTGTCGGACGTCCCAGGCTCTCACAGCTGCCGCAGCCCCGGAACACACAGTGTGCAGCCGGTGAACTTTCTCCTGGCTGGCTCACCAACCACTGGGGAGGAAAGGTTTTTCTCCTGACCTTCTAGATTCTTTAGTCTATTAAATTGACATAAGGCAGATTAATAGAAAAGCAAGTTTACATATGTATGGGAAGAAAATGACACCCAAGGACAAGTTGGGCAATTGAGGCTATGTGTCATCTTGAGCTAAGGGGCCTGGGGGCTTTAAAGGGGAGGAGGGTGGGGGCGCCTGGGTGGTCCGTCGTTAAGCATCTGCCTTCGGCTTAGGTCATGATCCCGGGGTCCTGGGATCGAGCCCCGCATCGGGCTCCCTGCTCAGCAGGAAGCCTCTTTCTCCCTCTCCCTCACTTGTGTTCCCTCTGTCGCTGTGTCTCTCTCTGTCAAATAAATAAATAAAATCTTTAAAAAAAAAAAATAAAGGGGAGGAGGGTGATTCACAGGACAAAAGAAAAGATGTTTGGTCGTTAGATGTTTGCCCTTCCACACAGTGGTCATTTAGATAAAAACTTATCTCTGGTAATACCTCTCTTTCTGGGCCAGACTTCCTACTTAAATTCTTTTAGGTAGTTAAGGGAGAAGTAAAAACCTCCCCTTCACTAGCATACAGGCCTCCCCTCAGCAGAATCCACATCCCAGTCTTCCTGTGGTAATGTGCCTTTCTTCTTCTTTATCTGTTTATTTCAGCTGAGGATGGAAAGGAGTTGGTCAGCCCTTGTTTGTCTCCAGGTTTCACAGGAGAGTGGGAACATGCTGAAGTAACATACAGAATTTCAGGACAGAAGGCAGGTACGGTGGAGTTCTCATTTGTAAGTGGTGTGTAAGGGTTAAGAATGGCAGCCTGCCCTCTCTCTCCCATACCTTCCAAATACCTCTGAGAAGCAGGGAGGCTGTTGCCAGACCTCATTCACAGACAAGCCCTTACTTGTCCAGGAAATGGAAGTAGCTCTGTGAACCGTCAGGGCTGCAGGGGGCCCTTGCCAGAACACACTGGGAATGGCTGGTACAGGCTCTCTCTGCACAAGGCTCCCTTGTCTGTTGCCACATGCTTTCTTCCAAAAGACTGCATTTCCTAACAAGCCTCCAGTGAGGAAGGACCTGAGCATTCTCCCACTCCAAGACAAATGGCTAAGTTGGGGCTGTTGGCCCAGGGGCGAAGTGAGCGCATCTCTGAATTGAGGGAAAAACAGCTTCTTCTCCAGTGGAGTCACGCATCACCTTAGGCTGCATGGTGAGCACAGGAGAGGCTGCTCTGGGCTGTGTAGCCCCTGGCCTGTGACAGTGGGTGTGCTGTCCCACCAGCCTGGACCCTCTCGCCCCACATGGCTGGTCTTTGTTGCCCTGCGCTCCTTCAGTTTGTGCTAATAGAAACATTGAAATACTGTTTCCACGCTGGACACATGGGCAAGAAGTTTGCCTTTGGTGACAGAGCTACTTCTACTCACATTTCTGGCACCAAAGGCACACCAGCCAATTTCCCCACACCAGCCAATTCTCCATCCATGAATAATTCTATTCAGACTGTCTTTGGAGTTAATGCAGACCACAGAGGTTAAGGGCTCAGTCCCACAAGGCTCCCCCCACCCACCCTCCACTTTAGATGCAATAGCAAGTCCTAGGCCTCCTATATTTCTGACCAGCTGACTACCAACTGGGGGTTCCCACAAGCCCCCTCCCCTAAATAATTTGCCCGAATAGCTTTCAGAACTCAGGAAGGCACTTTATTTACTATCACTATTTTATTATAAAAGATACAACTCTGGAACAGCCAAATGGAAGAGATGCAGAGAGAGAGCCTCCACACGCTCTCTAAGATCTCCACTTCCCAGGCCCTCCATGTGTTCACTACCCAGGAGGCTCATTGAATCCATCGTTTAGGGTTCTGGGAAGCTTCCCTACACAGACGTTAATTAATTAAATCTTTGGCTGCTGGTTGAACTCAATCCCCAACCCCCTACCCTCCCTGGAGGTTGGAGAGTGGGGCTGAAAGTTCCAACCGTCTATCACATGGTTGGCTCCTCTGACAACTAGCATCCATCCTGAAGCCACTGGGGACCTACCGATAAGAGTCCACTCATTCACATAAACTCAGGTATACTTGAAAAGGGGGCTTATCGTGAATAATGGAAAGATGCTCATCTCATCCCCATCACTCAGGAAATTCCAAGGGTTTTGAAAGCTGTGTCCAGACCAGGAACAAAGACCAAATACTGGTTTCTTATTATCTATTGACCATGAAGGTCACTGTGACTCAGCCAGCCACTCATGCACTTGATGATACGTGTCAGGCTCTGCAGCAGCCACTGACTTATGGCTGACACTTCAGTGTGAGGAGTTGTTAAAACACATGAGAAAGTAACTTGAAGGAAAAAACAGAAGGAGGAGGGCTGAGGGGAAGATTGCAGTTTTAAATAGATGGCCAGGGAAGGCTACATGGGGTGGTATTTGAGCCAAGACATGAGATGGGGAATGAGCCACATGGATCGAAAGCAGCACTTCTCCAGGCTGGAGGACCAGCATGTGCAAAGGCCCTGGAGTGGCTGCTGTGTTTAAGGAACTAGGAGGAGGTTGCCTGGCTGTCCTGATAAGGGAGAGTGGAGAGAAATAAGGTCCAACAGGCAAGGGCACAGGGAGAGCTGGCTGGAGCTGCTTTGAGGCCGTGGGCAGGTCTGCTGGTGGAGATGGGAAGCTGAGTCTAAGGGTGGGTGGTAGGATATCGACATCTGTTTACCTCTGGAGCTCTCTTTTGTCATTCTTCCAAGCAAGGGTTTAATGATCTTAGCTGTGTGAGCTTGACAAGCTGTCTGTTAGGCCTCTGTTTCCTCATCTGTGACATAAGGAGGTTGCAGGCCCCACCTCCAAAGTGGCTGATGGGACAGAGTAAGGCCCTGCATGTTTTGAGCTCCACAAGGGCCGGCAGAGAGTAAACAGAGTAAACAGTGTGAACCTGAACCCACTGGGCTACATCAGCTGAAGGCTGTTGTCATCCAGGGTTGAGGGCCATGCCATCTCTAGCCACCTTCACACTTTGGGTTTCTCTCCCTTGACCTGGGCCCGCAGTGCCATGGCTCCTGAAAAGTTGCTGTTGGCATGTGTGGTGTTGATGAGCACCCAGACTCGGGTAAGTGCTGTGCAGGTTTCTTGTCCTGCCTCACCTTCCAGGTCAAGGTCTCAAGTCACTGGGAAGGGCCCCAGGGGCTGTGTGGCCCAGGTGCTGAGTCCCCTAACCATTGTGTTTGTGCTTTTCTTTTGCCCCAGCAGTGAACCTCCATGAGCTGTGTGCCAGCAGAGTATTGGAAATCCTTCGAAACAAAGTGCACAGAACGGAAGAAGTGAAGGATGTGGATTTTTATGCTTTTTCCTACTATTATGACCTTGCAGCAAATGTTGGCCTCATAGGTAAGGGTGGGGCTGAGGTGTAGATTCTCTGGGCAGAGGGCCCACAGCAGAGAGTAATCATGTTGTCAGTCACTCTCAGAGTAACAGAAGTAGACAGGAGGGCAGGTGCTTGTCATCTATATAGGAAGTAGTAAGCCTCCTTTTTATAAATAAATCAGGTCTTTGAGCTGCTTAGTAAAGTTACATTGTCAGTGCAGGAACAGTTACTTGCTGTCAAGTTGTTCTGCTCTAAGGCAGAACTGACTCACCTGTGTAACTGATCCTTAGTCGTTCCTGTCTGGCCCCAGGTCTCTGGCTGAGGGAGCCTTTGTGACATGGTCACGTGGCCATCTTTCCCCATATGGCACCCAGGCTGGCATGGGATGGGGTCAGCGCACTCCACAGACCACCCTCAGGAGCTTATGAGCACTATGGTATCTCAAGGCTCACTGAGCCACCTGCTGCCTGGGCCCAGTGTGCAACACATCCAGCCAGGGGTGGGTAGTACAGGTGGAAGGTGACCTCTTCACCCCTTGCTTGGGCCCAGGTGTCTTTGGCACAGAGCAAGGTCCCTGGGGTACGTCCCAGTAGCTGGCCCCATAGTTACTTGGCCTGCTAGGCCTGAGGGCCCCTGCGGGCTTCCCATAGCTGGAACAAGGGTTTGTTGATCTGTACTACCAGCTATGGACATCACAGTGCTCAGGGTCTACTACACGCAAACCCGGCCTGGCAGTGTGCTGGGGGCTCCACCCTTTCAGGCTAGCTCAAAGGGACCTCCCCCCCAGTATCACCTTGTCAGTTTGGGGCCCCTCACCCTGGCTTTAACCGACATCGTCCCAGAGTGTCCTCAGGAGATGCTGGGCCGTTCAGAAAGCTCTTCCAACACCCTTTTGTGGTTACACATGGCTCTGAAAGAGCTCTTGGGTCTGTTTTCAGAAATGGAATCCATCTTCAACGATGACATTTGCTGACTCAGCAAATGCCCAAAGTCGAGGAAAAGTCAGTTCATTGAGCAGCTGCCTCGTAACGAAACATAAATGTGTGGGACAGCTCTATCAAATGTAGAGGTTTTGGGGTGCATTGAAGAAACAGTTGCCATTCTTGAGAGTTGGGGAACACAGCTTTCATGCCTCCTTCCCTGGGAATGTCACAGAGGCCTAGGGCCACTCTGTTCTGCTCTCTTCTGGGGAGCCCTTAAGGGCTCTGCCCATTTGATCTGAGACCTGACAAACCACTTCTTGGCGTTTTTTAAAGAATTTTTTTTTCCCACATTCAGAAAATTTATACCAGAATGCCATTGCTGGACTCAGGGCCATAGCTTGAGGAAACATGTCCAGTTCTTTGCTTTTGTTTTTTTAACTTAAAATGAAGAGATTGCTCAGTCTGTGGGGTCCAGGGCTCCTGGTGACCTTCCTGTGAGGGACCCTCGAAGACCCATAACTGCTAATCATCCCCATGTGGTCCTGCATGGAACACTTGCCCACCCCCCGCCACATCACCTCAGACACATGACCAGTGCATGTGGGGCCGCTGCCCTGCTTACACCCAGGCTTGCAGCCAGGCTGGACACACTGCCCCATGTCATCCTCACGGGTGCCAGCCTCAGGGCCTTGGTGGCATCGCTGCTCCAGGGATGCTGGTGCAGACCAGGTGCTTGGTCTTGTCCTACAGATGTGGAAAAGGGAGGCAGCCTTGTCGTCGGAGACTTTGATATCGCGGCCAAGTATGGTGAGTAGTGGTTGACCTTCCAGGTGAGAAGGGTCAGGGTGGGAGGCAGGGACCCTGCCCCACCGTGTGGTAGATGCAGCTTAGTACTTGTGAGGCAGTACTGGGAGCTTCCAGGTTTGGTTCCTGATTCAGCCAGCCGGACGAGTGTTCAGAGGTAGGGGAGGGTACTCGGGGTCACTGCTGGGCCCAGGCCACAGGTCCACCATGTCCTGTGTGACCGCAGCAGGGGGAGGGGGAGGGGAGCCTCAGTGTCCCCAACTCTGAAAGTGCATATTTCTAGTCCTAGGGTGTTAGGAATGGGCTCTCTGGATTTCACATCTTCTGACACTTCTTCACTATAGCTCAGGTGATCGTTACAGGGATTTCCCCTGAAAGTGTCCCAGCAAATTCACAATGGTCACAGCAGACCCAGCGTGTGGGGGGTGAGGAGCTCTTCCCCTTGAATTTGCAGGTGGCTGACCCTCTTCCTCCCCTTTGTCCATCACAATCCAGCCTGATGGGGAATGAAATGAAGGCTGGCTGTAAATATTCTGCTCTTTGGTTGCTGTTCCCAATTACAGATCAAAAGAGTTAAACTTCATATGTTTCTCTATAGAAAGTCCTTTCCCCCTCCCTCCCCCCAAGTGGATTTTTTTTTAAGCTTTCTTGTCACTTACGGGTTTATCCCATGGATACCTGGTGTCCACGACTCTTCAACAGGAAAAGGTTCTGAACAGAATTTTGGGAAGACTGTTGGTGTGTTTGTTCATCTGCCTCAAGAATAGTAGAATGTTCTGAGACAGCTTTGTCGGTATTTACATTCCCCAGAAAGCCCAGATTCACACCTGGGAGAGGTGTCCAGAGTCATGGGTGCAGAGCTCTGCCCTGTGAGACTGTGGTCTTCGGCTCATGACACCAAACCAAAACATACAAGTCCTTCTTGGTCTTGGAGGCCAGGCCCAGTGGAGGCTGGTTGGCCTTGAGACCCTACCTTTTGGTGTGCTCTTGGTGAATCACCTTCCTGCTCTAGGCTGTAGTCTTGTCTAAACCAGTGAGAACCAATGAGGACCTGGGGCCAGCACAGAGCCTGATATAGGGTGGGCACCTGGAGTGGGCAGAGCCAGTCTGCCCAAGCCCCCCCCCAACCCCCCCCTCCCCCCGCCTGGGAGTGAACCACCTGGAATCTGATTGGGAAAGGGCTCTCTCACCCCAGTGTGCCGGACGGCGGAGACCCGGCCACAGGGCAACCCCTTTCTGTGCATGGACCTCACCTACATCAGCCTGCTGCTCCAAGAGTTTGGTTTCCCAGAGAACAAAGTGCTGAAGGTACGGACTGTCTCTAGGGTGCCCTTTGTGCCCTTTATGGCCTGAAGGGCTGGGGGCACTGCTTCCAGTCTCCCAACCATGCCCACTCTGCCCCTCCCTTTGTGTTTCAAGCTGACTCGGAATATCAACAATGTTGAGACCAGCTGGGCTCTGGGGGCCGTCTTTCATTACATCGACTCCCTGAGCAGACAGAAGAGTCCAGCCTTGTAGCAGCCAAGCCGCTCCCAGCCATCCTCACAGAAGCGGCTCCACCTCCATGAGAACAGACCTTCGTGAGAATAGACCTTTGTGGAACCCCTTGACATGTTGGGAGGAAGCCACTGCTCAGGCTGCCACCCCTCTCCCCTTGGCCTTGCAGACCTGCCTCTGGACAGGCAGAGGGCTGCAATGTGACCCAGGCCCAGTGCCTTCTGCCTTGGCTCCAGGTGGACAGTGAACCAGACAGGCAAAGGGCACATGCCAAGGCCAGGGTGATGCAGCCATGCCATCCCCCACCTGTCCCTGTCTGCAGGGTTGGAGTGGTTATAACGTGTTTCTGTGATAGGAGTCTTGTTTTATCTCCCTGCCCCTGTCTGGTCTCCTCCCATCCCCAGGGCAGACCTTCACCTTCTCCCCAGAGACTCAGTGGGGAGGTTGTACAGGTTGTCCTGGCTACTCTCAGGGTGGGCCAAGTGGCAACCACCATGCCCTCTGGGGCAGGGGGTCTGGCAGACTTGAATATGTTTGCCTCCTCCTTGGATGTGGATGTGTGAGGTCATCCAGAGGTCGGTTTTTTCAGGTTCTTGGACGGCTTGGAGCTAACTGTCAGAGTTGGCCCTGTGAATAGGAAGAGGGGCTGGGGGAAATACCTCTCGTGTGCCCCAGCCCTACAGAGGAGGTCCAAATGTGAGCGTGAACTGCTTACAATATTTATGGCTGTGCTGTGTGTGACGTCTCCGTCGTGTGTTGCTGAGTGTTCGTGTAGCAACTGTGTTCTGAGCCCCAGTGGATGTATCGCTACCATGAGCCATTTGCAACTGAGCAGTATTGAAGATGCACACCACCTCACTGTGGGTCAGGCAGGCTGCAGTCCCTGGGACCGCCTTCTGGCTTTGCTGGGGTGCGGGGCCATTGCCCATCCCCTGGGAGCTCCACTGGACACTGGCCCACACTCCTACATTGGGGTGTGAGCTCTGTGAGACCTGGGCCTCAGGGTCACAGTCGTTCCTGCAGTAAATGTATGGTACATGGAATAAGCTAAACATCATGTGTTCCACTCAAAATAAAGAGTTTACAAGGGTTTCTGGTCTGGTGACTCCTCTCAGTGAGTGTCAGCAATGTTCATCCACCTCAGCACTGGGGGGAAAGCCCCTGAGGTCCCTGTTCACTGTAGTGGGAACAAAGAACTGCCCAGGCTGGGTGACAGGTGGCACATTAGGTCTTCTCAGTGCGCCTTTTGAGGAGACAACCACAGAAGGACACATGGTGGCCACCCTCAGGCCCTCCTATGTCCCCGTGGTGGCAGGCTCTGTGGAGGCCCAGGCTGTTCCAGGGGAGCCGCTCGCCTTCCCAGTGGAGCTCCCATCCTCCCTGGGACTGACCTGCAGCATCTGCAGCATGGTGTGTTCGGTGAGGACCTGGCTTTAATCTGGGACAGCTGGAAAGGGGTCGCACACCAGAGAAAGACTGGGCAGGAGCACAGGACCTGGCCTCTTGATCGCCCAGGGCCACAGCAGGACCACGATGGACATGACTGCCAAATGAGCCCAGGAGTGGAGGCTTGTTGGGGGAAAAGGGCTCTGCAGAATACTGCAGGAGGTTGGTTTCACTCCTCACCTCCAAGAGCCCTTCATCCCCACAGGTGGAGGCAGGGAGGGGTCCAAGCGTAAAACCTCCTTTGATGTTGGAGAAGTGCTATGCCCACAGGACATGACAGGGGAGCATTTCTCCCCTTTTCGGAGGGTCCTAATCCGGTGGTCTGATCATCACTGCCCCAATTCCAGAAGGCTGGAGGGAAACACCCCCCCCACCCCGGGCAAAAACCACTGACAAGATGAGACTAACCACCCTCCGCCCAGTGGTTTCCCCAAAGCTTAAACCCTGGGGCAGAGGTCTGGAGGTGTACATGTGAGATGAGCAGAAAAAGACAAAGCAGGAGAGCTGCTTCCCCTAAATAAAAAACCACCTTTGGGCTGCAGCTAGAAAACCTTTGCTTGACAAGGGCAGGAAGATCCAGCAGCTCATCACCCCTGCCTGGGTCTCCTCAGCCTTTTCCTTCCATAGTATCTAACAGTTTTAAATATTTAAAGAAGTCCAGAGTCCAGAAATCAAATATGTATGAAGGTAAAAGTGAAAATTGATTTGGTCCATTTATAGGTTAGTGATCTCACATCTGAAAAAATGGAAACAACTGGAAGTTCCCAGAAGATCACCAAATAAGTCATGGAATATTTTTAGGCCCAGCAAAGTATGCAAGTCATTTTGCTCTGTCTTCTGTGATTATAAATTAGGCTCTTGTTTTTTAAAAAAGTAGCTACATATGCACATCCGAACATGTAAAAGATGCAAACTAGGGATACGGTAAGAATTTCACCACCTCTGGCGAAGACATGTGCATCTATGTGCTCAGATCTTCCTGGCACACCACACACACTGCCTCCTGCCCACATGTCCTGCACCTTCCTGTTCTCAGAACGGCTACACTTTCGGCGCGCACTGAGCTGCCTCTGTCTTGCAGTGGCTGGTGGCAGTCCCGCATCTGGATGACAGGACCCCCATGGCATCAGGTGGTTTCCAGTCCCACATCCCTGTGCATGAGCCCTCCTGATGTTGCCAGATCCAAGGGCTGGAGCGTTTTAAATTGTGACCATGTTGTCAGTTTTCCCTTCAACTCTACAGGCAGCTTCCCATGCCAGCTTCCCTGAGCCCTCCTTACCAACAAAGCTACAGACTACTCTGTTTGCTCTGCCTCACTGGCAGGTAAAAAATAACTGGTAATTTTACTGTGCACCGATCTCATTCATCTTGTATGTATGTCCAAGAGCATTTCCTTTTCAATGAAACGTCTGTCCATGTCCCATACCAATTTTTCTGAGAGACTGTGGTCATTCTCTTCCTGATTTTAGGAGTTTTTTATACTTAAGGAAATTAGCCATTGTGATAGAAAGTGTTGCAAATTTTTCCCCATTTTATTATTACTTTTTGACTTTATGGTGTTTTCTTCAATGCACAATTTTACTATTTTTATGTATTTAATTTACATTTTTATACAACTTTATCATGATCATAATTAGAAAGGCCTCTCCACTGAGATAGTTCTAAAAGTTAACAAAAGAGTGTTGTTGGGGGTTTTTTTTTTTTAATTACTTTAAGAACTCCCAGTACATGCTTATGAATATCCTCAGGCACAGCAAATTATTGTTTCAAGATGGATTTGATTTTTAGAACCATTTCAGAATCAGTGGAAGGCAAATATGATATTCAAACTGGGATAATACCATTTTTGGATAAAATCAAGGCTGGCTCTAAAGCACTGAGGCCGTTTCGGAAGGGCTCTTCCAGAAGTGTGCAGAATCACAGTGTCGGGAAGTCTCCCAGGGAAGCCACATGGCACGTGCAGCGTAGTAAAGCTGTTTTCATGACTTATTTGGGGAGCACGAGATGTGAGGAATGATTGAAGCGGGGGCAGTCAGGTCATGCTTACGGAGGAAAAACCTCCTCCTCCCCTGCTACCCACTCAGCCCTCTACGCTCGTTACCTCCCTCTGACACTAGACATGCAGGGTCTACCCCAGGTCCAGCAATGCTGTGACACCAATTGGGTGGCCTGACACTGTCTACCTGCAGTTAGTGCAGACCACACATGTGCCCCCACCCCCACTTCAGGCACCAGGCACAAATCCAGCTTATCACCTGTGCTTCTGACCAGCTGGCTCTACGTAAGTGGTTTCCATGACCCCCTTCTCAGATCTGATAATTGCTGAAGAGGCTCACAGAATTCAGAAGAAAAATTTACTTACTATTGTTGATTTATTGCAGAGGATACAAATGAACAGTTAGATGGAAGAGACACATAGGACAGGACATGGAAGAAGGAGTCTGGAGTTTCCATGTCCTTTCTGGGCGTGCCACCCTCCTAGCACCTCCATGTGTTAACTAAACCAGAATCAGGGCACCTGGCTGGCCCTGCCCTGCTGGTAGAGCATGTGACTCTTAATCTCGGGGTTGTAAATTCCAGCCCCACATTGCGTGTAGAGATTACTTAAAAATAAAATCTTAGAACAAAAACCAGAAGCTCTCAAAACCCCTACTTGGGATTTTTATAGAGGCTTTATTATGTGGGCTTGATTAAGTCATTGACTGTTGGTGATTAGGTCAATCTCCAGCCCCTCTCCCCTCCCAGAGGTCAGGGTTAGGGGAGGCTGAGAGTTCCAACCTGCTTTTTTTTTTTTTTAAAGATTTATTTATTTATTTTAGAGAGTGCAGAGGTGGTGGGGGGAGGCAGAGGGAGAGAATCTTCAAGCAGACTCCCCACTGAGCGTGGAGCCTGACTCGGGACTTGATCTCACAACCCATGAGATCGTGACCTGAGGTGAAACCAAGAGTCAGACACAACTGACTGAGCCACCCAGGCGCCCCTAAAAGTTCCAACCTTCTGATTACACAGTCGGTTCCCCTTGACAACTGTCCCCCACCCTTTGGTCACCTAGGGGCTCTCCATAAATCACCTCATTAACGTAAATTCAGATGTAGTTGAATGAGCTGTGGTTGAACGGAACCTGGGACAAAAGACCCAAGTATTAAAACAAAAGATGCTCCCATTACTCTTAATGCTTAGGAAATCCCAAGGGTTTGGGGAGCTGTGAGCCAGGAGCAGGAATGAAAGCCAAATCTGTTTCCTGTTACAAATCACATGCACAGTCCTGGAAAGAGAGGCTTTAGGGTGAATGGTACTCTGACAGCATCTTCAGTATTATGAGGATTGTGAGACCCTGGCCTTGCCTGTGTTACTGCAGAGGCCAGAGCTCAGACATGTGGGCACAAGTTACAGGGAGTATTTTCAGGTTTCTGTGTAACAAGGAAAGATGTCCTAGAAGACAAGGTCTTAGTTGTGTGCATCCCTGCCCTGTCAGCACTCAAGGGTGCTCAAGAAGAGATTCCTACCCAGATAGGAGGTCAGGATCAGGCACCTGCAAGGCCTCTTCACACTCCAGATCTTTGGATTCGCCTTGAAAATGATCTTAAACATAATGACCAGGTAAGCATACTTGCATGTAATGTCCCTGAATTTTGAGTTGAAATAATGACGGTGGCCTTTGTTGTGGAGTGCTTTCTATGCATCAAGCACGGGTGATTGCATCTTTGTGGCAGCCCATGGAGCAGGTACTGATCGAGTATTTAGAAAAGTAGTTATACAGTCAAGAGAAATTAAACCTAACTCTAGACCTAAATGCCCCTTTATCTAATTTTGACATTTTGACATTTGATTCCTACTTTTCTGTGTTACTGATTGGTGGAAAAAGGTTTCCGCTTAAGAGCTTAAGTGCAGCTCTGTAAATCTGCATGTCTGCCTCCGGATTTACATAGTGCAGAGCAGACATCCCCCTATATGGCCTCCTGCCTCTCAAGGTCAGAAGAGCGCCAGAGCTGCGTTTTATGGTGTGGAACACAGGGCAGTGGGATGGCTCCAAACAGCTTCCAAGGTGCTCAAAAAACCAGCTTCGTGGTTTCCCAGATCTATCTGGAGATCAGCTAAGGATCAGATGGTTTTGCAAGTAAAAATGCCAAAGTTCAGGGGGCTACAGGGCTTGTCCTAAAGCAACAAGGAGAAGTGGGAATGTAACCCAGGGCTTTCAGCTTGCTGGGGATGAAGAGGTTTTAAGGACTCTCCATACACTGGAACATTATTTGCCAGTAAAAGTGAATAAAGTACTGACATCTGCTGCATCATGGCTGAACCTTGAAAACATTAGGCTAGTTAGTGAAAGAAGCCAGACACAGAGATCCTATATTACATGATTCTGTTCATATACAGTGTCCAGAACAGGCAACTCGATAGTACAGCAAGCAGATTGGTGGTTGCCCGGAGCTGGGGTGAGGGGGAGAGAATCAGGAGTACATGCTGAGTGGTCTGGGCATAGGGTTTTGGGGGGATGGTAGGAAGGTTCTAAACTTAGATTATCTTGGTGGGTGTGCTTGTCTGCAGATATACTAAAGACCATTGAATCATGCACTTTTAAATGGGTAACTTTATGGTGTATAAATTATATCTTAATACAGCAATTTAAGAAATGAGGACTGGAGGGGTGCCTGGGTGGTCAGTTGTTAAGCGTCTGCCTTCGGTTCAGGTCATGATCCCAGCGTCCTGGGATCGAGCCCTGCGTCAGGCTCTCTGCTCAGCGGGAAGCCTGCTTCTCCCTCTCCCACTCACCCTCCTTGTGTTCCCTTTCTTGCTGTGTCTCTCTCTGTCAAATAAATAAATAAAATCCTTTAAAAAAAATGAGGACTGGCGAGCGCCTGGGTGGCTCAGTCATTAAGCATCTGCCTTCGGCTCAGGTCATGATCCCAGGGTCCTGGGATCGAGCCCTGCGTCAGGCTCCCTGCTCCTCGGGAAGCCTGCTTCTTCCTCTCCCACTCCCCCTGCTTGTGTTCCCTCTCTCGCTGTGTCTCTCTCTGTCAAATAAACAAATTAAATCTTAAAAAAAAAAAAAAAGAGGACTGGAGAGGCAGCTGGGTGGCTCAGTCAGTTGAGCATCCAACTCGTAATTTTAGCTAAGGTCATGGTCTCAGGGTTGTGAGACTGAGCCCTGCATCGGGCTCCATGCTGGGTGTGTAATCTGGGTTTCTCTCTTTCCCTCTCTTTCCCTCTGCCCCTCCACACCCCTCTCTCCCCCTCTCTCAAAAAAAAAAAAAAAAAAAAATAAGTAAGTAAAAAAAATAAATAAAAAATGAGGACGGGAACTCCAAAAGGGCAAAAGCCTAAAAGAGCAGGTTTCCCTTAAGTGGGTATAACTGACATGTAACATTATGTGAGTTTCCGGTGTGCAACATAATGATTTCGTATTTGTACACATTGCAAAATGATCACCACACTAAGTCTAGTTATGATCTGTCACCATACTTAGTTAGAAATATTTTTTCTTAAACATTTTTTTCTTGTGATGAGGACTTTTAAGATTTATTCTCTCAGCAACTTTCAAATAAACAATACAGTATTATTAACTATAGTCACCATGTTGTACATGACATCTCCAGGACTTGATTATTTTGTAATTTTTTTTTTTAAAGATTTTATTTATTTATTCATGAGATACACAGAGAGAGAGAGGCAGAGGGAGAAGCAGGCTCCCAAGGAGCAGGGAGCCCGACGCGGGACTCGATCCCAGGACCCTGGGATCATGACCTGAGCCGAAGGCAGACGCTTAACCATCTGAGCCACCCAGGCACCCTATTTTGTAATTTTTTGACCATCCTCTTCCATTTTGCCCACCCCCTGCCCCCTGCCTCTGACAACCACCTATCTGTTCTCTGTATCTGTGAGCTTGGGCTTATTTGTTTCGTTTGTTTGTTCTGTTTTTTTTAGATCCTACATATAAGTGAGATCATATGGTCTTTCTCTGTCTGACTTACTTCACTTGGCATAATGCCCTCAAGGTCCATCCACATTGTCACAATGGTAAGAGTCCATTCTTTTTATGGCTGAATAGTAATCTATTATAAGGTATACACACAGACACAGACACCACACACACCACATCTTCTTTATCCATTCCTCCATTGATGAACACTTAGGTTGTTGCCATATCTTGCCTATTGTAAATAATGCTGCAGTAAATACGGAGGTGTATATATCTTTTTGAGTTAATGTCTCTGTTTATTCAGTAAATACCCAGAAGTAGAATTGCTGGATCATCTGGTAGTTCTATTTTTAACTTTTTGAGGAACCCCATACTGTTTTCCACATTGGCTGCACCAGTTTGCATTCCTACCAAGAGTGCACAAGAGTTCCTTTTTCTCCACATTCTCTCCTAAACTCATTATTTCTTCTCTTTTTGATAATAGCCATTCTGAGAGGTGTGAGGTGATATCTCATTGTAGTTTTGATTTGCATTTTCCTGATGATGAGTGATATTGAGCACCTTTTTATGTGTCTGTTGGCCATCTATATGTCTTTGGGAAACTGTTAATGCAGATCCTCTGCGTATTTTTTAATTGGATTATTTGTCTTTTGTTTGCTATTGAGTTGTATGATTTCTTTATATATTTTGGATATTAACCCCTTATCAGATATGATTTGCAAATATTTTTGCCCATTCAGTAGGTTGCCTTTTTGTGTTGTTGATGATTTCCTTTGCTGTGCAAAAGCTTTTGAAAGACCTGTACACAGAAAACTATAAGACACTGATGAAAGAAATCGAAGAAAACACAAATAAATGGAAAGATATTCCATGTTTATGGATTAGAAGAATTAATATTGTTAAAATGTCCATACTATCCAGATCAATGTACAGATTCAATGCAATGCCTATCAGAATTCCTCACAGAAAAAAAAAAATCCTAATTCGTATGGAAACACAAAAGATCCCAAACAACCAAAGCAATCTTGGGAAAGAAGAAGAAAGAGAACAAAGCCCTGATTTCAAACTGTATTACAAAGCTGTAGTAATCAAAACAGTGTGGTGATGTAGTATGAAGTGGTGGGGTTCGGAGCCAACAGCCAAGAAAGAATTCTTGAGTCATCTTCGCTGCAGAAAGATGGTTTTATTGAAGCCAAGGACAGGACCCATGGGCAGAAAGGGCTGCACTGGGGTCATGAGGAGTGGCTGATTATATACTTTCAAGTTGGGAGGGGTTAGGGATAGCACAAGCCTTCAAGGTATTTTGGAAACAAGGTTTCCAGGATCCTGCGGGGGCTAGCTATTGTTAGGAAAAGGTCATTTATTATTGTTTAGTAAACCCTCAGTCATGCGACCCTTCAGATGGTATCAGTGGGCCATATACTTGGAGGATGATGGCTAACATGTATGGTGGTGGTGGTGGGAGGGGCAGTTAGAGATAAAGGAGGTTTCCAAAGGAATTTATATGTTAAAGTAGACTTAAAGGATCCTGGGGGGGGTCAGGCTAAGATTGCCTTTTGCCCTGAGCATCAACATCAAGGCAGCTGAGCTCCCAGAGGAAGGTCACTCTACCTGTTTCAGGGATTTGTCAGTGGGCTGTAAGTAGGAAGGAAATTTAATTCTTTTGCCTTTATTTCCCACATGATATGGTACTGACACAAAAACAAACACAAAGATCAATGGTACAGGATAGAGAGCCCAGAAATAAACCCACAATTATATGGTCAATTAATCTATGACAAAGGAGATGAATATTCAGTGGAGAAAGGACAGTCTTTTCAATACATGGTATTGGGAAAACTGGACAGCCACATACAAAAGAATGAAAGTGGACCACTTTCTTTCACCATACACAAAAATTAACTCAAAGTGGGTTAAAGACTTGAACAGAAGCCCTGAGACTATAAAACTCCCAGAAGAAAACTAGGTGGTCAGCTCCTTGGCATTAGCCTTGGCCATGATCTTTTGGATCTGATTCCAAAAGCAAGGCAACAAAAGCAAAATAAACAAGTGGAGCTACATAAACTAAAAGGCTTCTGCAGAGCAAAGGGAATCAAAATGGAAAGACAACCCTTAGACTTTTTCCATTCTCATCATGGACACCCCTTGAACTTGTGGGCTAAGAGAAAATCCCCTCCCTGGGGAGGAGTCAAGTCTGCTCCTTCCTGTTGAACCCCTGGGTCCTGCAAGTTCTGGGCTCCTGGGGAAGAGCTCTCACCTGCCTACTGAATAATGAAAGGTTGGCTGAAAGAAAGCAGAATTGAAAACCTCTGAGAATAGGGACATTGACCTTCCCTCCCCACCCTCCAATTTCCTCATGGACCCAATAACCCTCTTGTTTACTCAATGGGAGTGCCTGGCCAGGACTCCACCCAAGCCAAACAGTGAGGTTAAACTGTCAGCAAAGCAAATAGGTTTAATGCAAGAAGACTTCCTTCACTTCCCTCTTGCATGGAGTCTTCACAGTTGGCTCAAAGCTTCAGCTGAAATTCCTCTGCACAAAATGAATCTTAGAAAGAATTTGGTGCTGCTTCCTACAGGCCTGGATTTGCAAAAGGCTGCACCGTGTTTGGAACTGAAGATCGTTTGGGCTTTTACTTCTGACCTACTGAATTTCTTTAAGAATATTTTTGTTGAGGTATTTTCATATCGTAGGATGTACAGATCTTAATTATACAGTTCAAACAATTTTGGCAAATACACTCATGGGGCCCATACCCCTATTCTGTCAGCCCAGAAAGTCCTGAGACAAGCCACCCACCCTTGGCCCCTGGAGACCACGGTTCTGATTTCCATCACAGCACAGTACTTTTGCCAGTTCCAGAACTTCATATAAATGGAATCCTACAGTATGTGCTCTTTTGTGTCTGGCTTTCGGCTCAAGATGTTTGTGAGATTCACCCATATCAATGTGTGGATCAGCAGTTTATTCCTTTTTATTGTTGAGTAGGAGTCCATTATTTCCGTATTCTCCACTTTGTTTTCTCCTCTTCCTGTTGACAGTCACCTGCGCTGTTTCCAGTTTGGGACTTTAATGATAAGACTTCTGTGAACATTCTTGCACAAGTTGTTTTGTGGACATGTTTCTATTTCTCTTGGATGAATACAAGTGTACCTCATTTTATTGTGCTTTGCTTTATTGCACTTCACAAATAATTTTTTTTTTTTAATTGAAGGTTTGTGACAACCCTGCATCAAGCTAATCTGTTGGTACCATTTTTCCAACAGCATTTGCTCACTTTGTGTCTCTATGTCACATTTTGGTAATTCTTGGAATAATTCAAACTTTTTTCATTATTATTAAATTTGTTATGGTGATCTGTGATCAGTGATTCTGACTCACTGACAGCTCCGATGATGGCTCTGATTTTTAAATTAAGGTACATACATTTTTTAGATATAATACTATTGCACACTTAATGTACTACAGTATAGTGTAAGCATAACTTTTTTTAAAAAGATTTATTTATTTAAGAGAGAGAGCATGCACTTGAGTCGGATGCTTAACTGACTGTGCCACCCTACTGTAAGCATAACTTTTTTTTTAAGATTTTATTTATTTGAGAGAGAGAGAGCACGAGCAGGGGGAGGGGCAGACGGAGAAGCAGACTCCCCACTGAGCAGGGAGCCCGATGTGGAGCTCGATCCCAGGACCCCGGGATCATGACCTGAGCCGAAGGCAGACACTTAACCCACTGAGCCACACAGGCACCCAAGCATAACTTTTATATACACTGGGAAACCAAACAATTCATTTGACTTGCTTTATTGCGGTATTCACTTTATTATGGTCTGGAACCAAACCTACAATATCTTTGAGGTATGCCTGAACCTACAAGTGGAATAGCTGGGACATATGGTAAGTGTATGTTTAACTATTTTATAAGAACCTGCCAAACCATTTTCCAGTGTGAATTACCACTTATATTCCCACTAGCAGTGCTCCACATCCTCACCCACATTTGGTACTTTCATGGGTCATTTTAATGCTAACCATTCTAACAGGTGAGTTCGGGTACCCCGCTGTGGTTTGACCATGCATTTCCTTGATGTGATGTAATGAATTTTAAAGAAGCTTCAAGAGTGCTCGCTTAGGCAGCACATATACTAAAGAAGCTTCAAGAGTCGTGCCTGGGCCAGCCACCTCTCCCACCCCCAGTCCACCTTAGCTGCCATGCTGCACACAGATCCGCTGGAACTACTTTATTCAGTGTACACTCGTGGAGCCCACACTTGTGAGGCAGTGCTGGGGACGTACTCCAGGTCAGGGGAAGCAGCCTCTTTCTGTTAAGGGCAGATAGTAAATACTTTAGGCTCTGCAGGCATGTGGTCTCTGTCCCATTTGCTCAGCTCTGCTGTGGAAGTGTGAAAGTAGCCTTAGACGAAATGTAAAAGAATGACTGCAGCTGTGTTCCCACCAAACTTGATTTACAGATGCTGAAATTTGAATTTCATAATTTTTGTATATCAAGAATTACTATTCTTTTGATTTTTTTTTTCAATCATTTAAAAATGTAAAAGGCAGGGGCGCCTGGGTGGCACAGTCGTTAAGCGTCTGTCTTTGGCTCAGGTTGTGGTCCTGGGGTCCTGGGATTGAGCCCCGCATCCGGCTTCCCGCTCAGAAGGAAGCCTGCTTCTCCCTCTCCCACTCCCCCTGCTTGTGTTCCCTCTCTCACTGTGTCTCTCTCTGTCAAATAAAGAAATTTTAAAAATCTTTAAAAAAAATAAAAATGTAAAAGATATTCCAAGCTTGAGGGCCATGTAAGGGCTGAGGACTGCAGTTTGCTGCCCCTGCCCTAGATAAGCAGAGGCAGCCGATTCAGATGTAGCCCTAAGCCAGGCAGGAGCTTCACTGAGGGCCAGGTACCCATGCGGGTAGAGTGGCGACATCCCACTCCTCCAGAAAGGGACTCCATGAGGGTGAGGGGCTGGGTTGCCTCCCGCTCAGGGAAAGGCTGCAAGGGGCCGTGGAGCAAGAACCCGAATGGGAAGGCCTGTAAAGCCTGGCTGTGTGTCCTTCCCAGCCCCTCACAGCAACACAGGCAGCCCCAAGCTCCACAGTTCTGGGGCTCCTCCCCACCCTCACCTCACTCTGACACTCCCGCTCCTTCCTGATTCCTTTGGAATCAGACACATCAGAATGCCCGCCCACGGCAGTCAGGTGCCCCCCCCATCACCGCCTGCACATCAGGTCCCCCTCTAGGCCAGCCCCATACCTGCCCAGAGGCCTGCCAGGGAGTGGCTGAGACTCGCTTAGGAAGCTTACCCAGTTGGCGTTGGGGTTTGTAAGAGCAGTACTGGGCTCAGCCTTCTGCTGAGGGAGTGTCCAATTCTGCAGTCTGTGTAGGACAGTTCTGGAGAGTGTCTGCGAGGAAAGGGAACCCATTAGGAAACTATAGCAGGAATCCCAGCAGGAGGACTTAAAGAGCAACTGAGGATGGGTGAAAGGAGTCTAGACCTACAGAGAACAAAGCGGCTAGAGGCCCCAGGCTTCTTCTTGGAGGACCAGTTCCTGAGACAGTCCTTGGGAGCTTGGGAGAGAAGATGCCCACCAGCCCTTTGTGGTGTTGGCACCTGATCTGGAAGTAGGCAGAAAGCCACTGGCCTAAAAAAGGATCTGGAGCCCGGTTGGCTGTGGAGGGAGGAAATAGGATAAGCTGGTGAGGAGACGGTGGAAGGCCAGGGGTTGCACAGTGTGAAGCCCCCAGGCTCTGCCCCAGGTCTGTGGTGTCCACCACGCCCACAGATGTTCCCCACAAGGGGCTGGCTCCTGGTGTGCACACAGTGAACTTTTACACTTGTTCACGCCATACTGCAATAGTTTTCCCAGACCCCCCAGACTCACGTCATCCCCAGTGGTATCCACCCCTCAAATTCAAACACCATTCTTAGGGCTGATGTCCTAGAGGTTTGCCTGTCCTAGAGCATCATGTAAATGGAATCCTACAGGATGTGCTCTAGTTCCAATGCTCTCACCCAGCATTATTCGCCCCCGTTCCTGGCTGTGGCTGATCATTCTCACCACTGCAGACTATTCAGCTGTGGGAATATGCACAATGTATTTATCCACTCCAGTGTTAATGGACATTTGCATGGTTTCCAGTTTGGACAGTTTTGAATAAGGCTGTTACAAACATTTTTGTGTATGCCTTTTGGTTGGCATAAGCATTCATTTCTGTTGGGTATTTTCTTTGGACTAGAATAGCTGGTTCCAAGGCAGGTATTTGTTTAACTTTCAGGAATACTACCAGGACACCTGGCTGGCTCAGTCGGAAGAGCACTGTGACTCTTGATCTCGGGGTCATGAGTTCAAGCCCCACATTGGGTGTAGAGATTACATAAATAAATAAAATTTTTAAAAAAAGGAATACTACCAGTTTTTCAAAGTACCAATCTATAAGTGTTCTTGTTGATATAGAAACTACAGAGGCCAAGATGAGATCAGGATCAGTGAGAGCAGGGCTGAAGCCAGGGACTTGTTATGGCCTTGAGGAACACCAGCAGTGATGTTAATATGTGTGGACCTGAGTTGCTGGTAAGAGTGAGCAAGGGGTCCTTAAGCCCAGGGTCTGCAGGTAGGAACCAGGTGACCCTGCTTTGGGGAGGAGGAGGCGCAAGAGCAGAGGGGTGCTGAGACAGTCTCATGGGATGGAGGGAAGGAGAGATGCCAGCAGGAGTATGGACCACAAGTCCAGACTTCATCCTCAGATCTACACACTGAAAAATTCAGCTAATTCATTCAACCAGGGGTAAGGAGATGGCAGGAAACGGTCATGTAGCAAGTTGCAGGGGATGCCAATTAAGAAACAATGTGACAGGGGTGCCCGGGTGGCTCAATTGGTTAAGGGTCTGACTCTTGATTTCAGCTCAGGTCTTGATCTCAGGGTCATGAGTTCAAGCCCTGTGTTGGGCTCCACGTGGAACCTACTTGAAAGAAAGAAAGAAGAAGGAAGGAAGGAAGGAAGGAAGGAGAAAGAAAAGAAAAAAAGAATTTGATGTATTTATGGTGTGGCATTCCTGGTCCCCCAAAAGGCACTGGTTGTCCCTAACAGCCCCAGGTAAGCTCACTCAGAGTCACAGCACAGCCTGAAAATTCCAAGTCAGAAGAGATAGCTGGATATACTGCTTCCATCCCGACCAGCCACCTTGAGGAACTGCTGTTCTCCCCTCCCTGCTCAGGACAGTGGCAGGGAGTGTGGGAAATTGTGATTCTTCAAAACCCCCTTTCTAGTAATTTCTATCATTAAAAACTGAGCTGCGCTTATGCCAGAAGGCCTTGCCTCCTAAGGTGAGCTCCCAGAACGTGGGGGTCTGTTTGAAATGCAGACTGCAGCCATACCCCACACTTGCTGAATCAGAACCTGCCTTCTTTTTTTTTTTCGAGGCTTGAACTTAAACCCTGAGATCAAGACCTGAGCTGATATCAAGAGTCAGCTGCTTAACTGAGCCACCCAAGCGCCGCCAGAATCTGCCTTCTGACATTCTTGTGTACCTTCCAGGAAGCGCCACTTGAGGGGCCTGCTGTAACTGTAACCCAGGTGAAGCGGGTCTCCTGGGAGTGTGCGTCAGATCTCCTGTGGAGATCTGACTCAAGGAGCCTTAACGAACGAATAATGGAGCCATTTACCCTTGTCCTCTTAGGGGACTTTTACACAGCTCCTCGCACAGAAAGCATCCTAAAATTCCCCTTTGGCTGGACCCCCGTCTCCTTCCAGCCCTTCTTGGTGTCTTGTGTGGGTGTGGAGCAGATGCGCGGCCTGAGCTGTGCACGGCAGGTGTTAGGAGTGCCAGCGACTTTGGGAAGCTCCCGAGACTGGGGAGCAGGGGCAGCAGACCGGGGCTTCCCTGTGCAGCCTGAGGGGTGCCGGCCTGGCTCAGCCTCACCTCGAGTCTGGCTCTTCCCCGGCCTCCCCTGGGCGGCACATGGGTTCAAGACACTTGTTTTCCAGGGTGACTTCCACAGGTGGCTCTCATCCCTCATTTTGCATTAATTCAGGCTGTGCTGAGACAGTCTTCTCACTGTGAGCTTAACATACGCTCTGCGGAGACAGGCAGTACAACAACCACGCCTGCCTGAGGAATCTTCCTTTCCATGTCAGGAGGTCTGTGCTGAGGGACAGAAGTGATACTGAGGACCCTGATCCTCTAAGGGCTGGTTTCCTTCTGATGGGTCTGACCCTGAATGAGCAGGAGTTGAGGGGTGCAGGTGTGCACATCAGACTTGCTCTCCTCATGCCTGGCCCTCTTACCCTGGTCCCCCAGGTTACTCCAGTGTAGCAGAAAGCCCATCTCATACTCAATTCCAGGCTAATCCTAAAAACTGCAAGGGTTTGTCCAGTTCAACCCCATTAAAGTTGGGGAATGTTGGGCGCCTGGGTGGCTCAGATGGTTAAGCTTCTGCCTTCGGCTCAGGTCATGATCCCAGGGTCCTGGAATCGAGTCCCGCATTGGGCTCCCTGCTCAGCAGGGAGCCTGCTTCTCCCTCTGCCTCTCTCTATCTCTTATGAATAAATAAATAAAATCTTTAAAAAAAAAAAGTTGGGGAATGTTTCTGGTTGGAGGACGGCAGGGCAATGATCCTGGAGTGTAACCAGTTTCCTCTCATTAGCATGTTCACCACCCTGTCCCTCACCAACCCCTGTCTGTGCCACCTTCCCTTCCAGGGGGAGGGGCCCCTGAGTAAGGGGGACCTCCTAAACTGACTCTTGCTGGCCTTAGACCCTATCTCACAATCACTTAAGAAGTAGCAGACCTTAGGACTGGAGAGCTACACATAGAAGAATGAAATTCTTTTCTTACACCACACACACAACTAAATTTAAAATGGATTAAAGACCAGAGCACCTGGGTGGCTCAGTCGGTTGAACATCTAATTCTTTTTTTTTTTTTTTTAAGATTTTATTTAGTTATTTGAGAGAGACAGAGATAGTGACAGAGAGCACGAGCGGGGAAGAGAGGAAGAAGCAGGGTCCCCGCTGAGCAGGGAGCCTGATGCGGGACTCAATCCCAGGACCCTGGGATCATGACCTGAGCCGAAGGCAGACGCTTAACGGCTGAGCCACCCAGGCACCCTGAATATCCAATTCTTGATCTCAGCTTCGGTCTTGATCTCAGGGTTGTGAGTTCAAACCCTGTGTTGGGCTCTATGCTGGACAAGAAGCCTACTTAAAAAAAAAAAAACAACCATGAAAACAAACCCAAAACTGGATTAAAGACCTAAATGTGAGGCCTGAAACCAGATAAAAAGCTTCTGCAGAGTAAAAGAAACAATCAAAACTAAAAAGCAGCCTACAGAATGGGAGAAGATATTTGCAAATGACATGTCTGATAAAGAGTCAGTATCCAAAATCTATAAAGAACTGATACAACCCAACACCCCAAAAACAAATAATCCAATTAAAAAATGATCAGATAACATGAACAAACATTTCTCCAGAGAAGATATACAGATGGCCAACAGACAGATAAAAAGATGGTCAACATCACTGATCATCAGGAAAATGCAAATCAAAATCACAATGATATCACCTTACACCAGTCAGAATGGCTGAAGTCAAGAACACAAGAAACAACAGGTTAAAAAAAGAATGGGTATTGATGAGGATGTGGAGAAAGGGGAACCCTCTTGCATTGGTGGGAATGCAAACTGGTATAGCCACTCTGGAAAACGGTATGGAGGTTCCTCAAAAGATTAAAAATAGAACTACCATATGCTCTAGTAATTCCTCTGAGTATTTACCCAAAGAGTACAAAAACAGTAATTCGAAAAGATTTATGCATCCTTAGGTTTACTGCAGCATTATTTACAACAGAATTTATGGAAGCAACCCAAGTGTCCATCGACTGATGAATGGAAAAAGAAGATGTGATAATATACACACACACACATATACATACAATGGAATACTATTCAGCCACAAAAAGAATGAAATTTTGCCATTTTGCAACAACATGGATGGATCTAGAAAGTCTAATGCTAAGTGAAATAAGACAAAGACAAATACCATATGATTTCACTCATATGTGGAATTTATTAAACAAAAAACTCTTAAATACAGAAAACAAACGTGGTTGCCCATAGGGGAGGTGGGAGGGAGGATGGGTGGAACAGGTGAAGGAAATGAAGAGTACACTTATGGTGAACACTGTGTAATGTATAGAATTGTTGAATCACTGTATTGTACACCTGAAACTAATATAGCACTGTATGTTAAAAACATTAAAAAGTATCAGACCTTAGGCCCAGCTGAGCATGTGACAGTGTCTGAGTTGACCACTCCTGAAAGCCCTAGCACCTCTAGCACACACAGGGGTACTCCAGCAGTGCATTAATGGCATTCCTACTAGGACAGGGCTCTGGGTGCTGGGTTAGAAATGCTGCCTGGAGTGGAGATCCCCACATTTGCACATACACACAAAATACCTTAAAAGTTAGACGGTTGGAATCTGGATCTGGAGCTTGGGGAAAGTGCTTTTAACAAGCCCCTACAGGGAGGTCTCATCAGCAAGTTTGGGAAACTGCTTTAGCTGTTATCTGTACCTCTATAAGCTGGGGCTTAGGTGTCTTTACTATATTACCATGATATTTGTAGTATACTATATTATATTCACATAAGTGATGTGTCCTTCTCAGTGCATTGAATCAGAAAACATATAGTATCCTTTAGTCCCTTTAACTGGTAATGCTAGGTTGGATCACTTCATGAAGTTTTTTCCACTGTAAAGTGCCTCCTCTTTTTTTGTAACTATTAAGGTAACTGTGGGGTGATACTTATAGCCTTCGTCTGATAGTTCTAGCATCCACTCCTACATTTATTTGGTATTCTGTAGAGAAGAGCTTCCTTTCTCCCCACCCCCATTTTATTTCCTTTTCATATACTCTGGCTCACAGATTTTTTTTTTTTAAAGATTTTATTTATTTATCTGAGAGAGAGACAGAGCACAAGTAGGGGGAGCTGGAGAGGCAGAGGGAAAAGCAGACTCCCCACTGAGCAGGGAGCCTGACAGGGGCTCAATCCCAGGACCCTGAGATCATGACCTGAGCCAAAGTCAGATGCTTAACCAACTGAGCCACCCAGGGACCCACAGATTTCTTTTTAACATCAATGTGTTACAATACATTAAGTCACTATGAGTATCTATCTGTTACATATCCTAGTGAAGGGAGAACCTCAATTCCACAATATCATTCTAGCTAGTGGTCTTAATTCTACTGAGGTTTACAATTATTGACCTCTCAAAAATAATGCATTTATTGTTTGCCTCCTGTTTCCTGAAAGGCCAGGTCTGTGTTCATTTGCAAATACTTAACTGACCCTCACAGATTGGGCAGTGGTATTGCTGGGGTCCCGTGCAGTCTTTACCCTTATCTTGTGCAGTCTCAACAAAGGCTGGCAGAGTGTCCAAGTCACTCACTTAACCAACATTTATTGAACCTTTATGATCAATGAGACACTCAAGAAGCTGAAGCAGACCACAAGTGTCTGTTTTCCACATCCAATTTCTTCTAACTCCTGCAGCATTTCATTCCACACACAGGCATCTTCTGTCTGTTTCTGAGGCAGAGAAGTAGCTATAGACAGTCTGACATACCTGTTTGAAAAAACTTTAAAGGTAATCTATCTCCCGTAATACAGAATAGCTCACTACAAAAAGTAACTGAACCTGGATCACTTCTTAGTAAATGAATATTTAAAATGATCTCCCAAAAATAGAGAACCAGACTGTTACAAGGTGCCCTGACTGGCCTCACAACCGTCTCCCATTAGGGGAGGAGGTGCTCTGGCCTAGTCATAGCTGAGACCAGACTGCCAAAAAAAGCCAGTCCTTTTCCTTGGAGGGGCAAAGCTGAGCCCACTTTCATTCCATTTTATCTGTTCGGAAGCCCTACAGTTTTGTTGGAAGATCCAGATTCCTCATCAAGCCTGACCTGGCTCCCCACCTCCAGACTGAATGTACCCACTGGTTGTGTTGGGGAGGAAAAAATCTTTTCTTCTACCCATCTCAAGTTCTCCATGTGGGGCCCTATAAATTTGGCTGGCCAAAGACAGATTAACAAGAGAAAAACAAACATGAGGTTATTAGCATGTGCATCACATAAACACCCAGGAGTACCCAGAGATGAGTAACTCAAAGTGGTGGTTAGAACTTGAGTTTAAATATCATCCTAGGCTAAAACAAAGGAAAGGGTTTGGGGCTTCTAGCTAGGGAGGCAAGTCATGGGAAGGTGACCAGAAGTACGGTAAATAGAAGTTGTTTGTAATGTTTTATGATCAGACCTGTCAAGAGAGGAAAGGTTTCTAGGAATGGAAATGCCCTTTTAAATGTAAATTTCCTTTACAAAGGGAAAACTGGTACCCTATTTTTAGAGCTTTTCCTGCTTTTCCTGTTTTCTCAGAAGTCTTTAGCTCAAAATAACCTATAAGCCAAAGAGGCATTTTGGAGGGTGCCATATTATGATACCTCTCAGCTGCTCTCTTTGCCCCACCTACACGGGACTTGATGTTCAGTGAACTGTCCAAGTGGGTACTTACCTCAGGACCTTTGTACTTCCTTCTTCCCCAGATTCATTACTCATTAATATTTTTTTGGTCTCAACTCAGGTATCGTCTCCTGGCTGCTTAATGTGCTTTTCTTCACGGCACTTATAACTATCTAAAAATTCCTTATGTGAAAATGGCTGAGATGACCATGGGGTTCATTATCCATTCCAGTTATATTAGTGGCCACCTGGAGCGGGTGGGTGTGTGAATAGGTGGGACAGAGAGGGCATTCCACATTTATTGTCCCCCAAGAAGTATGCATGTAGGAGAGGGTCCAGGTAAGATTACTTTAGAAGCATCACACCAGGAAAACTCCTGCATCTACTTTCATGGCATCTTTGCAGGCAAATTTGACCTTCATCTAAGTCGGGATTCTTTACAGCCCATCAGTGTGAGACCACCAAATGCAAACTGCAGTGGCACAAAATCGGGTGGGTCCATGGGCATCCAGGGAACAAAGGAAAAGGCAGGGGTCAGGGTGAAACTCCCATGAAGCAGTGTTCCCAAAGGCTCAGAGCAGAGCTGTATGCAAGGTGGGCCCAGGTGCAGTTTCCTTGGGAAACCACCCCACCCCCCATGTTAAGCAGATGTGAGAAGCTGTGTCCAGACACCCCTTATCTGGGGCTCGCACCTGGGTGGAATGGAGGAGGCTGTGTCTCTGTCACAGTGACCCGGATCCTCGGCCAGAGTGGGGTGTTGCTTTCCTCCTGACGTCGTAATTTGAAGGGCAAAGTGAGGGCCAGTGACTTAGGGAATAAGGCTTCTCAGTGAGTAAGGTGCGGTGGTTCCTCAGAGGGGTCGCTGTGACACTTCAGGACCGCAGCACCCCTGGGGAATGCTGTCTCCTGTTCACCAGCCGTGTGTGTCAGCCCCGTCTGAGGGTTGCAGGCAGGCTGGCATTTCTCAGTATGAACAAAGTTTTACATTCCTAGCTGTCATTTTCAGAGCCACTCCGCCCCCAATTCAGGAGATTGAGCCCACCAGGCGTTGGTGGGTGCGTTTCTAGCATGCACCAGGTTTCGCTTCCCATTTACCAGGCCTCGGCCGCACCCCAGCACCCAGGGCATCCCAGCTGCGGCAGCCGGGGATCCTGGCCGGGCGAGGGACGCCGGCCCCCAAATCCCGAAAGCCGCGAAAGCAGAGTACACCCCACCCCCACATGGCCCTGGGGGTGGGGGGCAGGCAGGGGCGAGATCAACGCTCCGACTCCCGAGTCCTCCTGCTCCTCCAGTCTCCTCCCCTCCTGCCGGGCTTGGCCATCTTGGGGGCAGGCCCCCGCTCTTGGTTGGCCTGGGTAAATCATTTCATCTTCCTCACCTATGAAACGGCACGCCCCCGCCAACGTCCGAGGACTACCACCTGGGCCAGCGACCCTGCCCTGCCTCTCTGGAGGCCCCGCCCCTCGGACCGCCCCGCGTCTGCGGAGGCCCCGACTCACCTACCTCCTCTCCCCTATGGAGGCCCCGCCCCCTCGCCTCTCGGCCCCGCCCCGGCACATCGCGCAGGCGCGGCCCGTGCTAGCTGCGTCGCCGCAGTGCCCGGCGCCACAGCCGCCACAGCATCCTCGGTGTTCGCGTGTCCTCCCGGCTCTGTATCTCGTCTTACTCCTCCTCGGCCGGCGCGATGGCGAAGCCGCTGACCGACAGCGAGAAGCGGAAGCAGATCAGTGTGCGCGGCATCGCGGGGCTGGGCGACGTGGCCGAGGTGCGGAAGAGCTTCAATCGGCACCTGCACTTCACGCTGGTCAAGGACCGCAACGTGGCCACGCCCCGTGACTACTTCTTCGCGCTGGCTCACACTGTGCGGGACCACCTGGTGGGCCGCTGGATCCGCACGCAGCAGCACTACTACGAGCGCGACCCCAAGGTGAGGCCGGGTCGCCTGCCCGGGGTCACTGTACTCATCCTGCCACGCCCGCTGCCCCACCCCGGAAAAGGGCAGCCCTTGTGCCGGGTTACCCGAGCCACGGGCCCATGTGAAGAGAGCAGAGCGATGCGCCTCTCTCCCGGAAAGACGCACGTAGGGCCAGTGCTTGCGGCGTGTCTTTAAGTTGAGCATGGCCACTCTCTGTCCGCCCCCGCAGCCCATCGGTGGTCCACGCACTGGCCTCTTGCCGAAGAGGATAGCCTCGGCTGGGGTCACGTCTCTCCCACCGCCTTTCCCCGGGGGTCAGCCAGCTTTGCACAGGCCTGGTTCGGTCCTTCCCGCCCTGCCACCCTGGGCGCAGAGCGGATTCGGGCGGTCAGGAGGTCGTCTAAGTAGGCAGATTAGGATGTTGTCTACACTCGGCTCCCCGGGGGGCCTGGCCTCGGCATCCTCTGCTTAGGCGCGAGCCCGCAGACCCTTTGCACGAAGAGCTCGATCTTGCGGGAGTCCTGTGCTCCCCGCGACTCCTGAGCCCTGGAGTCCTGGCGGAATTTTCCAGCCTGTTTCTAGCCCGGTGCTTCCTGCTCCGCTGCCCCCGCCCCCCACCTTCTGTTTTTCTGCAGCAGAGTGTGAGAGAACAGGGTCCTGGAACTAGGCCTGGGCAATTTGGTGGTGTTAGTGGGTGAGCTCAGTCATCTGCAGGGAATTGTGGGGCTTTTTTTGGCTAGGCAGTGATCGGAAGAAAATCATTGAGGATGCCTGCTAAAGCAGGAGGGGTCAGGAGCTCAGAGAAGGAGCCCTCAAAGAAGGCTCAGTCTTTAGGGGTTTCCACACCTACCTTGAAGGACATTGTTGGGTTAAAGTTCACAGAAATTAAGTAATTAATCACAGAGATTAATTGTTACTTTTTATATTTTGCAGAAATTTATGCTTATGGCAGAAAAAGACAAAATAGGCCAAAGAAAAGTCACTGATGTGACTCCATTACTCTTAACCATATTAAAATGAAGGTGTATGTACTTTCAGATCCTTTTCTATTCTTAAATATACATACACTTTTTTTAAAGATTTTATTTATTTATTTATTTGAGAGAGAATGAGTGAGCGAGCACATGAGAAGGGGGAGGGTCAGAGAGAGAAGCAGGCTCCCTGCCGGGCAGGGAGCCTGATGCAGGGCTCGATGCAGGGACTCCAGGATCATGACCTGAGCCGAAGGCAGTCGCTTAACCAACTGAGCCACCCAGGCGCCCTACATACACATTTTTAAAAGTCTATTGCATGTACAGTTTTGTGGTTTTTCTGTTTCATTCATTGACATTTGTAACTTTTTCAGTAGCTTTCCAAGTTAGTAAATATGCTTCTCCAGTACCATTGGTAGTTTGATAGGCCTATCATACTCTTGGCCACCCATCTGCTCTCTGTTTGGGAATTTTCTTCCTGCTCTTGACTGTAGAGAATATTGTCCTGGACTCCATGATATTAAGGTAGAGTGACTGGCGAAGAAAGGACACACTTGCAGGCCTGAAGCCAGTTTGCAAAGATTTGATTTGCAGTATACACATAGGCAGTGGGTAGTTGCTTTGTTGATCGTATTTTAGAGTATTTTCATGAGGCATTAAATGTTTAATAATTGCTAAGAGTGAGATTGATTGCTTTTCCAAACTTACTCTGGGGCACTCTTTTTTCTAAAATAGAGATGGTAAGAAGGACAGATTTATTAGAATACCAACTGGGCTCCTTCACATTTAGTATGCAAGACAGCGTAGAAAGAAGTGGCACCAAATGGGTAAAGCGGGTTTTTACAACAGGGGCTTAGGATGACTTTGCCAGGGACACTAGCCAAGAGGCAGTGGCTCCCCCAGAATCCTTTGCTGATGGCAGAGCTCTGGTTTGCAACATCATTTTTGCTGTCAGTGTAGCAGATGACAAGGGTACAGCTTTGCACATTCAAGGACATTTTCCTGGACCTGGACCAGGACACACCCCAAAACCTTGCATTCCCATTAGAGTGTTTACATATAATTAGATCCTGAAAAGGACAGTGAGGCTCAGGGATTACAGAAGCAACCTTTCATGAACAGAATTAATCCCTCTAACAAAACGGCTTTCCCAGTCCTCACGGAGAGGTCTGAGTTTTGATTGTTTGCTGTGGTGACTACGGGAGGAAAGTTTTGTCTTTTAAAGAAACCACACAGCCTGTAAGTGGAAGGTTGTTTGCGTGTTCTGTTTAGGAAGGCCATTTAAAACAGAAAATTGGAAGTTAAGTGTTTCAGTCTGGGTAATTCACATTGAAAAATAAGCTCCTCCTCTCCTTTTTCTGCAGAGGTTACATGTTTGCTTATAATGGACCAGAAACAAGCCCCACAAGAGTCAGAACCTGACGGGAGGTAGGCTCCCAATAAAAATCTTGCATAGCTGCACCCCAGCCTGGGAATGACCTCGGAGACTTGTACCACTGCACTTCTGATTGGGGTAGCTGAATGATTTCTATTTAATAAACTAGAGTGCTTTTACTTAATTTTTGTTTTCCAGACAATTATGCAAGTTATGATTATTGGAGGAAAAATTGGAAAACAGATAAGCCGGAAGGAAAAAATTAATTTTAATCTCTCTCAACACCGAGTAATAACATGATAAATGCTATAAACATTTTGTGTCCTACATCTTTTTTCTACACTGGTAGCAACACTGCTTTTATTATACAAAATAGTATCGTGCTGTACCTATTGTTTCAGAACCCTTTTAGCCTTCTATTTTTGGCAGTAGCAGAAACAAATGAAACTTGTGCTCAGAGAAAGATTTTTCAGGGAATTAGCATGGCAAATCAAGTCAAAAAACCTGGCTAAAATTGAGAGGGTGGCGGTTGGCAGGAGGCAGTGCTTAGTTCTGAAGATGGTTCAAGGATTCGCCGAGGTAATGGCAAGGCCAGGAGTATGGGATAAAACTCCAGAGCTGGAATTCCACCCTGAATTCAGGAATAGAAAAGAGCTGGATGGGGAGGGACAGCTTACATGAGTCCAAGCTCTTTTTAGTCCTGGCTCCACCATTCCATCTGTGAGACCTTGAACTTGGCTGGATTTCTTAATCTTGCTTGGCCTCAGTTTTTTCATCTTTTAAAATGGAGGGTGAGTGGGTGGAACGAGGTAATCCATTTCTGAGGTCCCTTGCCATGTTAAAAAGTTGTGGCTTTGTGTTTGCTTATAAAATGTTTCCATTTTATATTGACATTCCATCTTTGCTGTAAAAGAATCAGAGAATGCTTAAGCAAGGCATGACACAGAAGGTTCATACTAATAGAAGACCTCAAAGAGAAGGTTGGGGCCAGAGAGTAAGGGTAGGGAAACAGGTTGCATTCAAGGGCAAGGTCAGGACACAAAGTACAGATGTAAGTTCTGGCAACCAAAGCAAATGGCAGCTCATGTCCACTTATGGGAGTCATGGGATCTCTGTGATAATTGCTAGAATGAGCAGGTGTGAGATACCTTCTATGGGATTTTAAAGTGGGTAGGGTAGAATGCGGACAGCTGGCCTACTACATCCCGGCAGTGGATGAGTCTGTTTACTAATGGCTCTTTGCCATAAGCTCATGGCATAGCCATGATGGTAGATTAAGGAAAGAGAGCTCCACCATTGGCCCAAATTGCAGTCTTAAATATTTCTAATAAGATAATCATAATGAATACGATTAATCTTATGGTTTGGCTGGACTCAGGACTTAAAGGAAGATGATCTAGAGCAGTGTTTTTGCAGCCTTGGCTGCCTACAGTCTCCACTTACAAGATTTTCTTTTACTGATGGGACCAGCCACTGGAATCTTTTTAACACACCCAGTTTTGATATGTTTCCACTTGTCTTGTGAAGTTGACCTTGTATCCCCTGGGCAGGCTTCCCTGATACCAGATAGCTCAGTTATTTTCTCTGGCTAGAAGCTTGACGATGGACAGATGTTTTGTGTTGCTGATTAACCTGACAGCTCACCAAGTGGAAGGTAGGGTTAAGCCATCATTTTATGAGATTAAGAAGGCTCTCAGAGGGTGTGCTATGATTTTTCGAAGAAGACAGTTTGGCTCTGCTCTTAAGAGCTGTGATGGTTTATTTACTGTGTCACCTTGTCTGGGCCACAGTGTCCAGAAATTTGATCAAATACTATTCTGGATGTTTCTTTGAAGGTGTTTTTTTAGATTAACATTTGAGTCAGTGGACATTGAGTCAAACAGATTACCCTCTGTAATGTGGGTGGGCCTCATCCGATCAGTTAAAGACCTTAATAGAACAAAGACTGATACCCCCACCCACCATGCTCATGCCTCCTCATCAGGAAGGGACTCTGCCAGCAGACTGCCTTTGGATTGCAAATGCGGTCCCCCCTCCCTCATCAGATTTTAGTCTCAGACCTCCACAATTGTGTGAGCCAATTCCTTAAAATAAATCTATATATATATCCTGTTGATTCTGTTTCTCTGGAGAGCTCTAACACCAGGTGCTGGTATTAGATGGCTGCAAGGACTGACCCTTTGTATTTTTTTTTTTTAAAGATTTTATTTATTTGACAGCGAGAGAGGGAACACAAGCAGGGGGAGTGGGAGAGGGAGAAGCAGGCTTCTCGCTGAGCCGGGAGCCCGATGCGGGGCTCGATCCCAGGACCCTGGGATCACGACCTGAGCCGAAGGCAGACGCTTAACGACTGAGCCACCCAGGCGCCCCTGACCCTTTGTATTTTTATGAAATATCGTAACTGACCTCGCTTCTGAATCCCAGCCCTTTGTAAATGACTTTTTAAAAAATTCTATTTTATATGACATCAGACTTAAAAGTTGCAGAAATAATACAGTAAATTCCCTTTCTTCATGCAATTCCCAAACATTAAACATTTTAACACACTTCTTGTGTCCCTTTCTATATATATTAATACATTTTTTTCTCTGAACCATTTCAAAGTAAGTTGCAGACGTGATGCTCCTTTACCCTTAAAAATGTAAATGTGTGCTTCCAAAAATCAGGGAGACTCTGTTAGACAAACACCATGAATGAGTAAACCCAGGACATTCACACTGACATGGTGCTGCCACCTACGGATCTCCTATAGCTTTGCCAGTTGCCCAACTAATAAGAAATACAAGTAAGACAATAGGGAGAACTTTATGTCTTTTCAGATTGTACCTAATTTTTCATTAAACAAATCAAAGCTTTAAGCCATTTAGAAATCCGCACATTCTGAGACATGAAGCAAATCAGCAACAGACAATAACTCACTTTTTTTCCCTACCTTATACAGGATGGGGTTCTTAGGACACAGTAAAGGGGGGCGCCTGGGTGGCTCAGATGGTTAAGCATTTGTCTTTGGCTCAGGTCATGATCCCAGGGTCCTGGGATCAAGCCCCACATCGGGCTCCCTGCTCCTTGGGGAGCCTGCTTCTCCCTCTGCCTCTCTCTCTCTCTGTGTCTGTCTCTCATGAATAAATAAAATCTTTCAAAAAAAAAAAAAAGGACGCGGTAAAGGGAAGAGAAATGAACACAAATTTAGCAAGGTAATCAGACTACAGAGAAGTTTGGTCAACTGTGTCTTGGACAGGATCTCCTGGTGTAGGAATTACATGTGTTTTCAGTTCTAGCTGAGTGTCTTCTTAGCCTTGAAACATCATTTAAAATGAAAGGTGGAAGTAGCTCAGTTAAAATGCTGACTAGGACCACACAGGTTATAAATATTCCAGATCACTTCACATAAATTGATTAGGCTTTGGCTTCTCTAGCTGTGATAAGGAGACTTGCATGATTGGCGCTGGTATGGGAGTGAGTAGATATTTTGTAGAGCTTAACAGCATGGAAGGCGGAAGGCAGGGGACTGTAAAATGTAATGTCATGGAGCACAAAGTAAATCTGTTCCCTGCAGAGCTGAGTGATCTCTGTGATCCCTGTAAGTTCTTAGATTCTATTATTATATTTTACGGTTTCCAAATTGACTTTGAGTAAACAGACCTGTGTTCTAGTCCAAGGTACCAGTACCTAAAGTGAAAAAGGAAATCCGTGATCCACACTGAGACAGAAATCTGCCAGTTACTCATAGGAAGCCAAGTTTCCCTGGCACTTAATCCTAAAAGAAAGTGCTTGAGTGTGACATCATAGGTTGGGATTTTAAGAGATGAGGTAATAGGGGCGCCTGGGTGGCTCAGTTAGGCGTCTGCCTTCAGCACAGGTCATGATCCCAGGGTCCTGGGATCGAGTTCCAGAGCGGGCTCCCTGCTCAGTGGGGAGTCTGCTTCTTCCTCTGCCCATCCATGTGCGCATGTGCGATCTCTCTCTTTTCAAATAAATAAAATCATTTAAAAAAAAGACGAGATAATGCTCAACATCCTTATGGCAAACAGTAGGGGTTTCATAAAGCTGTTGTCCGTGTGACCCTCCAAAAAACCCCTCTGACACAGCAGAATGGGTGCTGTGACATGGCCAGTGAATACTAGGATGAGCCTCAGCTGTGTGGTGGCGGGGGGGGGGCGTGGAGACTGCTGCCCCCTAGCAGTCTCCCCTTTGGGCTGGCAAGGGCAGGGTGGCCCTGGTGCCTTTGGAGAGGCTGGGGAGCCCACCAGAGCTGGCCTCTTGTTGGGTCAGTGGTCTCTGTCTGGCAGGGAGCTGGCAGTCTGCCATGGGGGCCACTCTGCCTGCTTAGCCACGGCGAGGTGGCAGCTAGCGTGGGAAGACGCACAGAGTCTGGTAGAGAAGGGGAGTGCTGCTGCCTTCTCCTGGGCGCGGCTGACACATTTCTGGCCAGAATCTGGTTCTTCTCGGTGAAAACAGTTGCCCCAGTCTGTGTTTTGGTGCCCTGAATGTTGGAGAAGTTCTTTTTTCCTTTTCCTGCAGAGCATTCAGAGCCTTCTGTTAAACAAAGACTCTCAACAGCCCTTTTGGAGAGGGAAAAGAAATTGGCGGTCTGTAAAAGTCCAGTTCTGTTAATGACTCAACGTTGTGTAAAGAGAAAATGAGGCTCTGCCTGTTGCTATTCAGCTCCAGCTCCACAATTCTAGTTCCTTACCTCCTAAATTGTCTTCAGAAGATTACTGTGTTGTGTAGTATTTGTGTTGCGCATCTTTTCATCTCTTTATGTCAGGGAGCTTTATGTTTTTCTGTGATGTTACCTATTGGTATAGGCTTTGCATGTAATAAATAAACCCAGTTAAAAAAAAATGAGGCTGCCTCTAAGCCACTTAATATGTGTTACAGTGGTATTGCAAGAAGGGACCATACAAGAAAGTCAACAGCCCAGCTCAGCACCCTAGGCGGCAGGCCCCCAGGCTGCTGTAGAGGGGTTAAAGGGGTCCCTGTCTCTCTCAGGCTGAAGAAGGGGAGCGTCTGGTTTTTCAGCCAGCACTCCTTGAGCTGGGCGGCCCTGTCCACAGTTGCACAAATGGTGGCTGGGGAAGCTGGGGTTAGGAGGGGTGGAAAGATGCTGGGCCAGACCTGGGATGACCCTGGTCCTGTAGCAGCAGCAGCAGCAGAGTTTGGGGACACTGAGGAGCTGGCCCTTTGCAGGTGAGCCCGCTACGCTTTTTCTTACGCCAAGCCTGAGCCCTCAGGTGGTTTTGTCCAAAATTGCCACCCTGCTAATTAGGTTCCATTACTCTCCCTGAAAATCTGGCCTGGCAAGGGAACCAATATTGCCTGAGTTCAGAGCTAGCCCTTTGTTGTATTTAGGGTAGACATGGTGTTTCTCAGAGAGGTGAAGGGATCTAGGCCACCCGACTGGCCAGGCCAGGATCTGGGATTGGACCTGAGCATGTGCGATTCAAAAGTGTGTGCATCTCCTTGGGCCGTGCTGCTAGCAAGCCTACTTTAGTTTGCCTTTACTCTGAACCATCTTAAGGAAACTGGGGGAAACCATTTCAATACATTTGAAGAAATTATACAAGTTCTTAGAACAAATTACACAGCAACACCAGAAAACACGCCACAGGCCAGAGTGCAGAGTTCGAGCTGGGCAGATCAGCAGTGCCTGCCGTAGAGCCCACGTGGGTGGGTGGTTTCCAGGGGAGCCCCAGTGTCACTGCTTCTGCTCCCCTCTTATGCAGAGGTGCATTGGGAGGCTCCCTGGAGCTCTTTGCAGAATTAAATAAACTACAGAGCCCTTGACATCTGTGCTCAACTTGGGAGGAAAAAGAAAGACTGAAAGATTTTAAGATGAGGCCCAACATTGTATGCCTCGGTACCCATCCCTTACAAAAAGATAATCAAGCTGTTTCATAGTGCTAATTAAAAGTTAGAAACTTTAGCAGAGATGGAACTACAACTACAACTTTAAAAATACATATTTCTATGGGGCTCCTGGGTGGCTTCATCGGTTAAGTGTCCGACGGTTGATTTTGGCTCAGGTCATGATCTCAGGGTCACGAGATCCAGCTGGGTGTGGAGCCTGCTTGAGATTCTCTCTCTCCTTCACCCTCTGCCCCTCCCCACATTGTGCATGTGCGCACACACTCTCTCTATAAATAAATAAAAATACACATTCTAGTTAAAGGCAACATAAAAACGTCTTGATCATATTCCTGAGTGCCAACTTGTTAAGAAGCCTCTTGGGGAGAACCTCAAAAGTAGTTACGAAGCAGGCCTTCGTGTGTACATAGGAAAAGGACATGATTGTGCTTGAAACCTTCACTCACACTCTTCTCGACAGCTGGGTTTTGTTGGGCTCTGGTGTTCTGACCGGTGGCTAAGCCCCGTCTGGAGGGAGTGGCGGCGCAGTGCTATGGAAACCCCGTATGACAGTAACTCAGTTCAAGTGCAGAGTAAATAGGGTCTGAGAAGAAGCAATGAGCCATGAGCAGTGGTGACAGCAGCTGTCCTCCGCATGGCTGTGGATTCACTCACTGCACTGCTGAGTTTGTGATGAGAAAAGTCTCAGGAAAGTGAGAAAAGTCTGTCAAAGACGGAACTCGGCATGGTTTTTTTGTATGTATGCATTCTCTTTGAATTTGTAGATTTAGCTGTGTATGGAAAGTTTTCTTCAATTATATACTGAAAAAATGTTTTTAATGTTTTATTCAGGTCCTTTCTTCAGGGACACTAATCAAGCAGATGTTAGGTAGTCTTTGTATTCCATATGGATATCTTCCTCTCCAATCTTTTTCATGCTTCTCCCCCATTTTGTTCACTTTTCCAGCCAGGTCTTTGTTTCCAGCTTTGCCCCTGTTTTGCATTTAGTGGTACCTCCGTTTCTGTGGCGGTTTTATCTCTTATTTTTCTTCCCGGGGCTTGGTGCTGTCCTTTTGTTACCTTATCAGTGTTTCTTGACATCTTGGATTAGTCTGTACTAACACATTGTATTTGTCTCTTGATAAATGCTGGGTGTTGTTTGCCCATTTTATTTCCTTGTTCTGTTTTCCTGTTTTTTAAATTTATTTATTTATTTATTTATTTTCCATGCAGCCCCAAAGGGGCAAGTTTTCCTGTTTTAAATTTCAGGATGTAGATCCTGAGTTCCATCTCCCTGAGTGGAGGGAATTCTTCCTGAACTAGCTGTTTGCAACTGGATAATGGGACAGGGACCTGGAGGGTGTGTGCAGCCTGGAGCGAACAGCCCTTCCTTGGTCCCCAGATTTATGAGTGTGTACATGTTTTTGTGTGTATCCACATGTGTGAGTGCATGTGTGCAAGTGCGTGAATTGTGTACAGGTGTGAGTGCATGTGAGTGTGCATGCATGCATGTGTCCATGTGTGGCTGTGTACACGAATGCATGCATCTGTGGGTGTGTGTGAGTGCACATGCATGTGAGTATAAAGTGCTTTATCCATTCCTCGGCTTGAGAAAAGCAGAGGCCAGCAGTGGACAATCACCCTTGTCCTCCCCTTGCAACTTGGTGGTAAAGAGGTATGAGAGCCAGTTTTCTAATTTAGTTCTCCCTGTTCTGACTTCCCATCAGTGTATTTTAGGGAAAAATGGGCAGAAGCATTTTTATTCTATCATCTTTACAATTGGAAGTATTCTACTTAATGTACAACATTTATTTTACTGTACTCTGTCAAAATTTTGTTCATTATTTCTACTATCTTATGTATATATATATTTTTAAAGATTTATTTATTGGACAGAGAGCATACACGGGGTGGAGAAGGCCAGAGGGAGAGGAAGAGAGAGAGAATCCTCAAGCAGACACCCCGCTGAGTGCGGAGCCCAACACGGGGCTCAATCCCAGGACCCTGAGATCATGACCTGAGCCGAAATCAAGAGTTGAATGCTTAACTGACTGAGCTACCCAGGCACCCCTAATATTTTATATTTTTTGGTAACAGCTTTGAGATAAAAATTCAGATACCATGCAATTCACCCATTTAAAGTATACAATTCATTGGTTTCAATATATTCACAGAGTTGGGCCATCATCACCACAGTCAATTTTAGAACATTTGCACTACCCCAGAAAGAAACCCAACAGCTTTTAGCTGTCACCCACCCCAAACTCCCTACCCACTCCTATTTGGGCAACTACTAATCTACTTTCTTTCTATAGGGTTATCTATATTTTATAAAGGGAATTATATAATATGTGATCCTTTGTGACTGGCTTCTTTCATCTTGTGCAATATTTTCTAGGTTCCTTCTTATTGTAGCATATATTGGTACTTGATTCCTTTTTTTTTTTTTTTTTAAGATTTTATTTATCTGACAGGAACACAGAGAGAGAGGGAACACAAGCAGGGGGAGTGGGAGAGGGAGAAGCAGGCTGCCCGCTGATCCTGGGATCATGACCTGAGCTGAAGGCAGACGCTTAACGACTGAGCCACCCAGGCGCCCCGGCACTGTGTATTTTCTTTACAGAAATGTCTGTTCAGATCCTTTGCCAACCAACCATTGGGTTGTCTTTTTTTTATTAAGTTGTATAGATATTCTAGATACAAATCTCTTGTCAGTTATATGATTTGCAAATATTTTCTCCCATTCTGTTCCTTCCCATCCTTTTTACTTTCTTCACGTTATCAAAAGTTTTTAATTTCAATGAAGTCTAATTTATCTGTTTTTTCTTTTGATGTCATACAAAAGAAACCATTGCCTATTCCAAGGTCATGAAGATTTACTTCTGTGTTTTCTTCTCAAAGTTGCATGGTTTTACAGTTAGATCTCTGATCTACTTTGAATTAATGTTCATATATGGTGTGAGGTAGGAGCCCAACTTCATTCTTTTGCATGTGGATATCCAGTTGTCCCAGCACCATTTGTTAAAGAGATTATTCCTCCGACTGAATTATCAGGGCATGCTTGTTGAGAATCAGTTGGCCATAAATGTGAGGGTTGATTTGGGGCCTCTATTCCATTGCCTTGTGTGTCCATGCTTAAGCCAGTACCACACAGTCTTGCTGCTGTAGTTTTGTAATAAGGTTTGAGATTAAGAAGTGTAAGTCCTCCAATTTTGTCCTTCTTCTTCAAGATTGTTTTGACTATTCCAGATCCTTTGCATTTCCATCTGATCGATCCACCTAATCCTTCTAATGAATCAGTTTATCAACCTTCAAGGAAGCCAGCTGGAATTTTGACAGGGATTATGTTGAATCTGTAGATCCATTATGGAAGTATTGCCATCTTATCAGTGGTAAGCCTTCCAATCCATTGACATTGGATACCTCCATTTTCTTTGTTCCCTTACCTGTGTATTTTGCAAATTGGGAGCCCCTTTCTACCTTGGCTCACCCTCTGAAGCTGCTTCTTGGTTCTGAGGAGAATTGTTTAAAAACTGCTGCATGAACGTGTGATATAATGGTATGAACACAGCTGTAAAAACCCAGAGGGCAACACTGCTGAAACTGAAACCGTGCAATTTTCTTAAAAGGTTTCTAGTCAGCTGCTGGTCAGAATTCTAAATGGGGTATAAAGACACATAGTTTAAAGAGGGTCACTGCATGGAATGCGGGTCCCAGAGTGGCTCAGGCAGGTTGCCTTGTAAAGGCAGGACATCCCAGTAAAACCCTGGCCGAGAAGCCCTGCCGACAGTCTGTGGAAAGTGAATTCTCTCCCTGCATCCTGCAGCAGGCAGGAAACTGATTTTTTTTAAATTGCATTTTGAAAATTTTAGCCTGCAGGAAAGAAAAAATCATAGTCCAGTCCAGTCCATACTTTCCCATGGATTCATATCTGAATCCGAGACACACACACACTCATCGTTGTGCATGTGCACACACTCATGGACACACCCCTTTTCAAGGCCTGGTTTTGCTTTGTAACTTTTTATTTAGGAGCAAGAGTAGATTTGCAGAGGATCACAAAGATAGTGTGGAGTACTGTGTAGCACTCTCTCCTTGCATGACCATAGCACGGTTATCAAAATGAGCTGGCACTGGCTCAGCACTTTCTTCGGATTTTACCACTTTTTCCTCTAATATTATCTCTGTCTCTGGATCACATCCGGGGTCCCCTAGTTTTATGTCTCCTTAATCTCCTCCCATCTGCGATGGTTGTTGGTCTCTCCTTGTCTTTCATGACCTTGGCAAATTGATGAATGCTGGCCAGGCAGTTCATAAGAATGACCCTTAGAGGGGGGCCTGTCCAAGGCTCTTTCCTAATCAGTCTGGGTGGGGGGCTTGGAAAGAATACCACAGAGTACCTTCTCATCACAGCGTATCACCATAACCTGGCACTGATGGTATTATCCTTGTCACCTGAGGAAGGTGGCACAGCCAGGTCCCTCCCCTGTGAAGTTACGGTTTCCCGTCCCAGACTGTTCAGTAGATGGGAGTCACCCTAATCCAGCCCCCCTCAGGGGAGGGGATTGGGCACCACCTGCTGGGGGGAAGGATATCAGAATTTTCGGACATCTGTTAACACCACCATGATAATTGATAAATACTTTGGGGGAGACATTGGAGGCTGGCAGATACCCCTTAGTCTGTAAAGCTGTGCCCGCTGGTTTCAGGGTTCAGCGGTGGCTGTTTTCTGCGGCAGTTACACTGTGCTGTACTCCTGGTGATTTTCTGTCCCACGCGTTCCATCTGCGTACATTCATTGGAATTCTTCTGTAAGGAACATTTCTCCCTTCTTCCCCATTTATTTTCCCAGGCTTTACTTTTGATGGCAGGAAGCAGCATGGAGTCCCGTGTAAGAGCAAGACTCTGAGGGCCAGAGTGTGGCTCAGCCACTGCTGCCCCATGGTCCACTGGGGGGTTGTGAGGAGTAATTGGTACCACTTCATGGGAAGGGCTTAGAACCCCACTCAGCTCCCAGTGAATGTGGGTGGTCCTCCTTCTTGTTTACACGGACTGTCACATATCCCAGTCCCCCTGAGTCAGGCAGCAGGCACTATCCAGACTTGGGCCCAGTGAAAATGGATGTACCCATCCATCCATCCAGTTGTGTTGACTGGGTGATGTTTACCGAGTACTTAGCATGGGTGTCAGAAGCTGTTAATACTTGAGAGTATTCCCCCGTCACAGGGTTGTTTCATCCTGTGTTAGAGAGGTGAAGAGGTCATTTACTCAAGGGCCTGTGGTGGGGAAGAGGCCAAGCTAAGTTCAGACCTGGCTCTGTCCATTCTGGGAGCCTTGTTCCCCAGCGCGGCCCTGCCCTGCCTCCTGTCATCTGGGGGAGGCCAGCTTACATCCAGCAGGGCAGTGAACAGAGGCTCTGCGGTAGAAGGGTCCTCAATGCTGCCCTTGGAAAGCTGAGGTTGGCCAAGGCTTGGCATAGGGAGTGAGCCCATTTGGGGGTGTGTGGGTAGCCCAAATGAAACACCTAAGGAGGTGCTCTTATGAATTTGCTCATCACCCTAATCTTCCTTGTGTGCGGGGATGGAATATGAAATCTGAGATGCTTTCTTTTGCCTCCTCAGCGCATCTATTATCTTTCCCTGGAATTCTACATGGGCCGCACACTGCAGAACACAATGGTGAACCTGGGTCTTCAGAATGCTTGTGATGAAGCCATTTATCAGGTACGGGGCCCTGGGGCCTGGCTGCTGGGTAGCCTCTTGTGGCTCACTAAGTTTTAATCCAGGCCCCGCAGTGAGATTTGCTGCCGTCTGGGGCCAGGCGTGACTTAGGGCCTAGTCTGCCCTACACGGGGGGAGAATGGGTTGGTGGGTGACACTCCTTCTCAAGGGGAAAACATAAGGATTGGATGGGAAGCTAATGCATGAGTGTGGGAGCATGGGATTGCATTGTGATGCTAAGGTTTTGAGGCTTCTAGAGGCCATTGCACTCCTCATACCCACCCCAGGGGCAGATTTACCACAGGGCAGAAGTGGTACTGTCCCATTTCTTGTCACCTTACTGAACCTCCAGTCCCCTCTTCCACCCCTAGACAACCTCTTGTGTTCATCTTGCCCTCTAGGTATAAAATTGCCTTTTCTCTCCAATCAAAATAAAAACTGTCTTTGCTTAAGGGTCTTCATTAACATTTATCACTTGGATGCTGATTCCGTCCACAGTTCATTTGTGGTTTTAGAGCAGAACTGGAATCCATCATGTCTGTTTTCTGTCTCCATACCCCCCTCCCTGGACACCATCTTCCTCCTGCACTGCACACTCAGTATACAATTCTTAGGGTATAGATGTGCAGCCCTCCCACCCTCCTGCATGAACATAGCAGGGTCCTCACCAGAGCCTTCCCTCCCCTAGCACCTTCTGCTGCTTTTGCTTTTGTTCAGTTTTGGTGTGGGAGGTGCTCTGGAGGCCTTACTGGTAGCGGCATGAGAGGGACCTCACATGGGTCTCAGGCAGCCTCACATTTCTGGGGCTCCTGTCTGTCCACAGCTTAGTGGAGAGGAGTTGCTGGGGCAGGTAGTTTCAGTTGGCAAAATAAAAATTTGGAAAAAAATTTGACTTCCCAAAATGGGAATTGTAACCTCAAAATTATCTAAAAAGAGACTGGAAGGGAAGATGGTGATGGAATAGGAGGATCCTAGGCTTGCCTTGTCCTGTCAACACCTAAATACCCCAGAAGTCAACCTGAAGACTGACAGAACAAATTCTACAACTAAAGGGAGAAAAGAGGCTACATCAAAGAAGGTAGGAGATGTGGAGACATGGATGGTTTGGGAGAGAAATGGATCATGGCCGCGGTGGTGGGGAGGGAGCCATGATTGCAGAGAAGGTCAAAAGACAGACTAGCACACAGGGGAGCCCACGGGAAAGACGAATCCCCACAGCAATTGACTTGGAAAGTGAGAGGGGCCGAATTTCATGACGTCCTGCAACCAGTGGGGCTTACTTAAAGCCTGGAGTTTTAATTAATTAATTAATTAATTAATTAATTAATTAATTTTTTAAAAGATTTTATTTATTTATTTGACAGAGAGAGACACAGTGAAAGAGGGAACACAAGCAGGGGGAGTGGGAGAGGGAGAAGCAGGCTTCCCGCAGAGCAGGGAGCCCGATGTGGGGCTCAATCCCAGGACTCTGGGATTATGACCTGAGCCGAAGGCAGACGCTTAACGACTGAGCCACCCAGGCGCCCCAAGCCTGGAGTTTTAAAGGTCAACAGGCTTGGCTGGGGTAGAACCCAGGGGCATTGCACTGCTATTGGAGAAAAGGCAGGCAAACAGCCTGCAGACATACAGTGTGGAAATAGCTATCTGAAGAGCACCTCGGGCACACAGTGGGGAGGTTATTTGCTCATCTTGGAGCACGTTGCAGAGAGGCAGCATTCACAGAGGCCCCTCTGAGAACTAAGGAACTGGCAGGCACCATTTCTCTCCCCTACCCCTCAGCATACGCACAGGGCCACCTGGGAGAACCGGCACCATGCCGACACTCACTTGGTAACTTACTTACACCAAGTCCCACCCCACCCCCCACTCCGGTGGAATTGCCCCTCCCAGTCATGCTTGTCTCAGTCCCAGGGTGTTGGAGCCCCTCTGCCAGGAGACTGGCCCAAACCCCTGCTCACCCCATGTCTCCTGTTGTGGGGGCCTCCGTTTCAGCAGTGGTGGAGACAGGTATCATTTCATAAGCAGACCAGAGCACACCTAGTCAAAACTGGCCACATTCGGGCCAGGGACTAAACACTGCCCACAACTAAGAGAGCCTCTGCAGATGACTGGCCTGAAGGAAAAGTGGCCAGGACACAACAGCAGAGTGCACACAGCACACACTGGAGACACTCTCTGAAATGCCAGGTCCCGGGGAACACGGGACACTACACCACGGAACACTACAGAACCTCTTCTTCATAAAGCCATTACCCTCAGGAATAGGAGACATAACTGACGTTCCTAACACAGAGAAACAGGCATAGAGACCTAGAGAAAATGAGAAGACAAATTTATTCCACATGACAGAACAAGGTAAGGCCACAGCCAGACATCTAAGTAAGACAGATAAAAGTAACATGCCTGATAGAGAATTTAAAGTCATGATCATAAAGATACCTGCTCAACTTGAGAAAAGAGTGGAAGGCCTCAGTGAGACAATTAACACAGAGATAAATAACAGACATAAAGGGTTCAATACGCAAAATGAGAACCATGCTTTATGGAATGAACAGCAGGCTGGAAAAAGCAGAGGAATGAATTAATGACTTAGAACACAGAGTATTGGAAAGTAATCAAATTTAAGAAAAGAGAAAAGAATTACGAAAAGCAAGAATAGACTTAGGGAAATCATTGACTCCATCAGACATAACATATTATATAGATCCCAGAAGAGAGGGAAAAGGGGGCAGAAAATTTAGTTGAGGAAATAATACTGAAAACTTCCCCAATCTGGGGAAGGAAACATAACAGATATAAGAGGCACAGAGGGAACCCCCCCCCAACAGAATCAACAAAAGCAGATCCCCACTAAGACATATTGTAATTAAAATGGCAAAATGTAGTGATAAAGAATAAATTAAAGCAGCAAGACAAAAGAAGATAGTTACATACAAGGAAAAACCCCATAAGGCCTTCAGCAGACTTTTCAGTAGAAACTTTTCAAGCTAGAAGGGAATGGCATGATATATTCAAAGGGCTAAATGGGAAAAATCTTCAGCCAAGAATAGTCTATCCAGCAAGGCTGTCATTCAAAATAGAAGGAGAGATTAAAAGTTTCCCAGACAAAAAATGAGTTCATGACCACTAAACCAGCCCTGCGGGAAATATTAAGGGGGCACTTTGAGTGGAAGGGGAAGACCAGAAATGACACTATGAAAGTAGGAAACACAAAGCAGTAAAAAGAACATTTCAGTAAAAAATCAGTCAAGGAACTCAAAAAATAAAAGGATGTGAAATATGACACCATATACCTAAAACATACGGAGAAGAGGAGTAAAGAGTTGGCCCAAACTTAAACAACCACCAACTTAATATAGACATATATGCAGAAGATGTTATATAAAAACCTAATAGGGGGCACGTGGGTGGCTCAGTCGGTTAAGCATCTGCCTTTTGCTCAGGTCCTGATCCTGGGGTCCTGGGTTCGAGCCCTGCATCAGGCTCCCTGCTCAGCGGGGAGCCTGATACGGGGCTCGAACCTAGGACCCCGGGATCATGACCTGAGTCGAAGGCAAACGCTTAAGGACTGAGCCACCCAGGTACCCCAAGTAAATAAAATCTTAAAAAAAAAAAAAAAAGCTAATAGTAACCACAAATCAAAAACCACTAACAAATATGCGAAGAATAAAGAGAGAGAAATCCAAATATATCACTAAAGAAAACCAGCAAACCATGAAAGAAAGAGAAGAAAGAAAAACTTCAGAAACAACCACAAAATAGTAATAAAATGGCAATAAATACATAACTATCAGTAATCTCTTTGAATGTAAATGGACTAAACGTTCCAGTGGCTCAGTCAGAAGAGCATGCGACTCTTCATCTCAGAGTTGTGAGTTCGAGCCCCATGTTGGGTGTAGACTTAACTTAAATAAATAAACTTTTTAAAAAAGATATGGGGTATCAGAATGAATAAAAAAACAAGACCCATGTATATGCTGTCTACAAGAGACTCATTTCAAACCTTAAAGACACCTGCAGATCGAAAGCAAGGGGATGGAGAAACATTTATTATGCAAATGGATGTCAAAAGAAAGCTGGAGATGCAATACTTCTCTCAGACAAAATAGATTTCAAAATAAAGACTGTAACAAGAGACAAAGAAAGACAATATATAATAATAAAGGGGACAATCCAACAAGAAGATACAACCTTTGTAAATATTTATGCACCCAACACAGGAGCACCCAAATACATGAAACTGTTATAACAAACACAAAGGAACTATTCAATAATAATACAATAATAGTAGGGAACATAACACCCCTCTTATTGATGGATAGGTCATCCAAACAAATTCAATGAGGAAACCGTGGCTCTTTTTTTAAAGAAAGATTTTATTTACTTATTTGAGAAAGAGAACAGCAAGAAAGAGAGCACGAGGGGGGGAGGAGGGGCAGAGGGAGAGGGAGAAGCAGGCTCCCCGCTGAGCAGGGAGCCCAACGTGGGACTAGATCCCAGGACCCTGAGATCATAACCTGAGCCGAAGGCAGACGCTTAACTTACTGAGCCACACAGGCACCCAAAACTGTGGCTTTGAATGTGACACATTGGACCAGGCGGATTTAACAGATATATTTAGAACATTCCATCCCAAAACAGCAGAATACACATTCTTTTCAGGTGCACATGAAACATTCTCCAGAATAGATCACATACTAATTAGGCCACAAAACAAGTCTCAACAAATTCAGAAGGATCAAAGTCAACAACATGCATCTTTACCACAACACTACCTCAAGAAGCAAGAAAAGTCTCAAATAAACATCCTAACCTTGCACCTAAAGGAGCTAGAAAAAGAACAAATAAAACCCCAAACCAGCAGAAGGTAGGAAATAACAAAGATGAGAGCAGAAAAAAATGATATAGAAGCCAAAAAAAATTTAAAAAACAGAGCAGTTAAATGAAAGTAGGAGCTCATTCTTTGAAAACATCAAGAAAATTGATAAACCTCTAGCCAGACTCATCAAGAAACAAAGAGAAAGGACTCAAATAAATAAAATTACAAATGAAAAAGGGGAAATAACAACTGACACCACAGAAATACAAATAATCGTAAGAGAGTATTATTAAAAGCTATATGACAACAAATTGGACAGCCCAGAAGAAATAGATAAATTCCTGGAAACATATAACCCACCAAAAGTGAAGCAGGAAGAAATAGAAAATTTGATATCTTTAGAAATCAAATCAGTAATCAAAAAACTTCCAACAAACAAAAGTCCAGGACCAGACAGCTTCACAAGTGAATTCTACCCAACATTTAAAGAAGAATTAGTACCCATTCTTCTCAAACTATTCCAAAAATAGAAAAGGAAGGAAAACTTACAAACTCATTCTATGAGGCCAACATTACCCTGATTCCAAAACCAGATAAAGATACACATAAAAAGAGAACTACAGGCCAGTATCCCTGATGAATATGGATGCAAAAAACCTCAACCAAATACTAAGGTTTCTGACATTAGCCATAGCAACACTTTTCTTTTCTTTTTTTTTTTTTTATAGCAACATTTTTCTAAATATGTTTCCTGAGGCTAGGGAAATAAAAGCAAAAATAAACTATTGGGATTACATCAGAATAAAAAGCTTTTGCAGAGAAAAGGAAACAATCACAAAACCAAAAGGCAACCTAAAGAATGGGAGAAGACATTTGCAAATGACATATCCAATAAAGGGTTAGTATCGAAAATTAATATAAAGAACTTATACAGTTCAACACCCAAAAAACAATCCAGTTTTTAAAATGCACAGAAGAAATGAACAGACACTTCTCCAAAGAAGACATTCAGATGGCCAACAGACACATGAAAAGATGCCCAACATTACTCATCATCAGGGATATGCAAATCAAAACATACCTGTCAGGATGACTAAAATCAAAAACACAAGAAACAAGTGTTGGTGAGGATGTGAAGAAAAAGGAACCCTCTTGCACTGTTGGTGGGAATGCAAATTGGTACAGCCACCCTGGAAAACAGTATGGAGGTTCCTCAAAAAATTAAAAATAGAACTACCCTACAATCCAGTAATCACGCTACCCAGAAAAATACAAAACCCCTAATTCAAAGGGATACATGCACCCCAATGTTTATAGCAGCATTATTTACAATCACCAAATTATGGAAGCAGCCCTAGTGTCCACTGATATATGAATGGATAAAGAAGAGGTGGTACATATATACAATAGAATATTACTCAGCCATAAATAAGAATCTAATCTTGCCTTTTGCAACAACATGGGTGAAGCTAGAGAGTATAATGCTAAGTAAAATAAGTCTGGCAGAGAAAGACAAATACCATACGATTTCACTCATATGTGGAATTTAAGAAACAAAGGGAAGAAAGAGAGAGAAACCGATTTAGGGAGCAAGATGGCGGAGGAGTAGGAGACCTGGATTTCCTCTCCTCTCAGGAATTCAGCTGGATAGGGATCAGACCATTCTGAACACCTACAAACTCAACAGGAGATCGAAGAAAAGAATAGCAACAACTCTCTCATCAGAAAAGCGACCACTTTCTGGAAGGTAGGACGTGTGGAGAAGTGAATCCGAGGCGATATTCGGGAGGATAGACGGCGGGAGAGGGGCCTCCGTCGGCCGCTTCTGGCAAGTGATAGAGCCGCGGAGCACAAAATCGGAACTTTTAAAAGTCTGCTCCGCTGAGGGACGTCACTCTGGTGGCTAAGCGGGGGGTGGAACCCTCCGGGACAGTGTGGTCTCAGGACCCTCGGGGTCACAGAAAGACCAGGGGTGCCTGAGTGTGGCAGAGCTCCCAGGTAACGGAGCAGGGAAGCCGGCTGCAGAGGCGGAGCCCAGGCGCGGGCTCTCAGCTCGGGGTTGCCATAAACCGTGATCCGCGGCACAGTCGGGCCCCTGCTCCTCCAGCAGGGACCCAACAAGCGGCAGATCCGGGGAGATTCACCTTCCTGCCCCGGGAGGAGCTGCCCGGGAGTGCACCGCAGGGTACTGCTGGGTTTGGAGACTCCATCCGGGGTCAGGTGCCAGAGATAGAAACGCGCGGTCACAGGCCGCGTGAGCACGGAGTGCGGCCGGAGACCGGGGAGACGGGAGTGACTGACGGCTTTTCTCTGGGGGCTCACTGAGGAGCGGGGTCCTGAGTTCTCAGCTCCTCTGGGGCGGAGATTGGGAGGCCGCCATTTTCACTCTCCGCCTCCAAAGCTGTACGGAAAGCTCGCAGGGAACAAAAGCTCCGGAGAGCAAACCCGAGCAGATTACTTAGTCTGGACCGGGCAAGGGCGAGGCACTTCCGCCTCCGGCAAAGACATTTGGAAACCACGGCAACAGGCCCCTCCCCAGAAGATCAGCGAGAACAGCCAGCCAAGACCAAGTTTACTGATCAATGAGAACGGCAGAACTGCAGCGCTAGGGGAATACTGCACATAGAATTCATGGCTTTTCCCCATGATTCTTTAGTCTTTCAAAGTTAATTTTTTTTTTTAACTGTCTTTTTTTTTTTTTTTTTGAATTTTTCTTTTTCCCTTTTTCAACCAACATCTTATCAATCCCTTTTTTAAAAAAAATTTTTATTTTTCATTTTTAGAGTCATATTCTATCCCTTCATAGTAGTTACCCATATTTTTGGCATATATGTATAAGTTCTTTTCTCTTTAAAATTTTGAGATAGTTTCTTCTAACAGATTAAAATATACCCTAAATCTCTAGTGTATGGTGTTTTCTATTCCCCTGCCTGATCACATTCTCTCCCTTTTTTTTTTCTTTTTTTAATCCTCTTCTTTCTTTTTTCAAACAACTTCTTATCAATTCCTTTTATAAAATTTTTTATAATTTCCATCTTTACAGTCATATTCCATCCCTTCATCCTATCAACCCTTATTTTTGTACATATATAAGTTTTTCTTTCTTTAAAATTTTGGGAGGCACTTTCTTCTAAAAGACCAAAATACACCCCAAATCTAGTGTGTGGCACTGATCTATATACCAGCCTGATCATATTTGATCACATTCTGGTTTTTTTGTTGTTGTTGTTGTTTCGTTCTGTTTGTTTTTGTTTTTATCTTTTTCTTCTTCTTTTTTCTCTCTTTCCATTTCTTTTTCCACTGCTTCAGGTCTTTTCTGATTTGTTTAGAGTATATTTTCTGGGGACATTGTTATTCTGCTAGCATTTTGTTCTCTCATTAATCTATTCTCCTCTGCACAAAATGACAAGACGGAAAAAATCACCTCCACAAAAAGAACAAGAGGTAGTACCAACTGCCAGGGACCTACTCAATACGGACATTAGTACGATGTCAGATCTAGAATTCAGAATCATCCCTTTAAAGATACTAGCTGGGCTTGAAAAAAATATGGAAGTTATTAGAGAAACCCTTTCTGGAGAAGTAAAAGAGCTAAAATCTAACCAAGTAGAAATCAAAAAGGCTATTAATGAGGTGCAATAAAAAATGGGGGTGCTAACTGCTAGGATAAATGAGGCAGAAGAGAGAATCAGTAATATAGAAGACCAAATGATGGAAAATAAAGAAGCTGAGAAAAAGAGAGATAAACAACTACTGGATCACGAGGGCAGAATTCGAGAGATAAGCGATACCATAAGACGAAACAACATTAGAATATTTCGGATCCCAGAAGAAGAAGAAAGAGAGAGAGGGGCAGAAGGTATACTGGAGCAAATTATAGCAGAGAACTTCCCTAATTTGGGGAAGGAAACAGGCATCAAAATCCAGGAAGCACAGAGAACCCCCCCTCAAAATCAATAAAAATTGGTCAACACCCCGACATCTAATAGTAAAACTTACGAGTCTCACAGACAAAGAGAAAGTCCTGAGAGCAGCTCGGGAGAAGAGATATGTAACCTACAATGGTAGAAACATTAGATTGGCAACAGACCTATCCACAGAGACCTGGCAGGCCAGAAAGGACTGGCAGGATATATTCAGAGCACTAAATGAGAAAAATATGCAGCCAAGAATACTGTATCCAGCTAGGCTGTCATTGAAAATAGAAGGAGAGATCAAAAGCTTCCAGGACAATCAAAAACTAAAGGAATGTGCAAACACAAAACCAGCCCTACAGGAAATCTTGAAAGGGGTCCTCTAAGCAAAGAGAGACCCTAAAAGCAATGTAGACCAGAAAGGAACACAGACAATATACAGTAACGGTCACCTTACAGGCAGTACAATGGCACTAAATTCCTATCTTTCAATAGTTACCCTGAATGTAAATGGGCTCAATGCCCCAATCAAAAGACACAGGCTATGAGACTGGATTAAAAAACAAGACCCATCGATATGCTGTCTGCAAGAGACTCATTTTAGACCCAAAGACACCCCCAGATTGAAAGTGAGGGGGTGGAAAACCATTTACCATGCCAATGGACACCAAAAGAAAGCTGGGGTGGCAATCCTTATATCAGACAAATTAGATTTTAAACCAAAGACTGTAATAAGAGATGAGGAAGGACACTATATCATACTTAAAGGATCTATCCAACAAGAAGATCTAACAGTTGTAAATATCTATGCCCCTAACATGGGAGCAGCCAATTATATAAGGCAATTAATAACAAAAGCAAAGAAACACATCGACAACAATACAATAATAGTGGGGGACTTTAACACCCCCCTCACTGAAATGGACAGATCGTCTAAGCAAGAGATCAACAAGGAAATAAAGACTTTAAATGACACACTGGACCAAATGGACTTTACAGACATATTCAGAACATTCCACCCCAAAGCAACGGAATACACATTCTTCTCTAGTGCCCATGGAACATTCTCCAGAATAGATCACATCCTAGATCATAAATCAGGTCTCAACCGGTACCAAAAGATTGGAATCATTCCCTGCCTATTTTCAGACCACAATGCTTTGAAACTAGAGCTCAATCACAAGACAAAAGTCAGAAAGAACTCAAATACATGGAGGCTAAAGAGCATCCTACTGAAGAATGAATGCATCAACCAGGAAATTAAAGAAGAATTAAAAAAATACATGGAAACCAATGAAAATGAAAACACAACTGTTCAAAATCTTTGGGATGCAGCAAAGGCAGTCCTAAGAGGAAAGTATATAGCAATACAAGCCTTTCTCAAGAAGCAAGAAAGGTCTCAAGTACACAACCTAACCCTACACCTAAAGGAGCTGGAGAAAGAACAGCAAATAAAGCCTAAACCCAGCAGGAGAAGAGAAATAATAAAGATCAGAGCAGAAATCAATGAAATGGAAACTAAAAGAACAGTAGAACAGATCAACGAAACTAGGAGCTGGTTCTTTGAAAGAATTAACAAGATTGATAAACCCCTGGCCAGACTTATCAAAAAGAGAAGAGAAATGACCCAAATCAACAAAATCATGAATGAAACAGGAGAGATCACAACCAACACCAAAGAAATACAAACAATTATAAGAACATATTATGAGCAACTCTATGCCAGCAAATTAAATAACCTGGAAGAAATGGATGCATTCCTAGAGATGTATCAACTACCAAAACTGAACCAGGAAGCAATAGAAAACCTGAACAGACCTATAACCACTAAGGAAATTGAAGCAGTCATCAAAAATCTCCCAAAAAACAAAAGCCCAGGGCCAGATGGCTTCCCAGGGGAATTCTACCAAACATTTCAAGAAGAATTAATACCTACTCTTCTGAAACTGTTCCAAAAAATAGAAATGGAAGGAAAACTTCCAAACTCATTTTATGAGGCCAGCATTACCTTGATCCCCAAACCAGACAAAGACCCCATCAAAAAGAATTACAGACCAATATCCCTGATGAACGTGGATGCAAAAATTCTCAACAAAATACTAGCCAATAGGATCCAACAGTACATTAAAAGGATTATTCACGACAACCAAGTGGGATTTATCCCTGGGCTGCAAGGTTGGTTCAACATCCGCAAATCAATCAACGTGATACAATACATTAACAAAAGAAAGAAGAAGAATCATATGATCCTCTCAATAGATGCAGAAAAAGCTTTTGACAAAGTACAGCATCCTTTCTTGATCAAAACTCTTCAGAGTATAGCCATAGAGGGTACATTCCTCAATATCATAAAAGCCATCTATGAAAAACCTACAGCGAATATCATTCTCAATGGGGAAAAACTGAGAGCTTTCCCGCTAAGGTCAGGAACGCGGCAGGGATGTCCACTATCACCACTGCTATTCAACATGGTATTGGAAGTCCTAGCCACAGCAATCAGACAACAAAAAGAAATTAAAGGCATCCAAATCGGCAAAGAAGAAGTCAAACTCTCACTGTTTGCAGATGATATGATACTTGATGTGGAAAACACCAAAGACTCCACCCCAAAACTGCTAGGACTCATACAGGAATTCAGTACAGTGGCAGGATATAAAATCAATGCACAGAAGTCAGTGGTATTCCTATACACCAACAACAAGACAGAAGAAAGAGAAATTAAGGAGTCGATCCCATTTACAATTGCACCCAAAACCATAAAATACCTAGGAATAAATCTAACCAAGGAGACAAAGGATCTATACTCAGAAAACTATAAAATACTCATGAAAGAAATTGAGGAAGACACAAAGAAATGGAAAAACGTTCCATGCTCATGGATTGGAAGAACAAATATTGTGAAGATGTCAATGCTACCTAGAGCAGTCTGCACATTCAATGCAATCCCCATCAAAATACCATCCACTTTTTTCAAAGAAATGGAACAAATCATCCTAAAATTTGTATGGAACCAGAAAAGACCCCGCATAGCCAGAGGAATGTTGAAAAAGAAAAGCAAAGCCGGCGGCATCACAATTCCGGACTTCCAGCTCTATTACAAAGCTGTCATCATCAAGACAGCATGGTACTGGCACAAAAACAGACACATAGATCAATGGAACAGAATAGAGAGCCCAGAAATGGACCCTCAACTCTATGGTCAACTAATCTTTGACAAAGCAGGAAAGAATGTCCAATGGAAAAAAGTTTCTTCAACAAATGGTGTTCGGAAAATTGGATAGCCACATGCAGAAGAGTGAAACTGGACCATTTCCTTACACCACACACAAAAATAGACTCCAAATGGTTGAAAGACCTCAATGTGAGACAGGAGTCCATCAAAATCCTAAAGGAGAACACAGGCAGCAACCTCTTTGACCTCAGCCACAGCAACTTCTTCCTAGAAACATCGCCAAAGGCAAGGGAAGCAAGGGCAAAAATGAACTATTGGGACTTCATCAAGATAAAAAGCTTTTGCAAAGCAAAGGAAACAGTCAACAAAATCAAAAGACAACCGACAGAATGGGAGAAGATATTTGCAAATGACATATCAGATAAAGGGCTAGTATCCAAAATCTATAAAGAACTTCTCAAACTCAACACCCAAAGAGCAAATGATCCACTCAAGAAATGGGCAGAAGACACGAACAGACATTTTTCCAAAGAAGACATCCAAATGGCCAGGAGACACATGAAAAAGTGCTCAACATCGCTCGGCGTCAGGGAAATCCAAATCAAAACCTCAATGAGATACCACCTCACACCAGTCAGAATGGCTAAAATTAACAAGTCGGGAAACGACAGATGTTGGTGGGGATGCGGAGAAAGGGGAACCCTCCTACACTGTTGGTGGGAATGCAAGCTGGTGCAGCCACTCTGGAAAACAGTATGGAGGTTCCTCAAAAAGTTGAAAATAGAGCTACCGTATGACCCAGCAATTGCACTATTGGGTATTTACCCCAAAGATACAAAAGTAGGGATCCGAAAGGGTATGTGCACCCCGATGTTTATAGCAGCAATGTCCACAATAGCCAAACTGTGGAAAGAGCCAAGATGTCCATCGACAGATGAATGGATAAAGAAGAGGTGGTATATATATATACAATGGATTATTATGCAGCCATCAAAAGGAATGAGATCTTGCCATTTGCAACGACATGGATGGAACTGGAGGGTATTATGTTGAGTGAAATAAGTCAAACAGAGAAAGACATGTATCATATGATCTCACTGATATGAGGAATTCTTAATTGCAGGAAAGAAACTGAGGGTTGCTGGAGTGGGGGGTGGGGTGGGAGGGATGGGGTGACTGGGTGATAGACACTGGGGTGGGTATGTGCTCTGGTAAGCCCTGTGAATTGCGCAAGACTGTTGAATCTCAGATCTGTACCTCTGAAACAAATAATGCAATATATGTTAAGAAAAAAAAAAAAAGAACAAGAAGGTAGCGGGAGGAGAAGAATGAAGCGGGGGAAATCGGAGGGGTAGACAAACCATGAAGACGATGGACTCTGAAAAACAAACTGAGCGTTCTAGAGGGGAGGGGGGTGGGAGGATGGGTTAGCCTGGTGGTGGGTATCGAGGAGGGCACATTCTGCATGGAGCACTGGGTGTTATGCACAAACAATGAATCATGGAACACTTCATCTAAAACTAATGATGTAATGTATGGGGATTAACATAAGAATAAAAAAAATGAAAAAAAAAACTTTATTCTTTCCCTTAAAAAAAAAAAAGTTTAGATATTGTTTAGCTGGGTCCTCTTGTCTATCATTAAAGATGAGACAGCATGTCACCAGGCAGGGAAGAAGAAAAAAAAAAAAAAAGAGAGAGGGAAACCAAGAAAAAGACTCTTAACTATAGAGAACAAACTGATGGTTAACAGAGGGGAGGGATGGGGGATGGGTGAGCTAGGTGATGGGGATTAAGGAGTGGACTTGTGATGAGCACTGGGTGATGTATTTAATTGTTGAATCACTATATTATACACTGAAACTAATATAACACTGTATGTTACCTATACTGGAATTAGAATTTAAAAATTATCTAAAAAGATAGACATTATCCTGGTACGTGATTTGTCATTTGATCTGTTTACTGAATATGAATCTCAGAATGCATCTGTAAGCACCACAGAACATGTAAAGTCTAGATCTTCAGTGGAATTTGTTGCTATAGGAAGTGTTTTATTTTTTGAAACATTTTCTCTTTATATAATTCTTACAGATAGTAAAGATTTTAGGGAATGTTTATACCATAAATATGCCATATCTGTTTATAATTTTTATTATAGAATGTGTTAATTATAGAAACTTAGAAAATGCAGGGTAGCACATATCCTTTTATATGTGCATTTTTTTCCTTAATAGTGTGATACTGCACTCACTTTTAAGCTTTTTATTAATCTTGTATTTGAAAGGTTTTCTGATGATCAAAACTTTAATGTCTCCAAGTACACAGTTGCTCGGCCCTTCTAGTCATAAGATGGAGTGCCAGATGTTTTGAGTGGGAACCAAATGATGATGTAGGGCTTAGATGGGCCTCCTCCCCCAGGTCCCCGCATTTATAATGTAGTGTGAAAAATGAAACATGCTACTACTATTGTACAGGGCTGGAAAGTAGTTCTGGGGAGCAGGTTACACTAAAAACTGGAACTTTAATAGAAGCAGCTCCCTCCTGACTGAGCAATCATGGGTGCATTTAAGTATTTTTTTTTTTATCATGGAAAGTTTAAATTATGTACAAAAATGGAGTGACTGCTATGATGAACTCCTTCCATGTACCCATCACCAGCCTCCACCTATCTTCAAGCCCCACTCATGACCTCTCGTTTCCCTCACACCCATGCTACTCCCAGATTATTTAAGCTAATATCAAATAGCATATTGCACTTGTTGCTGTTTCAACAGGTATCTCTAAAGATAGGGTCATACCGTTCTGACCGCTAAGATATTGACAATAATTTTCAGGCAGTTGACAAACTTGTTGATTGCCTTATAATTTTTTTTTTTTTAAAGGATTGATCCAGGCAAGTTCCTTTTTTTAAAAGATTTATTTATTTGAGAGAGTGAGAATGAGAGAGAGAGAGTACATGAGAGGGGGTAGGGTTAGAGGGAGAAGCAGGCTCCTTGCTGAGCAGGGAGCCCGATGCGGGACTCGATCCAGGGACTCCAGGATCATGACCTGAGCCAAAGGCAGTCGCTTAACCAACTGAGCCACCCAGGCGCCCCTGCCTTATAATTTTTTAACAGTCTGTTCAGAAACTTATTTGCACTTGGTTGATATGTCTGTTAAGTCTCTCTTAATCTATAAACTTCTCCTCTTTTTTACTTTTCTGCCTTGCAGTTTATTTGTTGAAACTGGGTTTGTCCTGTAGAGTGTCCTACAGTCTCTATTTGACTGGTGTCCCTCGCTGGTATTTTTTTTTTTTTTAAGATTTTATTTATTTGAGAGAGAAAGAGAGAGAGAGAGATCACAAGCAGGGGGGAGGGGTAGAGAGAGAAGCAGACTCCCCACTGAACAGGGAGCCCGACGTAGGACTCGATCCCAGGACCCCAGGATCATGACCTGAGCCAAAGGCAGCCGCTTAACTGACTGAGCCATCTGGTATTTAACTGGTATTTAACCTGCTACTTTGTCCCAAGGATTTTGCTCTCACCAATTCTACTCAACATCATACTGATGGTTTTAGCTGGGGTATTTAGGCAAGAAAATGAAATAACAAGCATCCAGATTGGAAAGGAAGAAGGAAAGCTATCTCTGTGTGCAGCTGACATGATCTAGAAAATCCTGTGGAAACCAATAAAAATATATTAGTACAAATGAATGAGTACAGCAGCGTTGCAGGTTGTAAGATCAATATACAGAAATCAACTGAATTTTTATATAACTGTAATGAACAGTCCAAAAGTGAAATTAAGAAAAGAATTCCACGGGCGCCTGGGTGGCTCAGTCGGTTAAGCGACTGCCTTCGGCTCAGGTCATGATCCCAGGGTCCTGGGATTGAGCCCCTCATCGGGCTCCCTCCTCTGCGGGGAGCCTGCTTCTCCCTCTCCCACTCCCCCTGCTTGTGTTCCCGCTCTCGCTGTGTCTCTCTCTGTCAAATAAATAAATAAAATCTTTAGAAAAAAAAAAAGAAAACAATTCCACTTAAAATAGAATCAAAAAGAATAAAATTCTTAGGAATTAATTTCCAAAAGAGATGTAGACTTACATCCTGAAAACTATAAAACATTGTTGAAAGAAATTAAAGGAGACCTAAAAATGAAATGACATTACATGTCCATCCATGTCTTAGAAGACTTAATCTTAAGATGGCAAAACTCCCCAAATCTGTCTATAGAGTTATTGCAGTTCCCACTAGAATTCCAGTTGTCTTCTTTGCAGGGATTGACGAACTGATCCTAAAATCCAGATGAAATGCAACAGATCAGAAATCATTAAAACATATTTGAAAAAGAAGAACAAAGTTGAAGGACTCACACTTCCCAATTTTAAAACTCACTATGAAGCTATAGTCATCAAGACAGTGTGGTATTGGCATAACGATAAACATATAGAACAATGGAATGGAATTGAGATTCCAGAAATAAACCCTCACATTTAGAGTCAATTGATTTTTCCCCTAGTTTTTCAAAATTGTGGTAAAATAAACATAACAGAAATTGCATTCATATTGTACCATACTCCCCACCATCCCTCTCTAAAACCCTTTCCATCTTGCAAAACTGAGCCTCTATATCCATTAAACACTAACTCCCCATTCTCCCCTCCCTCAAGCCCCTCCCTCAAGCTCATGACAGCTACCATTCTACTTTCTGTCTTTCTGAATTTGATATTCTAGGTACCTCATATAAGTGAAATCATGCAATGTTTGTTTGTCTTTTTGTGACTGACTGGCTTAATATCTTCAAGGTTCATCCCTGTTGTAACATATGTCAGAATCTCCTTCCCTTTTTTTTTTTAAAAGATTTTATTTATTTATTTGACAGACAGCGAGAGAGGGAACACAAGCAGGGGGAATGTGGAGAGGGAGAAGCAGGCTTGCTGCTGAGCAGGGAGCCAGAAGCCTGATGCGGGGCTCCATCCCAGGACCCTCGGATCAGGCCCTGAGCCGAAGGTAGACGCTTAATGACTGAGCCACCCAGGTGCCCTGAATCTCCTTCCTCCTTTTTAAGACTCTATGAATGTATGTATATACTGTATGTATATCCCACACTGTGTTTATCCATTCATCTGTCTGTAGACACTTCAATTGCTTCTGCTTTTTAGCTACTGTGAATATAATACTTTTATGAACGTGAGTGTACAAATACCTCTTCAAGACCCTGCTTTGAATTCTTTTTGGTATATACCTAGAAGTGGAATTGTTGGATCATATGGTAATTCTGTTTAACTTTTTGAGGAAACCTCATACTGTTTCCCACAATGGTGACACCATTTTAGTTCCCTACCGGTAGTGCACAAGAATTCTAATTTCTCCACATCCTCACCAACACTTGTTCTTTTTCTTTCTTTTTTGATAGAAGCCATTCTAAGGGATAAAGTATCTCATTGTGGTTTTTTTTTTTTTTAAAGATTTTATTTATTTATTTGACAGAGAGAGACATAGCAAGAGAGGGAACACAAGCAGGGGGAGAAGGAGGGGAGAAGCAGGCTTCCCCGCAGAGCAGGGAGCCCGATGCGGGGCTCGATCCCAGGACCCTGGGATCACGACCTGAGCTGAAGGCAGACGCTTAACGACTGAGCCACCCAGGTGCCCCTCATTGTGGTTTTAATATTCTTTATCTACTGATAAGTGTTGTTAAGCATCTTTTCTTGTGCTTACTGGCCCTCTAAATATCTTCTCTGGAGAAACGTCAGTAAGTCATTTGCCCATTTCTGAATTGAGCTGTTTGTTTTGTTGCTATTGTTGAGTTTTAGGAGTTCTCTATTCTGCATATTAATCCCTTACCAGATACATGATTTGCTAATACTTTTTCCTGGGTTATCTTGTCACTTCGTTGATAGTGTCCTTTGATGTGGAAAAGTTTTTAATTTTCATGAAGTCCAGTTTTTTTCTTTTGTCACCTGTTCTTTTGGTAGCCTATATAGTCAATTGCTTTTTTTTCTTTTTAAAGAAAAGGGTGCCAAAACACTCAATAGAGAAAAAATAGTTTTTTTGATAAATGGTGCTAGAACAGTTGGATGTCTACATGCAAATAAATGAAGTTGGATCCCTATCTCACACTATATATAAAAATTAAGTCAAAATGGATCAAAGACCTAAATATAAGAGCTAAAACCATAAAACTCTTAGAAGAATATATATATGGGTAACTCTTCATGATTTGGCAGTAGATTATCTTAAAAATGACATCAAAAGCATAAGCAAGAAAAGAAAAAATAGATAAATTGGACAAGAGTAAAAACTTCTGTGCATCAAAGGATATTATGAAGAAAGTGAAAAGACAAATAGAAAATATTTGTAAATAATAAATCTGATCAGGATTTGATATCCAGAATATTAAGAACTCTTATAGGGGTGCCTGGGTGGCTCAGTTGGTTAAGCGTCTGCCTTCAGCTCAGGTCATGATCTCAGAGTCCTGGGCTCTAGTCCCACATCGGGTTCCCTGCTCAGCGAGGAGCCTGCTTCTCCCTCTCTCTCTGCCACTTCCCCCTGCTTGTGCTCTCCTGCTCTCTCTCTCTCTCTCTCTCTCTCTCTCTCGCTCTCAAATAAATAAATAAATAAAATCTTTTTTTTAAAAAAAGAACTCTTACAACTCAACAACAAAAAGACAGCCTAGTTTAAATATGGGCAAAGCACTTGAATTGACATTTTCCAAAGAAGGTATACAAATGGTCAAAAAGCATGTGAAAGGGTACTCAGCATCATTAGTCATCAGAGAATGCAAATCAAAACCATGAGCTACTGCTTCACACCCACTTGAGTGGCTATAATTGTAAAGACAGAGAACAAGTGTTGGCTAGGATGTGGAGAAATTAGAATCCTCATATACTGCTGGGAGGAAGTAAAATGGTAGACACACTTTGGAAAATAGTTCAGCAGTTACTCAAAAAGTTAAGCATAGAATTACTGTGTAAACCAGCAGTTTCACTCCAAGGTTTAGTTCCAGGAAAAATGAAAACCTATGTCCACACATAAAATTGTACATGAATGTTCATAGCAGCATTATTCACAATAGCCCAAAAGTGGAACAAGCCTAAATATCCCTCAGCTGATAAATGGATAAACAAAATGTGGAGTGGTCATACAATGGAAAGCTACGCAGTGATAAGCAGTACTGATGTGTGCGCCAACATGGATCAACCCTGAAAACATTATTCTAATTGAAAAGCCAGATACAAAAGGCCATATGTTTGTATGTTTCCATTTATGTGAAATGACGAGAATAGGCACATCTGTAGTGACGGAAAGTAGAAGAGTGATTGCCAAGGTCTGAGGGAATAGGGAAACTGGGAATGATTGCCAGTGAGTATGGGGTTTATTTTTGTGTGTGTGTGGTGAAGTACTGGAATTAGTGGTGGTTGCACAACTTTGTGAATATGCTAAAACCATTGAATTGTTCGCTTTAAAGGGTGAATTTTATATGGGATGTGAATTATATCTCAATAAAGAGAAAACAGGTTAAGGGTGCTCTATCGTGCTCTTTTTCTGTCTTCAGTTCAGAAGCCCACTTTAGCAAGATTTTCGACTTGCTGTCAGTTAGCTATTTTGTGCCTCTTTTGAATACTCTCAAGCTCATGGCAAAATTTGCCTTCCTAGGCTGAAGTGTGCCTACAACATTCAAGGTAAAAAGAGAAAAGAACAAAACATCTGCTCTTAGCCTGCCTTTATGTAGTGTGCTGGTCTTTGACTTTAGTAAATGTTTCATGAATAAGAGGTTCCACAGTCAGATAAATTTGGAAAATGTAGTTAAACATGTTTCTTAACTTGGAGCTGGGGTGTATTACTGGGTAAATCCTGCCTCCCCCACATACCCAAAATATTTTTGGTGGAACATGCTCCTTGAAATTGCTATGGGAGTTAAGTCAATATTTTGAAATACTACTCTGAATCAGATTACTGTTTGTGTTAATACCATTCAATTTACTTAATAGACACTAAACCATTTTTTTATGACCTTGATGTTTTTATTTTTCCACAAGTTTGCTTTTACCCTTCATAATTTATCAGATTCTCGAAGTGTGGTCCAGAGATCCCTGGGGCCTCTGAGACCTTTTTAAGTGGTCTACTAGGTCAGAACTATTTATTTTTATTCTATCATGACTATGTGGTGAAGTTTTTCAGGGGCTATATGATGTGTGATATCTTAACAGATTGAATGCTAAAGCAGAAAATTTATTAAAGAGATTTGTAAAAATGTAAAACACTGCTACTCTTCTCAGTAAATTTGTTTTAAAAACTCTCATTAAATTGTGTTGTTTATGTTAATATTAATGGGTTTATTAGTTTAAAATGAATTCATATATACTTAAAAAACATTAATTTATTTTAAGTTTCTAACTTGATAAATACTGATAGATATAATTCCATTAAAGAATAGCTCTTGAAGTCCTCCTGAAGCCAAAAAGTTTAAAACACACTCATCAAGATAATTAGTGTGAGCCATTTGTGAAGTTTAACACACTGAAGTCAGATTACTGGAACAGTTATCCATCTAAACCATTGTGGGATGGTTTCCAGTCAGGTGAAGAAGTTGGTACTTTGTTGCTTTCTTTCTGATTTTTAACATTTCACTAGATTGCTTGAATGCAGTTGGGATGCCACAGGAAAGATGCTTTTAGGTTTTAGTTTAAAAAGATGTCACATCCGAGTCCCAGGGAAGATGGCAGAGCAGAAGGACCCCAAGCTCACATCGTACAGATACCCCTCGCTGACTCCCACATCAGTGTGAAAACCGAGAAACTGACCTGTGTGTGCGGTGAAGTACTGGAATTAGTGGTGGTTGCACAACTTTGTGAATATGCTAAAAGCCTGGCAGAACAGATTCTCCACAGCTAAGCATAGAGAAGAGGCGGCCACTTCAGAGAGGCAAATAATAAATACAGCCAGTTAAATAATTAGTAAACAAGTCACATAAATTTCATGAGACCATATGAAATTAGAGAATTACTGAAACCACTGGTTTCATTTTTAGGATACGTGTTATAATCTGTTCACTATATATAGGTTAGTAACCTGGCAATAAATATCTTTGGCTGTTAAACCAAGCTTCATTTTGATTATTAATTCTTATGTAGTTTGGCAGCTTTTTTTTTTTTTTTTTAAAGATTTCATCCATACATTTGACAGAGAGAGACACAGTGATAGAGGGAGCGCAAGCAAGGGGAGTGGGAGAGGGAGAAGCAGGCTGCCCACCAAGCAGGGAGCCCGACGTGGGGCTCAATCCCAGGACCGTGGGATCATAACCCGAGCCGAAGGCAGACGCCCAACGACTGAGCCACCCAGGCGCCCCCGTAGTTTGGCAGCTTTTGAAATACCTGGAAATTTCATCATCATGCATTGATTAAATGCCAGATTTTCATATCAGATTTTCAAGTCTAAAAGCCGACTCTAACCTTTGATTTATATAAACTGACAAGACAATATCTTTCCACCTGTTGCGTGCGAAGATATTAAGTAATATTGAAGTGTTGCCTCTGTTTTTATTCACAGTTGGGGTTGGACTTGGAAGAACTGGAGGAAATAGAAGAGGACGCTGGCCTCGGGAACGGAGGCTTGGGGAGGCTGGCAGGTAACCCCGCCGTATGACTAGGGCATGGTCTCTCCTGATATGGTGCCCTGGTCGCTGATCACCTGGTGAGGGTGAGGTCACCTGTGCTCCCAACAGCGGTTTGTCGGGGTAAATTGACCTGAGTGGATGGGAGAGTGTCATCCAAGTGGAATAAAATGCAAAACATTATGTTTCCCTTCACACAAGGATACTTCCTAATTATCATGAAGACCAGGCTTGCTGGTGTTCGGTAGCTGGCGCTGGGGGGTGGTTTCCAATATACTGACCACTTTCCACAGACAGTAATTGGGAGAAAGATGGATAGACACACACATGCATGCACATAGGCAGCACACATACATGCACGCACACACACAAATACATCTGTGCATGCATACATCTGCACACACATAAACCCAGGTACATACACATGTGCATGTGCACACACACACACAATTTATGAATGCAGCCCCACTGGCAATCCATTCCTGCTTTACTGTAGTAAACAGATTGCCCCAAAATAGCAGAGTCATTCCTTTTGGGATATTGCTCCCTTGGGCCATTCTGTTTGAGAGCATATCCAGTTTTGTTTTGTTTTTCCTGTTTGAGTTATTTTTGCTAGCCTTTCAGGGCAAAGGGAGCTGAGTGAAGGACTTAGAAGTGGAGGGGTGCCTGGTGGGCTCAGTTGGAAGAACATGTGGCTCTTGATCTCAGGGTCATGAGTTCGAGCCCCACATTGGGTATAGAGATTACTAAATAAACAAACTTAAAAAAAAAAACCCAAGAACTTAGAAGTGGAAATCACTGTCACCGTGAAATTTGATTTTGCTGTGTGCTTCAAGGCTCTTGGGCACAGTGTTTCTGGAATAGAGTTAAGTCAAGTTTTATGTTGCCCTGGTGTGGGGGGCACGGGAGGGTGGGTTCAGGCCCCTACCACTTTGCATTATTGCCCCTTTTGAGAGTTGTCATTTTGTAAAGGAATCAAACCCCTTAAAATTTATCTGAGTATGTGTATGTGTTTATGTTTTCCAATCTGAAGTTAAATTCTTCAGTAACTACAAAAGCAGCATATGATTCTCCCAAATGAACCAGCACCTGGCTCTGTGTAAGGGGACAGCTGCAAGGCCTGCCCCGCCTCCGCCTCTTCGGAGGGAAAGCCGGTTCGTCCCCTACACCTGCTCTCAAATGCTCTCCTTTAGTTTATGCCATGAGATCCTCCCACACAGGGACCTGAACCTTACTTCCCCCACAGAAGGAATCATGGCGCCCCTCTGGCGGGCAGCACGCAGCCCCTGTGTGCTGTAAGCCCCTAGGGCGTAGCCCCCTGCAGCCCCCTTCACCCTCAGTAGCATTCTCCTGGTCGTAGCCATCTTCCCAGTCAGTAAAACAGCACCCATTTCACCAAGCTCGAGGAAGGCTCCAGACCCCTCGGTCTCCTTAAGGACTTTTTTTTCTTGTTAATCTAGAAGTTTAGTAAGGCTGCCTTTTGGATCTTATTTTAAAACATTGGTTTTTTTCGGGGAGCCTCGGTGGCTCAGTCAGTTAAGTGTCTGACTCTTGATTTCGGCTCAGGTCATGATCTCCGGGTCATGGGATCAAGCCCTGCATCTGGCTCCATGCTCAGTGAGGAGTCTGCTTAATACTGTCTCTCCCTCTCCCTCTGCCTCCCCCCCACCCCAACGGCTCTCTGTCACTTTATCAAATAAATAAATCTTTAAAACATTTTTTTTTCTTCAAGACATTTTGATTGGGACAAAGGCTCCTTATGGTGACATGCTGTTCAGCCACTTTCCTGGGGGCCTTGGGGAACTTTGGCTCTTGGGTGTTTGAGTCCTTATAGATGGCAAGATGTCCGTCCATTCCCAGCCCCATCCCTGTGCCGCCTTCACTGGTGTGTACAGCTATTTTGTGGTGTTACTGTCCAAACAACTTGGATTTTAAGTAGAATGTGTAGAGCTGTTGTGGCCTTCAGCCTGCATGAGGCTCTAGGACAAAGCTGGCAGTTGGCACTGTGTGCTCAGAGGCATGCCAAGCTAGAGGGGGCTGTCTGTGGGGTGCCTCACTTCTGCCCTCACCACCTCCCCCACCCCCATGCCAAACACCCTCTTGGCCCGGCCCCCCTGGCTCTCAAGCTGAAGGGATGGGGAGGGGGCTGTTTCCCTTTCATGAAGTCTGAAGCTGACGGGTCAGCCTTTAATCGCCGTCTGCCACCCAGAGGCTGGTGTCCCAGGGCCTACTTAATGTGGGTGTCTAGGCTTTGCTTCCAGTGGGCTTCGAAGCTGCTGATTGTCTTTGATCCCAAGAAGTGCTTTGTGTTTGGAATTTTCAGCGTGCTTCCTTGACTCGATGGCCACGTTGGGCCTGGCAGCATATGGCTATGGAATCCGCTATGAGTTTGGGATTTTTAACCAGAAGATTGTCGATGGCTGGCAGGTGAGTGAGACTCCCATTTCTTCACTTGTTTCCAGCTCTCATGTGCACAAGAAAACAGGCACTTTCAGTTCAGCCTTTTCTATGTTGATCTCCTTTCTGGAGGGATTATCTGCCAGTCCAGGGCAAAGCAGAGGTGTGACAGGTCAGGGCTATCCTATGACCTCCGTGCTTCCCTTAGAGTTCTCTATGGGCTGCCAGAGGCTGATGTTCTGTGTGAGCTCATCGCACACAACTTTGGGAGCCTGCGAAACTTGTTGGGGAGGGACCCGGGGCCTAGCTGGTCTTACAGGAGCACAGGGGTTGAGGCCACCACGTGCTGTGTGCTGGTTCCCTGTTGTACCTCAGTGTGGAGCAGAGGCGGCCCCTCTGGTTCACCCTCAGTGGGACAATTGACACACAGTAGGTGGAGAAACAGTGTTATCATAGGTTTTGTTCCCGCCTTCTGCCTTCACTCCCTGATGGCCAGTGACGGGACAGTGTCCTGAGTGTCCTTAGAGGCCGGACTGCAAAGCAGCGTGGCTCTGAGGGAGAGTGGGCTTGGATTCTGAAGCATCAAACCACAGCAAATTGAGGTGGCCAAGACCACATCGGTGGAAAGAGTCTAATCTCAAAGTGCAGCCTCATTGCCCTCCACTGGGCAGGGGGACCATTTCCCTCATTCAGGACTTCAAAATGGAAGGCATAGCTATTCCACTTGATTGGAGGATAGTTTATGTAATATAATTTGGGGCCTAAAAGTGACATATAAAGTAGGACTGTGGTTGGGATTAAAAGGTTTGTAACAGGAGAGTAGTACAGAACATGAACAGACTGGGCTGATGGAAAGCTCCTGTGTCTTGAGGGGCTTGGGTCACAGGCAGGTGCAATTGCCAGAACTCAAGAGTATCCTTCAGGTTTATACATTGCGCTGTATATGTATTAACCTAAAACATAAACACAGGATGAACTGTACTTAATGATGTGCATGCTCAACTGTTCCTAGAGAAGTGTACAGATATTTGCAACTGACTTTGAAATGCATCAAGAAATGAATGGGTTGATGGATGGATATGTGATAAATCAAGTATAGCAACATGTTAACAGTTATGGATCCTAAGTTGAAGGTGCGTGAGTGTTTATTGCCAATTCTTTTAACACTTCTGTATGTTTGAAAACACTCATAATAAAAAGTTGACAAAGAAAAGTATGGCTAACAGTAAAAGAAAACTTAAAACAGATTTGTATCTGTTGCTTAATTTGCAGACATACTCTCTCCAACCTTAGAACTGCACTTTTGCTCCTGGTATATTCTGGGTAATTTAATGCAGAGTTCCTTATGTGTGTGTGTCTATCAGAGGCACCCCAGCCCTTGTACACCCATGTGCTTTGGCCCATTCATGCTCCTTACAGTCTGTGCAACGTGCATTCATAAGACAGAAACTCTGAAGCCCCTCCTTGCCTACTTGGTGTTATGGTTATAGGCAGGAAGGTATTTTTGTGTTGTCTTTTGTTTGCTTGATCACAGACATTCCTTTCTTCTGGTGTTCTCGTTCTTCTACCTCTTGCCATCTTGCATAACAGCTTAAAGACAGTTGTGGGATGATAGGTGAGTTATAAACTCACCCTCCTCCCACCCTGTTTTCATGGGAGCCAGTTTTTAATTGAGTTTAGCTGTAGCAGAATTGAATGCAGACAGTGGTCAGACAGCAGTGTTGTTGGCCATGAGGGCAGAGATGGGGGTCCCCTGGGAGGCCTCCCCCCTTCCCCCCCCCCCCCGTAGTCGAGGAGATGCTGCTTCTGCAAACAATTCATGGACGTACTCTGCAGGAGATGGCCAGGCTTTGGTGTTGGAGAATCTCACTAATGTACAAGGACATGGCACCAGATCAAAAGGCAGGGCTGGTCCCATGATGAATAGCTGCCTGCACCAGACAGAAAAGCCCAGCCAGGAGTACGATGCAGAGGCACATATTGAAGCAATAACCTCAGCCACGTCACCTCCCTAAAACTGCAACCAGATATTCTTCTTGACTTTTTCCTTCTGTGTAAGAACCATTAAAACAAAACAAAACAAAACAAGGTGCCTGGCTGGCTCAGTCAGTAGACCATGCAACTCTTGATCTTGGGGTGGTGAGTTCAAGCCCCACATTGGGCATAGAGCTTACTTTATAAAAAATAAATAAAAATTAAAGAATAAAAATTTTAAAAAAACCCTCAAGGTAACATACAGGCACACCTTGTTCTATTGCATTTCAATTTATTGTGCTTCTCACATACCGCATCTTTTACAACTTGAAGGATTGTGGCAATTCTGCATCGAGCAAGTTTGTTGGTCCCATATTTCCAACAGCATTTGCTCACTTTATGTCTCTGTCACATGTTGGTAATTCTCACAATATTGCAAACTTTATTATTACATTGTTCCCATGATCTGTGATCAGTGATTATAACTTGCTGAAAGCTCAGATGATGGTTAGCATTTTGTAGCAATATTTCTTAATTAAGGTATTGTTGGGGGGGGGTTTGTTGTTTTTTTTAAGATATTTTATTTATTTATTTGACAGAGAGAGACAGCAAGAGAGGGGACACAAGCGGGGGAGTGAGAGAGGGAGAAGCAGGCTTCCCGCTGAGCAGGGAGCCCGATGCGGAGCTCGATCCCAGCACCCTGGGATCATGACCTGAGCCAAAGGCAGACGATTAATGACTGAGCCACACAGGCACCCCAGGGTATTGTTTTCTAAGACATAATGCTGTTGGACACTTAATAGTCTACAGCGTAATGTAAACGTAACTTTCATATGCACTGGGAAACCAAAACATTCATTTGACTCTCTCTATCGCTATATTCACCTTATTTTGGTGGTTTGGAGCCAAACCAATATCTCTGAGGTATGCCTGTACTTAGGGTTGCTTGTTAAATTTGAAGAAGAAAGGGGCACCTGGGGCACCTGGGTGGCTCAGTCAGTTAAGTGTCCGACTCTTGGTTTTGGCTCTGGTCGTGATCTCATGGTTGTGAGATCAAGCCCCACGTTGGGTTCTGCACTTTGTGCAGAGTCTGCTTAGGATTCTCTCTCTCTATGCCCCTCCCCCTACATGTGTGTGCGCTTTCTGTTTCCCTCTCTCAAATAAATAAACAGATCTTTTTAAAAAATTTGAAGAAGGGCTCTCGTTTAAATTTTAATTTATATTTATAATTCTTTATTCACTGCTTACCAAATTAATTTATTCCATTGCAACCCCACCAAATGCTTCTACTCAAAGATTGTTAGATCTGTGGGGCTACTTTTGGTTTTATTTGTGGGATTCTTTTTTGTGTATTTACTGGTTTTGGATGCTACCAGGTGCAGTTTTTGAAAAATAAGCTGCTTTATGGAAGGCCTAGCAGAAAAGCAGTGTCTTCCAGTGGTGTGTCCAGGCACTCCTGCGGCAAAGGCAGCCCAGCCCCTGTCCCCACTAATTTGTGGTGTCATTTTCCAAGCAGTGGGCTCCAGTGATTCTTTTTTTTTTTTTAAATAACAACTTTATTGAGTTACCAAGTGGTTTTTAATATATTTACAAAGTTGGACAGCTATTACCACTGTCTATTTCCAGAACACTTCCATCACCCCAAAAAGAAGTCCCGCATGGATTTGCAGTCACACCCTAGCACCTGACAACCACTGATCTACCTGCTGTCTCTATGCATTTGGCTATTCTAGACATTTCCTGTGAATGGAGCCATACGCTACGGGAGCTTCTTTGACTCCGTGTGTATGTGAGGTTCACCCATATTGCAGCATGCAGTGGGACTTCATTCCTTTTTATTGTTACATTCGGGTGATTCTTAATGTCTTTTTACCTAAATGCATTTTTCTGAGTTCATTTCTTTAAGGGTCCAACATGTTAACTTTTGAACACGAGGCCTTGACCAGAACTGGAAATCTTTGCCTTATAGGCAGGCTGTGGTTTATTTCAGTGCCGGGCGGCACCGTCTAGACAGTGTGGTCCATGTGGGCTGAGGGCCTGTCTCCCCAGCGCCCCCTGGGAGAGCTGCCCTCACTGCTGGCCCCTTTCCAGGTGGAGGAGGCCGATGACTGGCTGCGCTACGGCAACCCCTGGGAGAAGGCCCGGCCGGAGTACATGCTGCCTGTGCACTTCTACGGGCGGGTGGAGCACTGCCTGGAGGGCGTCAAGTGGCTGGACACCCAGGTAGCCACCCCGGCACCCCCGGGGAGGTGGGGGGCTCAGTGAGGGACTGCCACAGTTCACTGTCCCACCAGCTTCCCTTCGGGAGTGGGACATGTGCTGTTTCCGCAGACGACCTGACTCGAGGTGAAAGCCTGGGAGGCTTTGTCCTCATACACCTGCTTCTTACACGTTGTCGGGAGCCGCCCAGACAGTGAGAAAGGCTCTGTGGAAGCCCCAGGCTTTGCACTTTAACAGGGGCTTGTGTCGGAGTTGAGACCAGCCGGTGTTGGCTAGCAGGACAGTGTGGTGACAGGGGCAGGGCACCGATTCCCTGGGGGACATGGATAGCCCCCCAGCATGTCGCTTGATGCGTGCACTCAGCACACAGCACAGGCCTTAGTGGTGTCTCCTGGGTATCACCCACCACTGCTGAGCCGTCAGAGCCCTGGGCATTGTGGTGAGCTGGGTGGCTGTCCCAGAACGGGGCATGGGCGTTGACAAGGGGACCAGGACGAGAGCACAGACAGTCTAGTCCAGGCTCTGGGACGACAGATAGTGCACATCTGGGTGGTCTTAGGGGGCAGACGGAGGAGGCAGGAGAGCCTTCATGGGGGCATAGCTGTAACGAACAAGATTCAGTCATCTGGATGTGGGGAGGTGAGCCCAGGAGACTGGGGAAGTGCCGGGCACGGAAAAGTGAGTTGTCCACGTTTTCTGCAGCCTAAGTTTTAAACAGGGTGCATAGGCTAAAGCTAGCTGGAGCCATGTTATGGAGGCCTAAAATGCCATAATAAGTTGTATTTAATTTGAAAGAACAGAGAAGGGGTCAGTTATCCCAGTGCATGTGCTTGTAGAAGATGAGCATATCATGTATGTAGGGAAGCACAGAGACCATGGGGGCATTTCAGGAAGAGTGTGGTGGGGGCCTTAACCTGGAGGGCTGGCCCTGGAGAGGGAAGGAGGGGTGGTTAGGGATGCTTTGCAGGGCTTGTCACTGGCTTGGACAAGGCTGTGGGAACCAGGAGGGAGGGAAGGGGAAGGGAAAGGCGATACTAAGGCTCTAGCAATGCTATCATGCAGTCCTTTTGGCTGTAAGAGTGGATTTCATCTCATAAAACCACATAGGGGAACCTGTCTGAGCCCCCACGGGCATGCCTGAGTGTGAGAAGCCCCATTGGAGGGTCTGAGGGTTGGAAGTGACCTTGAGGCTTGTGCGTATCTTCCTGTTCTTGCTAAGAGTAAAGCAGATACTTGTGGACAGAAGGGAATGGGGGGTTGGGGGTGGCAGGCTCTGTGGGGGGAGAGCAGGCCCTTCATTTTCTGTTGTGAGTAGAGTGTGGGCTGGTTTGGTTTCTCTGAGGGTTAGAGGTCAAGGCCTTCTGCAGACATTGGGAAACAAATAGAAGCCATCTGTGGAGAAGTTAGCTGAGTCCTGAAATTGCACAAGCAGGGTCGAGCAAGAAGAGGGACAGTGTGGAGGGCAGAGGACGAGGACTCAGGAGGTGTGGCTACTAACAGAGCATAAGTGAGGTTGACACAGTGGCCCCTTGAGCAGCTGAGTGGGAAGAGTTCTTAATGCCAATGTTGAAGGAGGTAAATCTAGAGAAGACAGATGTGACCCCAAGAGTGTGGTCAGGACCTTCCCTGCAGGGCCACCACAGGTGCTCCTGGCCTGGGCTGCCCTGGCACAGGGCGAGTGGCAGGCGTCTGGGGCTGAAGGAGAACAGCCAGAGGGCAAGCAGGTTGGCCACCAGCAGGCAGCAGAATGTTGCTGGTGGGATGAGGAGGCTGGGACCGGGGACTGTGTCTTGGGCTGACTTGATCGGACCATCTCTCCTTGGCCAGGTCGTGCTGGCCATGCCCTACGACACCCCGGTGCCCGGCTACAGGAACAACACCGTCAACACTATGAGGCTATGGTCTGCCAAGGCACCCAACGACTTCAAGCTCCATGACTGTGCGTTCTGCCCCTCTTGTCTCTTTTGGATGGCTTCCCCCAGACTTGCCCGCGCAGCTCTTGTCCTGTCTGCAGTGTCCCTGCTGCAGAGGCACAAGGCTCCCTCTGTGGAGGGCAGAGGGCAGGCTCCTCAGAGCACTGGGGCCTCCCAGGGAGCACCCACAAGCAAAGCCAGTGCTCCTGGGACCCTGCACCTTCAGGAAGGAGCGAGGGGCCTGGGGCCCTGTAGGGTGTGTGAGGGCGCAGTGAGACCATGGCTCTGGGGGCACCTCCTGTTCCGGAATGCCCCTCACATGGTTCAGGGAAGTGAGGGAGAAATTGTGGGCAGAGGGCACATGGGGAGTCAAGGAAAGGCACATGGGTCCTGACCTTACCGTCTCTGCGCACAGTTAATGTGGGTGGCTACATCGAGGCAGTCCTGGACAGGAACCTGGCCGAGAACATCTCCAGAGTCCTGTATCCAAATGATAATGTGAGTAGCTCACATGGTTGGTTCTCATCTGCTAGGAAAGTGCACAGGGAGGCTGGGGCTCTCTAGAAGGACCACAGTTCTCAGATGAGACCACATAAGTGGCCACCAGTGGCCCTCGTGTGGCTCCTTGGAGTGAGGATGGCGCTGCATGCTTGATGAAGCCCCACAAGTCCAAGTGCGCCTGTTAGCATCTTCCCCTTGCCCTCTCCCTAAGGGGACTCTTCGGGAGGCCTGTGGGCTCTTCTCACACATCTGCAGTCTGAGGGTTGGCTCCAAGCTGACTCTCTAGGGGGCCACATGCAGGGCAACGTGTGGGGGATGTGTGAGCTTGTCAGACCTCATGTGCAGCCGGCTTCTGCTCTCCTGCCACGTGATGCCGCTTCCCCGAGAGTTGTGTGACCCATTTCTCAAGTGGGGACAGCAGTCCCTGTTTGTCAGTGATGCCTTGAGACATATGCCAGTCATGGTTTGAAAAGCTTTTAGTATGTGCCCCCACCCACTAGACGGAGTCACAACCACTGTCTCCATTGCCACCAACTTTAGTGTCCACTGGCTTTGTTACTGTTGCCAGACAAGAGCCCTTGGAATTTGCCTGAGTGGGTTGTGTGTTTTCTATTTAATCAGCATAGCATGTGCACGTTAGCAGCAAAGGGCATTGGTGCTGAAAGGCTTACAGCCAAACCCACCCATCCTCACCTCCCCGCCACAAACCCTGATGCTTTGGAGCTTGTGCTTCTGAGTGGCTCTGGCTGTTAAGGAACGAGACCTGCGTGCTTGGTGTCCTCACACAGGGCAGTGTGGCCCTGTGCTGGCTGCCTCCCTGTCTGAAGATCACATGCAGGGTAGGCCATCGTCACCTAACGCCTGTGCCCCTGAGCTGCAGATTACCTGACTGGGGCTCGGGATGGTGGGGACAGAGGCGTCAGCACTGTGCTGGCCCCCACAGGCTCCCATTCCATGCACACATGTGCCCCTGCAGTCCCTGGAGCAGGATCCCCCGGCCTGCTGCCCTTCTTGGGTCCCGGGGTGGGGGGGGGTTCCCTCGAGGGCCTGCGGCGGCCCTGCTGGCTGTTGTCGGTGCTAGTGCTGTCCCTGTCTGCAGTTCTTCGAGGGGAAGGAGCTCCGCCTGAAGCAGGAGTACTTTGTGGTGGCTGCCACCCTCCAGGACATCATTCGACGCTTTAAGTCCTCCAAGTTCGGCTGCCGGGACCCAGTGAGAACCTGTTTTGAGACGTTCCCAGACAAGGTTGGTTTGTGGATGGGTCTTGAACCCAGTGCAGAAAGGCAGGACGTTCCCAGGCTCGATTTCTTCCTCAAGGCTGGGCCTTGGGTAGGTAGGGGGATGGGCAGGACAGCAGCCCCCCCTTATCCTGGTCTCCTTGTCATTAGGGGCCGGGCTCCTCCTCCCTGATTAGGGCCACACAAGGCATCCTTAGGAGCAGCAAGGGACACTGTAAAAGGTTCCCATGGGCAAATCGTGATGCATTTGGTAGGCTGGGTTCCGTGATTTTATTTTATTTTATTTTTTTATTTTTTTAAAGATTTTATTTATTTATTTGAAAGAGACAGAGATAGCGAGAGCAGGAACACAAGCAGGGGGAGTGGGAGAGGGAGAAGCAGACTCCCTGCTGAGCAGGGAGCCCGATGTGGGGCTCGATCCCAGGACCCTGGGATCATGACCTGAGGCGAAGGCAGACGCTTAACGACTGAGCCACCCAGGCGTCCAGGGTTCCGTGACTTTAAATAAGGCCAACATAACCTAGTTGGGAGGAACATTCTGGGTCAGGGGGAGCTGTGGAGAGCATGAGGAGGGCCTTGGAGGCAGGCTGAAGGTCCTGCTGAGGAGCTCGCCTACGGGGTCTTCCTGGCCCCTCCCTGTGGCCCCTGTGGCCCTGTTGTATTCCCTCCTCCTTGGCTGGTTGTCATGCTGGGCTCAGCACCTCTGCCATGCTTTCAGCTCCCATTGTCGGCCCTATTGACCAGGCCCCTCAGGGGTGGGCGGCTGAGACCCGCATTCTGTACACACTGACCATGGTGGCACGCATGCAGGCAAGGGGATTGAGGGGGATTGCCCCTTGTAAACTGCAGGTTGCCATCCAGCTGAACGACACCCACCCAGCCCTTGCCATCCCTGAGCTCATGCGGATACTGGTGGACGTGGAGAAAGTGGACTGGGACAAGGTGAGCGCCGAAGGCTGGGAACATGGGGTGATGGTGTCCCCACAGTCATGGGCATGTGAGGTGACACTCTCCCTGTCAGAGCTGGACATACGGAGTGATGGTGTTCCCCACAGACCTGGGCATGTGGGGTGATGGTGTCCCCCGCAGACCTGGGCACATGGGGTTATGGTATCCCCCCCAGACCTGCATGTGGGTGACGGTGTCCCCTGCAGACACCTGGGTACATGGGGTGATGGTGTCCCCACAGACCTGGGCACATGGGGTGACAGTATTCCCCACAGACCTGGGCACGTGGGGTGTCGTTATCCCCTTCACCTTCAGGCCTGTCCAACAACAGTAGTGAGTACTGAGATGCCCCTAGAATGCTGAGGAGGGCCTTTCCCCTGTGGCCTGGGGAGAAAGGGACATTGTCCCTGAGAAGACAGCCGTGGGGAGGAAGACGTTCCCAGAGTGGGTCTGGGGTTTCTCCCAAGGGACCAGGACACCGTGGGTGGGGCAGTGGTGCAAAGGCACACAAGAATAATTTCCTAGAAGACAGGAAAAGGATCCTGACACTTCTTAGAGCTTCTCACATACATTTTTCTCATCTTAGAATTGTGACAAAACCCCCAGAAGTGTTAAGTATAAAGAAACACATTGTTTACATTTTTATAAGTTTGTTCTGACTCATTTGGTCCTAGATACTTGTATAGATTTTCTTAATCTAGTTTAAATCAACATGTAAAACTGTAGAACAACTTTTACATCGTTTTGTAGAACCCAGAGCCCCTCTCTGGTTTGGGGTGCACTTCCAGATGGGGCTGGGCGCCCCCCCACCCCATGATCCCGTCCGCTCCTGGCCAGTGGAGGGAGGTCACACAGGTTCCCAGTGTTCTTGGACTGGGTGTGAGATCAGTTGGGTAAAGTAGAAATAAAGTAGAAAATTGGTGTTCTGCTTTGTTCACCAATAAAAAATAGTTTACAGAAGAAAAGTGAGTCAGTGAATGATGCCAGGTGGTGAGGTAAGCGTTACTCATATATGTGTGTGTGCTCTGTCAGGAAGTAGAATGTACGTGGTCATGTCTGAAATTTGAAGGGCATGGGGCTCACTTGTAGGTTTTGAGGTTCTAGACAAGCCCCAGAGAGCAGAGATATACAGCTAGCTGACTGGGCCCCTTTCTGGTGGGATCCAAACATCTCCCTTTGATCCTGGACTTGCCCCTTGTTTAGGCATCTGGTAGAAGAACTGTTTCTAAACAAAACACATTGGAATGTTCTAGGCCTGGGAAATCACAAAGAAGACCTGTGCATACACCAACCACACGGTGTTACCCGAGGCCTTAGAGCGCTGGCCTGTGTCCATGTTTGAGAAGCTCCTGCCACGGCACCTGGAGATCATCTACGCCATCAACCAGAGGCACCTGGACGTGAGCAGCAGGGATGTGGGTGGGAGCTTGGGGGTTGCTGCATGACCACCCCTCCTGTCGTGGTCAGGGATGGAGGTGGTGGGCGGAGGTGGAGGGCCCTCCTGTCCTCCACGTGGAATGATCTGGCCTGGGACAGGGGCCTTATTTCTTGAATAGCCTCTGCCCAGCAGAGGACTTTGGGGTCCAGGGGCTGTCACCCAGCAGAGGTGATGCCTAGTCCCCACACCTAGAGCTCTGCAGTGTATGTGGGAGTCATGGATTCAGGTCCTTTTAAAACATTCCCATTCCCGAGTGGGGCTCAGATGTGTCTGTTCCTGAAATGTCTTTGTCCTGGGACATCATAGCGGCATTTGGGTGATTTGGAAACAAAGCAGCATTTGTCTTTTCTCTGTTACCTGCGGAGAGGAGAATGGTGCACGAAAAGGGCAACTTAGAATCCAGGTGTGTTTGTAGTTCTTTTTTTTTTTTTTAAGATTTTTTTATTAATTTGAGAGAGAGCACGAGTGAGGGGAGGGGCAGAGGGGGAGAGAGAGGAGCAGACTCCCCATTGAGCGCGGAGCCCGACTGGGGCTCAACTCGGGGCTCAATCCCAGGACCCCAGGATCACAACCTGAGCCGAAGGCAGACACTTAACTTACTGAGCCAGCCAGGCACCCCTGGAGTTCAGTTTTTTAACCTTCTGGTGAAAAAGTAGTTGTTCCAACTGGTCAGACTGGCTAGACCCTGCCTAGGCCAGGAGGGCAGCACTCTCATCTTGTCCTCGTGAGTCCCGTGGCACACCTCAGCACCAAGGTTCTCCGACTGTCTGCCCATGGCAGGACAGGTTTGCCGGGTCCTCCAGCCAGCGCAGGCCGTTCCCTGGGCGGTGCGGCATGGAGGAGCTTCCTTCTGCACTTGGGGCTCTGGGAGGTGCGTCTCGGGAGCTGAAATGCAGGTCTGGGCTGCAGCAACCCCGGGATTTCCTTGGAGGAGCTGGAATCTCCCCCGGGGGCCCCTGGGCCTCCTGCTCACGGCTCTCTGTCTTGGCAACAGCACGTGGCCGCCCTGTTCCCTGGGGACGTTGACCGCCTGCGGAGGATGTCTGTGATCGAGGAAGGGGACTGCAAGCGGATTAACATGGCCCACCTGTGTGTGATCGGGTCCCATGCTGTCAACGGCGTGGCGAGGATTCACTCAGAGATTGTGAAGCAGTCAGTGTGAGTGGGGCCAGCATTTGCCCTGAGCTGACCCTGGATCTGCCTCTGGGACTGTTAGCAGCCATACCCATACCCATGGTGGTGGGGCCTGCTGCCCTCACGGGCACTGACTGAACTGCTCAGGGCACAGCTGTCGGGGGCTCCGACTCAGCGGGTGGTGGTGAGGTGCTGAGGCTTCTTGTCACCAGTGCCTTCCTCTTTTCTGGCTTTCTCCTGGAGCCATCTCCTGCTGACCAAGCGCCGGAGTGCCCCACTTGGGGACAGGTGTCCCATGCCTAGACAGCATGGAGGTTAGGGCCAGAAGAGCCAGGGCTCATCAGCGAGAGGAAGGAGGAATCCTTAGGTCAGATCTCGTGCTCCCCCTCTGTCTCTTGGTGGAACGTGATCTTGGAACTCCTTCCCTCCATCCTCAACCCAGGTGTGTGTGGAGCACCTCCGTGAGCACCAGGTAGACCCCACACCGGGTCTGTCCGTGTGGAGGCTTCTGTGTTTCTGGTGCTGGCCCGAGGGCTTTGTGTGTAATAGTCTTTAGTCCCTGCAGCAAGCCTGTCAGTGGGGTGTGTACCCATTTTACAGATGGGGAAACTAAACCCCGGTTCTCAAGCTCTACAACCTGTACCCTCTCCAATGTCACAGTCACCGTGGAAGATGGCTGCTGGGTTCCACCCCGTGTGGTGAGCGCTCTGTGGCCGAATGTGCAGTGCTTTGAAAAGCACCCGTGCCCAGCATTGTCAAGGTGTGCGGTAACGCGGACACTCTGTGCTCTTTAGAAAACAGAACAGAAAAACTGAGCTTCGTGATCTTCCGGGGGATTTCCTTATGTTCTTTTGCTCACCTTATTCAAAACATAGGGCTTGTGATACTTGCCTTTTTTCTGTTTCAGCTTTAAGGACTTTTATGAGCTGGAGCCAGAGAAGTTCCAGAATAAGACAAATGGCATCACACCCCGACGGTGGCTGCTGCTGTGTAACCCGGGGCTGGCCGGCACCATCGCGGAGGTGAGACCCACTGCCTCTGAGTCCCCAGGGAGTTGTGGGCACAGTTAGAGCCTTGGCTGTTGCCCAGAGGCCTCAGGCCCATCGCCAGCAGGTGCCAAGCGGGGAGTGATCGCTCCTTTGTTGACCAGCAGTGGCTCCAGGCTGGGGACGTGTGGGGTCAGACGTGGGAGTGCTGGGCCAGGCTGAGCGGTCAGCGGCCCCAGCAGCCCCAGCGGCTTGTGCAGGAGTTTCAGAAGTGAGGTCCTGGGCTTCGGGGAGGACCGGGGTGGGGCCACCCGGCTGAGTGGCAGCCACAGGCCCACTGACGAGGTTTGGTGAGGCAGAGACGCGGTGTTAAACTGATTGTTCATGTGCTCGTGCAGGAAGGAAGGAGGAAATGGGTGCTTTTACACCCCGGGTGCTGTGCTAGCTGGGAAATCACAAAGAAGACCTGTGCCCGGGTGGTGCCCGGTGAGGGCCTGCTATGGGGACACTGCCTGTCTGGGCTGCGTGTGTCAGGGAAGGCTTCTCTGGAAAAGGGACAACCGAGCACAGATCCGAAGGGCTAACGGGAGGGAGCCAGGAGCACTGACTCTCTGCTCCTTCGGTGAGGGGCATGGCCCCCTGGGAGCTGGAAGGCCGGCAGGGCTCAGTGCCTGGTGAGGCAGGCAGAGGGAGGACAGGCCGGGAGTTTTCCTCGTGATCCTGTTAGCAACAGGGAGACTTAGCGGGGTACTTGATGAGAGGTGTGCTCAGACTGACCGCCCTGCTGTAGTGCAGAGAGGTCCGGACCAGGAAGTGGCTGGAGGGTGCAGGGCCTTGGGAATGGGTGAGGAGCTGCTAGGCCATGGTTGGCCCCCAGCTTTGGGACGTGTCTGTGAAGGGGACAAGGGAGGCTTGCACAATTGTTGTGGATATTTGAGCTTGACCAGACTGTGACTGCGACGTCCTGGTTGGGAGCAAACCCAGGTCTGATTGAGAGGGAGCCCGGGGTGGGGCTGCCCATGGTGGTTGGTTGCGGCCATGGTGTGGGGGTGTTTTTGATAGCTGGGTGTTGTGAGAGAGAAGCAGGCCTGGGGCCAAGCTGAAGCAGATCCAGGGAGGAAAGCAGAGGCAGGGATGACAAAATGGGAGGACAGTCTCCAGGAGGATGGGTCTCACAGCGAGCAGAAACCATGTGTCCCTTTACAATTCTACAGAAAATTGGGGAGGGTTTCCTGACTGACCTGAGCCAACTGAAGAAGCTGTTGCCATTGGTTGATGACGAGGCACTCATCAGGGATGTGGCCAAGGTCAAGCAGGTAGGCCCAGTGTGGGACAGCCGTCCTGCATGATCTGGGTGTCAGACCCAGCGGCCGCCTAGTCCATCCACCCCGCTCAGTCCTCAGGTCACCAGCAGGTGGGCAGGCAGGTGCAGACCCCAGAGCAGCCCAAGTATGCATTGCTCCAAGTTCTGCAGGAAGAGTTCATCCACAGGAGGCGCGCTGAAAGTCCATCCAGTCCTGGCGTCCCTGTATGTGACATGCTGCTTGGTGGCGTGAGAGCCTCTCCCCGGGTCAGCCAGCCTCACAGGCAGACAGGCCGGGGCCCCTGGAGCCCTCCAAACCTGACAGGTGGCTGCCATGACCAAGAACATGGCCCCTCCCAAGCCTGCCTGTCTGCTGGGCTGCCACATGGTCTTAGGGCCCAGAAAGAGTCCTTCATCTTGAGTTTTCTCTCCCTGCCTGCCCCCATCTGTATCCTTTGACACCACACTCACAACTCCCATTTGTTCTACTTTTCTTACCCTTCTGCTTCTGTGTAGGTTTGCTTTTTGGTCTAGTTTTCCATTTATTTCTGCCGTTCCGGGTGTGTGCCCACCTTCAGCACCCTGCTCCCCAACCCCCCATCCTCAGAAGGCCTCCCGGAGCCCCTGCCCTGCTGCGTGGCTGGAAGGCCGGAGCCTTAGTCAGACCATGGGGACTCTGGGGTTTGACCATCCTTGCCCTTTTTTCACTCCAGGAAAACAAGCTGAAGTTCTCTGCCTTGCTGGAGAAGGAATATAAGGTGAAAATCAACCCTTCCTCCATGTTCGACGTGCACGTGAAGAGGATCCATGAGTACAAGCGGCAGCTGCTGAACTGTCTGCATATCGTCACCCTGTACAACCGTGAGTGTGCCCGGGGCCCTCGCCGCCGCGCCTCAGGGACTCACGGGCTGGGTGATGGCTCAGTTTAGTGTTGAGTTCAAACTTGGTTGTTATCTGTTAGACTTGTCGTGAGTTATTTGGAAAGATTTTACTTGTTAGACGTTTAAAGTATATTTACCAAAAATAAAATAGTACATGTTAAACTTATACACGTCCCTTAAACTGCTTAAGCAGTGTTCAGCTGTGGGAGCAAACATGAATCAAAGAGCCCCTAAAAATTAAATATGAATATTTGCTAGGTTTATAAATATAATAAAGCCTTAAGGAAAAACTTAGATTTTAGAATTTTGTAATTTAATACGGTGACTCTTAATTTTGAAAACCAAGGAACCACTAATACTCTACTCAGGACACAGAGGTCAGGTGGAGGAAGCCGCTCACTTATGAGACAGTTAAGTAACAGGACAGACGACGTTCATGGTTGAGAGTTTCTGACGCTCCTGGCGCCGATCCTCCTGGAAAGTTCCCCGCCAGGGCCCGCCTGTGTGTGTGGCCGAAGGAGGTGCTCCAGAGCGCCTCCCTGGCCTCCCTGGCCAGAAACCACAGTTCACAGAGACCGCATCTTGTTTGCCATGGTTTTCTTCCGTGGTTGTGATTTTCTGCCTTTTCTTTGTCCCTGGGCCTCTGCGGGGAGCACCCTGTCAGTCTCCCGTCTGTGAGCAGCTGTGAGGTCACTGCCCTTCTGCCCACCTGTCCCAGTCTGTCTGCGTGGGCCCGTGGGCTACCCGGTGCGCGCGCCTCTGGCCTTGCTAGCTGCCCGGGCCGACCTGCGAGCCCAGCTCTTCTGCCAGGCAGGCCGCCGGGGTTTGTGCCATCCCCCTGGCAGCTCCCTGGCCGGCGCAGGCGCGCTTTCTCCCTGGTCACAGAGGACCGCCGGCCGCTCCCCGCCTCCGCACGACCACACTCAGTGCCCCCCTGCCAGGCTTTCTGTGACAACATCCTGCTCCGCCCTTCCCCCCCCCCCGGGCTTCCCGCCCGTTGAGGACAGCCGTGCGCGTGAGCTGTGAGTTCTTGCTTGTTTAGAACACATGAGACTGTTTGCAGGTGACGTTCTTGGCTTCACTTTCTTTCCTGGAGCATCTTGGAGGTCCATCCTGCACTGTCCGGAGTGGGGGGGCAGGGGGCGTTGGCGTGTCGTGGTGTCCTGAGGGCCTGTGCTGATGACACTGGGCTGGGTCTTGGTGCTGAACGTTGTGGGTCAGTTTTCCCCGGAAGCTCAGGGCATCCCGAATGCATTCACTGAGGTCTTGTATTATTTCTAGGAAGGTCTCTTGAAGTGTATTTAAAACATTTGTTTGGTGCCACTGTTTTGGTTTTTTTCCTCCCAGACTCCAGCGAGGTGTGTGCTGGCTTCCTTCTACCTATCTTCTTGTCTCTTGAGTTCTCTCCGAACATTTCCAAAGATCTTTCCTTTTCTGCTGTGTTGTCTGCTTTTCTCGTTTCCATCCTGTGTGTGTGTGGGTCCTTTTTCTGTCTCGCCTCCCCATTGGCGTCCTTTCGCTCCTGTGTCCTGCCAGTTCTCATTTCATGCGCTCCCGTGTCCTGCCCTCCCCTCAGGACCTCAGTTTCGGCTCTGCGGACTCTTCCGAGCTGGCGGCCATACCAGGTTGGAGATTCTTACAGGGAGGCCAGTTCTGCTTTTTGTCTATAGCAAAGCCATGTCCGAATTTGCCTGAGCTGCACTGCCCGGGCTACCAGCAGGGGCTTCATGGAGCCCAGCACAGCCGTGGCCCCTGTCCGTGTGGCCGTGGCCCCTGTGTCTCTCCAAGCCCAGGCTGCTCAGGAGGCCACCCGCCCTGGCCCCCCGATTTCTGCCCTGGGGGCCTCTGCCCCAGGATGGGAGACCCTCCAAGCAGGTTTTCCTCGAGGAGAGGTACAGGTGAGGTCTGCCTTCCAGCCGCACTCCTTCCTGGCCCCCAGGACACCAGCCCTGCTGACAGCGTCTCTGGAGAGCCTGGGTCCCAGGACACCTTGCCCTCGCAGCCCTATGCCCCACCTACCCTGTGATCTGGCACAACTTGCTCAGTGACCTGGAGTTTGTGTGTTTTTCCTCTTTCTGGGTTTTGGTGAAAATGTAGTTTGTGTTTTATTTTTTCCTCTTTTCCCCGTTCGGTCTGATTTCTAGAAGTGGGAAATTTCCAAACTAAGGGACAGCCATATTCTTGGTAGGACCTGGAGTCCGTTGTTAAAGCTTCAGCCATGATTCCCACTGCTCTGGTCGGTTCCTGACCTCTGGTGAATGTGGTGGAGGGCTGCCTCCCCCCTTTGTAGACCCCTCCAGCACCTCCCCATACACACTGACATTGAGAGCCAAGGGCCTGGTGAGGACCCCCTCAGTCTGCTGGGGCTGCAGGTGAGCCGGCCGCTGTATCTTGACCCTCGGGCTGCCCCCCGTGCAAGAGAGCTTCGGGAGAGCTTCTCATCTCTGGTCACAGCGAGGGTAGGGGGAAACTTGGGGTCTCATCTGACACTCCTCAATGGTTGATGGTACCATTACCATGATCCCAGGGTCCCCTCTTTTCCAAGTATCCATCATGTGCAAGGGCCTTGACAGCCAGTGACTAGACCCAAGCCAGCCCCCTGCTTTGGGCTGTTCTGGAAACAGGTGCAACTTCTCCTGTGAGCCTTTTGGAAGAGTTTGTTCTGGCCTCCTTCCTCACCAAAGTGGGATCTAAATGCAGAATCTAGGGGCTTGTCCAGTGGCTGCACCCTGCTCCCTGTGTCAGGGTTGATCTCTGGGGATGCTGGTCACCACACCGTGTCCCAAAGCAGAGGTTTGTCTGGCTTTAGTGCCTTATTTGAATCTCTTGTTTGTCCTGCAGGAATAAAGAAGGACCCAGCCAGAGCCTTTGTGCCCAGGACTGTCATGATCGGGGGCAAGGTGAGGTGATGTCCTCTTTGCTCCTTGCTTGATATTTACCCTGAATGCACAAACCACCATGCTTTTTGTTCGTGCAGACTGTGTCCCCACTGGAGCACCAGCCACCCAGTGGGCTGGACACCGCGGTGGCTCAGAGCCGGCACGCGCACGGACTACACTGCCAGAGGCCCTCTCCTCTGCTTCTCCGGCTGTGCTTGTGGACTGAGTTGGTTCAGTGTCCATCAGCGCAGCAATAGGAGGGAGCTGAAGGGGACCCCTGCCTGCAAGGCACGTGACAGTGGGGGTCCCCAGCCCCAGCGGGCTCGCTGGCCGTCCATCTGATGGGACAGTGCCCTTCCTTGCATAGCCACCGCACATCCATGCCTGTGCCCGGCTCTCAGGCCCCAGCAGGCTGCCCACTCCCCTGCACTTGTGTGCTGAGTGGACATAGATGGCTGGTTGCTTCATCAGCCAGATGTGCACCTGCTGGGAGCTCGGCCTAGCTTTCTTTCATTTTACTCATGATGGTGCATGCTTTTGGACATGTGATCACGGAGTCCCAGTGTGTTGCCATTACTCCTTGGTGGGTCTCCTCTTCGTGCTCTGTGCTCTAGGGCCTGTGTCCCCACCTCTCCCACTTTTCCCCAAGAGCCTCAGCATCATCTGAGAACATGAGGAGCAATGTGGGGCGCAGCTTCCCTATGGGAGGCTATGGGGCGGAGCCCAGGCACTGTCTGCCCCACCAGCTCAAGCACACGAGGGTGGGTGGGAGGTATGAGCACTTGCCTGGGGCCAGCGAGCCTCAGCCAGCAGCTCAGCCACCAACTGGGCCCCTGCCCCTCCTCCAGCGCCTGTCGGTTCCTTTGTCAGTATCCCAGGGTGCATTTCTTAGAGGTACGGGCTTTCGAACAGTTCTTTACATGTTCACTATTAAAATTTTTCAGCCTAGAGAATAGTAGAAAGCATGGGAATAATATCCATACACCTATCCCAGACTCCTGCAGGACCATTTCAAAGTCAATTCCAGACATAGTATCACTTCACCTCTAAATACTTCACACACATTCCCAATGATGTTTTCCTCCCAAACCGCTACAGAAACAGACTCTTTTTAGCACCACTACACAATTCCGTCTTAGTAGATAGTAAAGTTACAAATATCTGGAGCAGTTTGCTTGACTCTGGACCCTGGCAAGGGCCTCCCCTGGCGATTGCTTGCTGTCTGCTGCATCTTGTCATCAGAGCTTTCCCCCATGCTTGCCTCTTCTCCCTCCCTACAACTGATTTGTTACAGAGATTGGGTTGTGTGTCTTCCAGATATCTGTCTGGCATGTTCCAGTATGTTTCTTAGTTCCCTGTGTTTCCTGTAAGTTGGTAGTTCTAAAAGTCCTTCTCTTTTTATCTCATTTCTGAAGAACTGACTAGAGTCAGAGACAAGTTTGAGGCTGCCAGGCTTCAGCACAGGCTGAGGCGGCCATTGGGAGAGGCTGTGCAGGACAGGCAGGGGGACCACTTGGCCAGGCATGACCTCAGCGATCCAGCATGGGGCCCCAGGACCCTCTTGAGAACCCTGCACTGCGCTGAGCACAGGTGTGTTCATACTGAACTTGCCCTCCGTCTCCAGGCGGCCCCCGGTTACCACATGGCGAAGATGATCATCAAGCTGGTCACATCCATCGGCAGTGTCGTCAACCACGATCCAGTTGTGGGCGACAAGCTCAAAGTGATCTTCCTGGAAAACTACCGAGTGTCTTTGGCTGAGAAAGGTAGGCCCAGGGTGGCCATGTTAGGAAAGCCCGCCGCTGCCTGGCTGCGATATGGGTGGTCGTTGCTGGTGGGACAGATGAACTCTGCCCTGGACACCAGGCTCTCCCAGCCGGAGGGGGCCTTCTTCTAGCAGTGAAGGCTTTGGGGAAGCTCTCTGCCCATCACCAAGTGCAGAGAATTACTCTCAACCTCGGACATCCTTTGTCTCTGTACTTTCTCACTTCTGCCTGCAACCTCGTTCCTCCCCCTTCCTCTGCTCCCCAGCTTTCATTTCTGCTCCTAGAGCTTGCTCTTGCTGGCGGGATATGCTACCAGGTCGGCCTCCTCCCTCCCTTCTCCCATCCCCAGAGGATGCTTCTGCTGTCACCATCTATGTGTTCTCAGGGGCATTACCAGTTTCTGATCTGGGCTGGTACCTGCCTCTTCTGACCTTTCCAAGGGCAGCTTAGGGCCTGACATTGCGACCCCTTGTTGAGAGGTCCGTCTGGGGCTGTTCCTCCAAGGGTGTATGCGGCCATCTGGAGAAGTTCCTGCAGCCAAATGTGCCTGAAGCTAGGCGGGGCTTTCTAAACTGGCCCCTTCTGGAGGTCCTGGCAGGAACCAAGAGATGGGAAGCCTGAGCCTGCATCCTGGCTCTGAGTAGTAGGCACTTCTGTAGCTCAGACCAGCTGCTGCCTTCTGCCCTGAGTCACTGAGTAATGCTGTGCAGGCTGACTCGCTCTCCTTCCCCGCCAGCTCGGCCAGCTCATCAGACCGTCTCTGGTCCCTCGGCTGTCACAGACCGTATGTGGTTCAGGGTCAGTACTGTGGTTAGTTCTTCACTGAACTTCTGACACGTCTTTGTCAAGCCCTTTGCCGCCTGGAACCTCCCCCTCCTTGCTGTTATTTGGGGCCGGCTGGTTCCTGGACATCTTTAGAACTGACTTGGGGTGCTGGTTTAGGATGTCAGAGCTGGGGGTCTGGGTCCCGCAAGTGCCCCCCCCAGCTGGCTCCGTGTAGAGCTGCATGGGGGCTGGGGATGTCCGTATCTCTTTACCCTAGTTCCTTGCACTGGACCTTGAAGAATGGCTGGACTCTGCTTTTTGCTGACCCCAAGTGCCAGCCACTGGGCTGGGGAAGCAGCATCAGCTCCCTGGACAAGATGAGGATGTGGGGGCAGGGATGCCAAGGCAGGGTAGGAAGATGTAGCTTTCCCACCAGCCACATCTTGGAGGCACAGGGAGCCCACCCTTGGGAGAAGCCTCAGGGCCCCGGCATTTGGGTCATCGTGGTGGCTGGCTTTGCCCAGTCTGCATACAGCATAGAGTGACTCGCATACATGTGAACACAAGAAAATTGCCCCACCTTTGTAGTTCTCTGGTTCTGTGAGTCCAGATTTCTCTTAAAGTGCTCTAAGGAACCTTATAGGCTGATGGCATAAGACACAACTCCTGTCGGGATGAAAGGGAATGATAACACCAAAAGCCAGAACCAGGGGCCCTCAGACTATGGTTGGGCCTGGTCCCTGGAAGGTTCCAGAATAAAGGTCTTTTTTGACCTGGGGTCTTCTCAGGAGTTACCCTCTTGGTCTCCGGCTGCTCTGGATCAGGAAGGGAAGCCCTTACAGGCCAGCAGGGTGGGCTGCAGGGCTCAGGCCCATGCTGGACTGAGCAGGAAGCGGTGCCGACTCCGGCAGCACCAGCCATGGGCTGGAGGAGGGCGTGTGGTGTCCCTACACAGTTCCCGTGGCTCTCACGCTGTGAGCAGCCTGTGATGACGTACCTTATCGCCCACCTGCTTGCAGTGATCCCCGCAGCAGACCTTTCCCAGCAGATCTCCACTGCGGGCACCGAGGCCTCGGGCACGGGCAACATGAAGTTCATGCTCAACGGGGCCCTCACCATTGGTACCATGGATGGAGCCAACGTGGAGATGGCCGAGGAAGCCGGGGCTGAGAACCTCTTCATCTTTGGCATGCGTGTGGAGGACGTCGAGGCCCTGGACCGGAAAGGGTGTGTGTCCCTCCCTGTGCCATCAGGGCACTGCTCAGAGCATTGGGGGGTGGGAGAGCTGAGAGCACTCCAGGAGGCAGGCCCATGCTTGCTGGGGTGATGCCCGCCTGGTGGCTGGGGGTGGCTTTGGGCATGTTGGCTGAGCCTGCTCCTGTCCTGAGCCAGGGGTGGTCTTGGACCAGGGGTGTGCCCGGTACAAACGCCCCACCACTCACCCCGGAGGCTGACACTCGGCCCCACCTCCCCACCTCCCCACAGGTACAATGCCAGAGAATACTATGACCGCCTGCCCGAGCTGAAGCAGGCCGTGGACCAGATCAGCAGCGGCTTCTTCTCTCCCAAGGAACCAGACTGCTTCAGGGACATGGTCAACATGCTGCTGAACCACGACAGGTTCGTTCTCATGTCCCTCCCCACCAGCCAGTCAGACACATGGGTCCGCCTGGTGGGCCGAAGACTACACTTTGGGGGTGACCCTGGGCCATGATGAGACTTGCTCCCTACCCCGCCCATGGGCAGAGCCTCGGGCTGTCAACCAGGGCCTGCAGGGGCCTCTGGAGGTGCTTGCCTGCTGGGGGTCCCTGTGGTAGGGGTTGCTGGCTCCATGGTCCAGCCCCAGGCCCCCCCCCAGCACTGGCTGACCCCCCCGAAGGGCTTGACAGGCAGAAGGCGGTTTCATATGGGGCTGGTCGGAGGCGATTCCTGATCCTCTCTTCCCCAGGGAGAATGGGAGTGTGGGCAGGATGCCCCAGAAACCTCTGGGAGGCGGGGCAGGGTGGGGGCACTGTGCCTCCACAGCCAAAGTCCCACAGTCCGAACTGAGGCAAATGTTGGCCGGTGGTGACACCAAGTGGTTCAAGTGGAATTAATTTGAGACACAAATTACGTTGTAGTTAATGTTTTATTACAACGCATCGACACGGAATAACATCCATGTTGCCAGAAGCACTAATTTACAGCAGGTGAGCACCGCCACTTGTCTTTTCGGGACAGTTCTTTGCTCCGCCCTGTTGGTAAGAGCTGAATCTGGTCAGTGCTGAGAACTGATCTCTGTCCCGCTCTGAGCTGCCATTGGGTTGCTTTCATCTGTTGCTCACTGGTGGGTGCTGGGGGCCGGCGTCAGACCAGATCGAGGCTCCACACAGCACAGGGCGGGAGCTTGGCCCTGGCTCAGACTGGGATCAAGGAAACATTGTTCACGGTTTCATGAATGGTCTCTGTGCCTCAGCCATGAACAGAAATGCAGCTCCCTGTTCATAAATCCTACAGTGTTGTCCATAGCATCCTTCCCCTAGATCTCCAGTTCTCGCCCAGTTGGGCTCCAGGAAGAGATGGCCAGGCAGAGCCTCGCTGTTAGCCTGTGCCCCTTCTCTGGCAGGAAGCCCCTCAGCCTGGGCCGCTCGGGGGCCCCTGCATGGGGAGAGTGTGTTGTAAACAACCACTTCTTGAAAGAAACGGCTGAAAACAAGGTTTTTGTAGAATAGTATCCCCGGGACAGAAGTACTGCTCCTAGAGCCACCTCTGTGGCCAGGTAGACTCCCGTCATCCCAAAGCATGAGGACCTGGATGGCCAGGGCCTGGTGACTTCTGACTCACCACCTGCCACAGTGGCCTAGCCCCTGTCTCCCGTTTCAGGTTCAAGGTGTTTGCAGATTATGAAGCGTACGTGGCATGCCAGGCCCAGGTGGACCAGCTGTACCGGGTATGGTTCTAGGGCCCGGGGGTGGCCCTGGCAGGGGAGCAGCAGGGGACATCTATGAGGTCCAGTCCTGGGAATTCACTGTTCACCTTGTGGCCCCTGGGTAGGATGGCTGGGGGCTCGGCGGGCTAAGTTGTGTCATGGGTGTGGGCTGTCCAAGGCTTCTTAATCATCTTCCACTCAGACGGTCTCCGTTGTCCTTCTGTTGTCCCGTGGTGAGGCTGGTGCCTTGTGACCCCTTGGGCCCAGGCCGCTCTCCACACTGGCACGTTTCCACACAGCCTCTGAGCAGGACAAGAGTTTCCTTTCTGCAGATGGCAGAGGTGACGGGCTATGTCCCCTCTCCCCCTGTGATCTGAGCCCCGAAGCGGGTGTGATCGGGAGGGTGTGGGGAGCGGGTGCAGAGCCAGGAAGACTTGTGTGTGCACACAGAAAGCCTATGTTTAAAAGTGTGAATGAGAGTACTTCCTTGGAAAGGTGCAAGCTTCCATGTTAAGTAGTGAGGGACCCATAGCTGTAGGGACTAGCCTTTCTAGGGCTAGACCACTGTAGCCAGCTCCCCACTCCTTGGTGAAGGTGGACAAGAGGAGACCCCTGATCCCAGTTTCTGGGTGGAGCATGTGTCCCCGAGGGAGTGGGCATGTGGGGCCTCGTAGGAAGACCCAGGGCCTGAGCTTGAGGGGATGCCTCAGCTTGAGGAGGGTGTCCCTTGGTACCCACTTCCCTCCCCTTGCTGGGGTTCTCCGGACTCACCGGGGGTGGCAGTGGGAGAGGACTCTGGCTGTGGGTGTGAGTCTGCAGTGGCAGGTCAGGTGGATTCTTCCCCAGGTTCTTGGATGAGGCCTGCGGGACCTGTGTTTCTGATGTGTTGTGGTCCTGGCTCCCATCCCCCACCTTTAGGGAAGCTGTCTGCCCTTGGAGGACCCGTGAAAGAACAGGGGGGTCTGGGGCACTAAGTGACCAGGCAGGGCTCTGGGGGGCACCTTTGCTCCCCTGACGTGGGCCTCAGCAGAGTCTGCCCTTTCGGGGAGGCTCCTCTTGATGCTGGCTTAGTCTGGGGGTAGTTGCAAGGCTCTGGGGGAAGCCATGGACGGGGGACCACTTGGCCATTTTCCCTGGATCCACTTGGTGAGTACTCACCTGGTGGTGTTTCTTTGTAAGGTGGGCTGTGCCCCAGAGTGTGTGGCACATTTTGAGGCCCAGGGTCTTCTCAGGCTTCTTGCCCCTGTATCTAGTCATTTGGTAGCTTTTCTGGTCGGTGAGGGCCCCCGTTTCACTGAGCTGTTGTTTGCAATTTCGTCTTTGGTTGTCAGGCTGGCCCAGAGGCTGAGAGCCCATCTGGGAACAGTCCTGAAGTTCTGGTAGTGCACGCTGTCTTGCATGGTACCTGAGATTACTCAGCCTCTTCTTCCCTCTGCAGAACCCCAGGGAGTGGACCAAGAAGGTCATCAGGAACATCGCCTGCTCGGGCAAGTTCTCCAGTGACCGGACCATCACGGAGTACGCCCGGGACATCTGGGGCGTGGAGCCCTCCGACCTGCAGATCCCGCCCCCCAACCTCCCCAGGGATTAGGCGCCCTGGCAATGGTCTGCTGTTTCTGAAGGGCCATGGGGATTGTGCTGGTGGCTTGGGGTGGGCAAGGAAGGAAAGGCTCAAAAAGGGAGATGCTCCCCAGTTTCCTGCGGGAAAGCAGAGCTCGCAGCCCTGCGCAGGGCAGCTGGCCCCGCAGCTTTAGCTCACCTGCCCCAAGGAGGTGGGGAAGGTGGAGCCACTGGCTGGGCTCCTCTGAGACCTTGCACGCACCTTGCAGTGAGCTTGTTTTTAGTTTTGAGCCTCTGGATTCTGGGGTCTGGGCAGGTAGCTGTGGCAAAGCCTGGGGAACTGTTTTCTGCACCGCACGTGCTAGCCCGCTGTGTGGGCTCCCGGCCTCCTGGCCGTGCTAGTACTCCGGCCAAGTCTGCAGCTGCTGCGTGGGTGCTCTGGCCCAGGGTTTCCAGACTGATCAGATAAAGGGGCCCTAGGATGACTGAGGGGGACATGGGGAGGACACCTGTGCCTGGCATCTAGGGGTCCTTGGCTAGGACAAGGCTGACTGATGCAGTTAGCTTAGTTTTGCTTTTTCAAGAGGATAATCAGCTTCCCAGGGAAATGAACGTAGCTGAAGCCTTTTCTTGTTTTAGCAACTAAAAATTGTACTTTTGAAGTTTTGTGCTGGGGAGGCAATGCTGGGATGTGTTGCCGAGCCCTCGGGAGCCCAGGGTGGGGCGCTGCCTTTGCTGGAGAGGCCGAGTGCCCCTGCCGTGTCCTGGGGCCAGCCTCCCTTCTCCCTCCATTTCCACCAGTGTGACTGCCTTGGAAAGAACTGAGCAGGCCCAGAAGGGAGCCCACTTTCCACTCTGCCTGGATGGCAGGCTGGTGGCGGGAAGGGTGGGTGAGCCTCTCTCAGCTGAGAGAGCCAGGGAGCAGGCTGGTGCGCTTCACCACGGGCTTAATGGAGACACGGGGGACAGCACCCTTCCAGGGGCTCTGCCTCCTTGCATGCTGGATCTGGATGGCACAGGGCTCTGCCCTCACCCCGGGCCCTGATGGCTCATAGAATCAGGCCATGGAGGATTTGCTCACGTGCGCACTTCACCAGAGCTGTGGAGGTCTGCTGGGGAGGCCCACGTTCTGGGGCTGTGGTCATACCCCCGCCACCTTCCGCTACCCCATTTCTTAGGCTGTGTGTGACCATCACTGTGCCACTTGCTGTTACTGCCTTGTGTGAGAAACCGATTAAACCTTCCTGCCTGCGCTTGGTTGAGCTGGCCTATGTTTCATTCTGTGCCGAGGGCAGGGTGCGGGCTGGGTCCCAGGGGCAGGCCTCAGACTCTCTCTCGTAAGGGCCCATCACTCTGGGATTAAGGACAGACCAAGCTCTCCCATCCCAGCTGCAAGTGGGACTTAGGGTATGTGTGCTTGAACCACTAGCTCATAAAAGAATCATCACATCTGTTGTATAAACTGTCAGTCATCTGGGTGTCGGCATTGTTGGTGCACACTGCACCTGTCCTAGGCCAGCCACTCCTGGCCCTTGGACATGGAATACCCTGGGGACCAGAGCATCGCCCCTAAATTGTGTCGCTGCAGGCTGAATCAAAAGCCAGGAGGGACATGAACTTGGGGCTGTTACCCGAACAAGCTGAGACCTGTAGGACACAGGAGCACCATGGGCCCTGCTGGTCTTGGGTGGGGGCCGGGGGCAGGGGGAGGGCGCTGAGCAGCTCCCAGGACACCCGTGCTTCCAGGAAACACATAGTAACTGCAGAATTTATAGCTGTGCATGTCTTGATCTGTTTTTTTTCCCCCCCCCAAGGACTGGTTTTGCAATCAGCAGAGGTCTGTCCTAGCCCACAGTTTAAGCTTAGTTAATAATCTAAGAGGCCAGCAGGTAGGGGCATCTGGACCTGATTAGCCAACCTGATGGCCCAGCAGCTCACCAGCCCCTTCGGTGCTTTCTCCTCTTCAGTCTGCTTCAGTCTGCCTGTCAGACACCTATCAAAATACCAACAGCCTGTATTTTACTTACTTCCTGTCTTATCTCACCGCCCCCAATAAGGACCTGCGGCGGCTCACACACATGAAACAGGATGACAAACTGACCTCAAGAGAGTTGGTTCACATTTCAACCCATTTAAGAAAGGCATGGTTTCCCCGATGTGAGAATCACTGTAGGCAAGTTGAAGATGCCTCAAAAATGAGGAGGTGTCCCCTGCCTTGCCATCTGGGCCCCCCAGCCTGCCCACAGCTGCTACTAGAGACCACAGACCTTGAAGAACAGGCAGGCCGGCGAATGAAGCCCTCTGTACACCCCGGGGAATTTCTGAGCTGCCAAGACAAGACTTGGGAGAAGTCCAGCCAACAGGAGAAGTGGGTCCCAGGTGGGCTTGCATCCTCTGTTGTGTGTCACGCCTCTGTACCTGTGCTGCAGGGGGTGGACAGTCCTCTGGGGGGGCAGCTTGAAACCCCCTTTCTTATTGAACCATGCACCTTCTCACTCTCGGGTTACTTAGCTGGCATCCAAGAATCTGGCCCTTCACCAGCACTGGGGCCGATGAGAAGCAGGATCTTTAGAGGGTGCCAGGTGGGGGCAGCAGAAGTGCAGGGAAGGGGGGGCAGAAGAAGTGCAGGGGAGACGGATTTGACAAAAAGCTGAAAAACACAAGAGTGTTTGAACGAGGTGGTGCTCGTGGGCTAGAACTAGAGACCCCACACTCTAGTGCCCCATGTCCTTCCATGAACTCATGCCAGGGGCTCATTTGGGGTCTATGGGTAAAACCCCAGAGCCTGCCGACCGATACCAACATCCAGCAAACTTGCTATAGCGTGAGGCTGAAGGGGGCCTGTATTTTAGGAACACGCCCTCTGTCCCATCTGGAGAAGTGGTCCCCCCCCTTGAACACACCTTGTCCTGGAATGACGCCCCTCCTTGCACGGGCCTCCACATCTGGAAAGGAGGAGGAAAGGAAGGCCCAGGATCCCTGGCCTTACCGAGCTGCCCCTCCTCCCACAGGCTGGGCTCTGAGCATGGCCTGGGGGCAGCTGGAGGTGTCACTGAGAACACAGCAGATAGACCACCACCACGATTTTATTCTTAAATAAATGCTCAGTCTAAGGCCAGGTTAGGCGGACAAGTGGGCAGAAAGTGGAGGAAGTGCAGGTCACAGGCACCTCCCCCGCTGTGAGCAGTGGGGGGCCTGCCCGGGGAGACAGGAACCGCCAAGGTAGGCAAGCAGGGTGCTCCGGGTGCGAGGGGCTGACGGAACCATTCCAGTCCATTCTGCATGTGCCCGGAAGGGACAGAAGAACTCATCTGGCCACAATCTCACTGGTGGTGCTGGAAAGCTCAGTGTGGTCCCGAGACCCCACGCCTCCTGCCCCGGGCTCCCCATGCCCAGCTCAGCAAGCGTGGGATTGACCAGCCGGCAGCTGGCCTGCTCTGTCACTGTCTTCCCAATAAGAGCTCGGGTTGAGTGGCAACAAAACGGAGAGGGGATCCCATGCCTGCAACCTGTGTTTTCCACAAAGATCCAAGCTCCCAGCCACCCAAGGCAGGTGCCTCAGGTCTGCCGGGCCTCCTCCGCCTGCCCCAGCTGACATCCGAGTCCTCTCTCCGGGGGCACTGAAGACACTGGCAGCCCTGGGCCCCAGGGTGCCAGGCTGGCCGGAGCAAAGGGGAGGAGGGCAGAGGTCTTCATGCTCCTTCAGGCAGCAAGACTCAGTGCTGGCGCCCGGGTTCTGACTTCCCCAGGAATTCCCTAGACGAGACGAGCACAGCCATCAGCCAAACCCTGAGCATACGCCCGAGGTCTTGCCTCCTCCGTCCTCAAACAGCCCATCCCAGGAGGCTGAGAAGGAGCCTGGAGGACCACCCCCGCTAGAAAGCCTGAGTTAAATAAGCAGGGTTAAATCCCAACCCCATAGGAAGAAAGACCAAGCAATGGGCTACTATTCTTTGTTCTAAACTCTACAGCTGTACTCTGGGCTATATTTTCTATGACATTCCTTTTATGCTGGAAAAATCACAACCCTAGAGCAAACCCATACTCTTTGAGCTCACAGTCCCCTCTCAGCAACCCAGGTCCTTGATGTAGGAAATGGCAAACCACTAAAGAAATGCAGCTTTCCCTCTGGAACTGCTGAGGCAGCCACAGGAGAGCTGAAGTGTGACAGCATAAAATGCACTGAGGGCCCATTCCAACTCCTCCAGGCTCAGCAGCCCTGGGAAGACGAACTTGCACCATCCCCACCTCAGCATCCTGCAGGCCACATGGCCAAGAAGTGGCGGGCTGCCTGTGCCTGGGATGGGAAGCAAGGAGGCTGGGCAGCACCTGAGTGATGGAATTGGTCCCTGCACAAAAGCCCAGGCTCCCGAGGCAGGGCTGGGCCTCATCCAGTTCAAACTGCCCTTTGCCACCACCTCACCCTCCATGCTTGGGCTCTGCACCTGGGCCCGGGATGTGGGCCATGGACCCAGCCGCTGTCCTGGCCCCAGACCATGACAACTGTAGCAGAGCTGGGAGCACAGCCTCTTTTCACGGAGCAGCTGAGGACAAACCAGCTTTTGAGAGCTGGCCCGGAGTCTCCCGTGTGCCTATGCACAGGGGCAGGACCTGACACAGCAGCTGGGGTGCGTGTCTGCGTGCTGGATGCTCCCGAGTGGCGTGTCTACGCAGCCTGCACAGCCCACACCACAGGGAAGTCACTGCCCTGTGTGATCACAGGAGTGCTTCAGGAGAGAGGGGCCATAAACACGCAACCCCTCTCCATGGAGACAGAAGGCTCCCGAGTCACAGTGACTCCTGGCCCCACTGAGGCAGATTTGGGGGGGCCGCGTGCCTGGCCAGGGCGAGTCTGTGGAGAGGGGAGAAGCCTCACCTCAGTATCCGTGGAAGCTCAGGGCTCTTGTAGATATACTTGTGCCTGTAGCCGAGGTCTGAGTGAAAGGGGATAAACTGAACTTTGAAGTCTCGGAAGCTTCGGGATGGAGCAGCGATGTTGTAGAGCTGGGACGAGGGAGAGAGAGGTCGGCACCACAGATGGCAGCCCTGCCTGGTGGTCTCCCTGCTGCAGAGACCGGTCAGCGGCTGCTGCCTCTGAAGAGCAACCCAAGCCCCCGCCAACAACACTGCTGCCCACAGCCTGCAGGGCCAGGGTGGGGGGGCACGCGTACGGACAGGCCTGATGCTCGAGACCCTCTGTCCTAACGCCTCTCTCCCAGGCGGCGCCTCCTCAGGGCGCGGCAAGGCGGATGAGCCAGCCTCGTGGGCAGAGCTGCCTGCCATGCAGTGGTGTGGAGGCCTGCGTGCCAGAGCAGCCCGGAGGGCTCATCCCAGGGTTGGGCCGTCTGCCTCAGACTTCGCCGTGTGCCTGGGTCACGATCTGTCCTTCCTCAGTCCCTTCCTCCCACCCCAGAGATGGCCGGGCTCTGCAGGTCTGAGCGGTGGTTGCTGGGCAGTCCCCTGTGCCCGGACTCACTGGAGGGAGGGGACTTGGTCCTGCTGGAACCCACTGGCACCCGGGCCTCACTCCCTCCAGGCTGACCCTGCTCCTCACTGTCGCCACGCCCGATGGTGCTATCTCCCACAACACTCACCCACAAACCAAATGCTGCTTCCTGGCAGCAAAGGCAAAGCAAACTCAGCAAAAGCAAACACAGAGGCCCCACAACAGCATGGTATTCCTGACATCAGTCCCATCCCAAAGGCAAGAGAACAGACAAGAGGTTCTGTATCAACTCTGCCGACTGGGGCCCCCGAATGGGGGTGGGGGATCCTCTTCCTCAAGGGTTTTTTCCCTCCAGCCTGGCTCAGTACCTGGTAGTCAAGTCTCTGTCAGGCCAGGACCCCTGCACAGGGACCGGGAGCCATCTGCTTATTTCTCACGTTTCCTCTTGCCATCGAATGTACTGGTGAAGAAGCCCACACCCTCTAACTTACCTTTGCTGATAAGACATCACCTGTTGGCCCCCACCCCGACCCTGCTGCTGACCTCCCCCACGCTTCTCTTCTTCACAAGGGGCACCTGGCAGCAGCAGCACCCCTCCACACCCGCGGACGCCTGGCCCGGCCTGAACGGGAGCCGGCTAGATGCCTACCCGCCCTAGGGCTGGCGCCTGGCTCTCACCTTTCGGCCAAGCTGGAAGGGCACGACCGGGTCGTCCTCAGCGTGCAGGATGAGCAGCGAGCAGGAGATGTGCTTCACACTGCGGGAGGAGATGGAACTGGACCAAGGCCCCGGGGAGAGGTCTGGGGTCTCTGGGCCCACCTGGGTTTAGTGGGGGCTTCACCATGGTGCTCAACAGCTAGAACTCAACTGGCTTTTCACTAGAGAACTATAAGTAGATTCCTCAGATGTTTCTACCACCATTCAGTCAAGTCTAGAGATCGATTCATTCACCAAATCAGGCCCCTGCGTATTTTTTGGAAATTAAAAATGATTATTTTTGCCACTAGACCTATTCTTTAAAAGTTACAGAATGATATTTACAAACCCAATAACAGAGGTGGCCCAAGAAATTAATTGCAAATGAAGGTCACTAGAAATGTGTTGGTAAAAAAGCCCACACCCTCTAACCTGTCTTCATTGAAAATGACATTTAAGGTCACCCTGAACGTTTACAAATAAGTCGACATTTTCAATAGGTTCACATGATCCAAACCCGCCAGCAAACCACGGATGGGCTGTGGGACTGGACAGGCCCTAGAGTGTCTGGCCTCCCCTCACTGAGCAAGCCCGGCACCGGGCAGGACCTGGGCCAGGAGGCTCGCCACCCCACGGACCCAGCCCGTCTGGCGACCTGTGCTTCTGCTTGCAGCACACACGTGCACTCTCTCCCTGCATTCTGCTTCTAGCGGGGAGCACTTCTGCTGCGAGGGTCACACTTTGACAGCTCAACAGCCCATCTTTTCAGGATTTCCACTGTAAGTAGTCTGTCCTAACCCTGACCCACTCTAGAAAAGGCCTGGTTCACATGCTGTCATCTTAGAGCTACCCAAGTGGGGGCTTGTGACTTCCTATTGGTGAAATACTGCCATCCCCTCAATGCTCAGCCGGGAGCAGGGCCAAAAGGTGGCTTTGGGGGCCTCAACACTCACTGTGTGCTTGCTGTTGGAACCCAGTTTCTTCAGATAATTCTTGAAGTTCCAAAACAATATTTATAAACAATCAGGTTTTTTGCTTATGTCTGTTCAGTTTTAGTTTGTTCAACTTTTAGAACCAAAACAAATAATTAAAGGGAAAAATATTCCATTTTTTCACATTTATTCCAGAGTGTAGATTTTTAAATGTTAACTGAATATTTACTTTAAGATTTATTTATTTTAGGGGGGGGAGGGGCACAGGGAGAGAATCTTCAAGCACACTCCCCACAGATCCCATGACCCTGAGATCAAGACCTGAGCCGAAACCAAGAGTTGGTCGCTCACCTGACTGAGCCACCCAGGCACCCCAATAGAAATATATTTTAAGATTTTATTTATTTGTCAGAGAGAGAGTGAGCCAGAGCACAAGCAGGCAGAGGGAGAAGCAGATTCCCCTGCTGAGCAACGAGCCTGATACGGGGCTCGATCCCAGGACCCCAAGATCATGACCTGAGCCGAAGGCAGCCACTTAACCGCCTGAGCCACCCAGGTGTCCCTAGAAATATTTTTTTTTTTTTTAAAGATTTTATTTATTTATTTGAGAGAGAGAGAGTGAGAGACAGAGAGCATGAGAGGGGGGAGGGTCAGAGGGAGAAGCAGACTCCCCACCGAGCAGGGAGCCAGATGCGGGACTCGATCCCGGGACTCCAGGATCATGACCTGAGCCGAAGGCAGTCGCTCAACCAACTGAGCCACCCAGGCGCCCTCCCTAGAAATATTTTTAATAGTGAACTTTGTAACATCTTTCTACAACCGAACAGAAATCAAACGGCTGAGGCGGTGTCATTGTTTGAGTAATAGTCCCCTTATTGCTCTAGAACCTGTCAGGAATTCTGATTCTGATGGACGAGTTTCAAATAAAACAACCACAGGGACATGTTGTCTTCCTGTTGCTTTCATGTCACCACGGCCTTTTCCAATCCCTTCTCTCTCGGCTGCAGCTCTCGGCCTGACTTGCCCTTTACGAAGGTCTGATGGTTAGAGAAGAACCCCAGTATGCAGAATTCCATCCTATTTGGTTAAGGTGACTAGTCCTGGGGGTTCTCAGTGATTTTTTTAAATTGAAAAATGAGGTATTGGGGAGCCTCGGTGGCTCAGTTGTTAGGCATCTTGCCTTTGGCCCAGGTCATGATCCCAGGGTCCTGGGATCGAGCCCCGCATCGGGCTCCCTGCTTGGCGGGAGGCCTGCTTCTCCCTCTCCCTCTCTCCCTGCTTGTGTTCCCTCTCTTGCTGTGTCTCTCTCTGTCAAATAAATAAAATTAAAAAAAAAAAACTTAAAAAAAAATATAGTAAAAAAAAAGAAAAATGAGGTATTGTAGCAGAGTACTCACTTTTCATCATTTGCAAATTTAATTCCACTGCTTGTAATGGGGTCAAGGAAGAACCAGTCAAACCCAGGAAAGTATCGATATATCTGAAAGCGACATGGAAACAACGTGCAGAAGCATCAATTAAAACAGCCACAGAGAAGGCCGAGGTCGAGGGTTCAGACAGAGGGTGCTGAGTGCCCAAGAGTCTCCCCAGCTTCCGAGTGGACCAACCTGAGGCCCCACCAGAGCTGTGCTGGGGTGCCCCGCTGCCCCAGACTCTGCTTAAGAGGCTTCCGAACTGGCCACGTGTGGCTGCCCACAAAATGGGCTCCCACAGCTCCCAGCAGCAGCCGGGCAGGACCAGCTCAGAGACCGTACTTCCCACAGATGCAAGGGCTTCCACCCCTGGAAAAACAGGGGTCCATGTGACTTGGGAGTAAAGCAACATCAAAGAAGTAAGACTATAGAGGACTCCTCCTCTCTCTAACAGTGCACCATGAGGTCAGGTGGGGGGCCAACACAGGCCCCCAGAACGGGTGGCCAGCCAAGAAGCAGTGGGACAGAAGAAGACACAGAGGAGCCCCCTCTGGGCCCGGCTTGTAAAAGGAGGGTCTCAATCCTGGCAGGTGAAGAGGGTCTCAGTCACCCTGGGATCCCCACCAGGGTTCACCTGGGGTGTCACCTGGAGGTATGACTGGGAGAGCCTGGCTGCTGAGCACCATCCAGGCGGACAGGGAGCAGGGATGCCCACCGGGTCCATGTCTGCGGAAGCAGCCAAGACAGCAGCTGCCCGCCTGGGCTGAGCCCCGCGGGGCAAGGATGCCAGGTCAGCAAACCACGCCTCAGACGCAAGGCCTCCCGGGGGTCCTGCTGTCCCTGGACAACCCAGCTGTGAACCCGTCCTTCCACCTGACTGCAGAGTTTTAAAATTCCCAGGGAGCTCTGTGGTCAGGCCAGTGCCCTGCACTAAACAAGGATTAATTTTTATTTTATATTTTCTTAAGAATTACCTTGATAGTAATTATTTTAATAATAAAAACAAGTCAATTTTTAATAAGATCTGTACTTGCCACTGAGAACGGATGGCTCTTAGCTTCTTCACGTATATTAGTGAATGGAGATTCCAATATAAGGGCATCTGGAGGTGTCTCTAGATAAATAAACAGGGGGCTGTGAGGTGAACAAGAAGCCCCCACGGACGCCCGTGGGAGAGACTGGTCCCCCAGACTGGACTGTGGATCCCAGGTGCCCCCCCAGCCACCCCCATCCCCCCCCAGCCAGCCTTGCCCCACAGGCCCTTCTGCACGGTAGCTACCTAAGAAGGGCCCACACAGGGGACTCTCAGGTGGCTGTGATTTGCTCCCAAGAACCACATTTACTGAAGCTGTGTATCAGGAGCCCAGCCCTGATAAGGCTCTCCCAGCTGCTTGAGAACCCGTGGGGAACACAGGGTGGGGTCTGCTGGGGGTTTACCCAGACCCTGGCCTCCAGGCCCAGCCCGCAGGGCTCCGAGATGACACCAAGCCCTGTTGCTGTGCTGCTCGTCCATCAGGGTCCACCTCCCAGGAACCCACAGCGGAGCCTGGGGCATGGCGTGTGCGCGCAGACACGCTGCGTGCCCCGCCAAAGCCCTGGGACCAGGAGGGGCCCATGCCCACCCAACCAGGACTCGCACCTCCACACAAGCTCCTACCTCGCTCGCAGAGGCGCCGCACCAGATTTGTTGCCACTCTGAAAAGGGAGGAAGAAACAGTTCAGGTGAATGACGACCAAAGTTGTCTGAGATGAGAGTGTTCTAGTCTTGTAAGTGACCAGAGAAGCTGTGGGATCTGTGAAGCGGCTGGTGGGGTTTGGGACTGGGGAAGGGTGTGGACAAAGATGCCCAGGACCGTGACTGGGCCCTGCTGCCCCTGCCATCAGCCACCCTCTCCGACTAGGATGGCAATGACAGCCCCCGGGCCTCTTGCCGTCCCAGGACCACACTGGGCAGGTCCCATGCAGATGGCTGTGGCAGGATGGCCTGCTCCCCGCTCTGCCTGGGCCCCTCTCTGTTGTAGGCACGCAGCTCACTCTCCCGGCAGGCCCCATCCCAACTGCTGCATGCCATCCAAGGCGAGCAGCAAGGGGAGGAAGAAGCCACAGCCACGGCACCCAAAGGAAAGGCCGCTGGAAAAGAGATGGCTGCTGAAGGCCTTGGGACTCCGGGCACTGACAGCAGCACTCCTTTTAGAAACACTCTCAACCTTCCATCAGCAGAAGTGATTCAGGCAGCCCCAAATGGAATATTAAACTGCCTCCCCCATCTTGGCAGATGTAAGAAGGGAACCACCCACTGCTGCCTCCCCTAAGTTCTCTGGTAAGCCAAGTACAGACTAAGTGGCCAAGCTGTTCACAATCGTCCCTAGTCTGCATGTGATCAAAGCCCGGCCCTCAGGCTTGCCAGCCAGCACCTGCACGCCAAAGCCAGGCAATGCAAAGCCCAAGTGCCCAGTCTCATTCTGCTCTGAGGACATCTCCCTGAGGCACACCCTGGGACTGAGACGAGTGTGCCCCTCCTCCCTGCAGAGGGACATGGCCACCCCACAGCTGCCTGTGTGTGTGTCTCAGGTCACTTCTTCGGCTGAGGAGTTAAAGTAGCTCAAGCTCTTCATGGTCTTTTGTGGCACTTCATCCCCTGCCCCCACCATGGGAATGAGGGACAAGGCTTGTTGGGACTCATGGTGTCATGGGATCCAGAAGCCACGAGGGCACTTTTGGAGGGACCTGGTGAAACGCCCCATGAAGACCTGCTTCCCCATGGATCCACCATGCTGTGAACTCACCCAGTGCCTAGGGAATGACCCCAAATATACACGGGGTTGTCTCCACTTCTTGCTTTGATCCAGTCAAAAACATGAAGTGCGTCATACGTCATGCCTCGCTCCGATGGCGTTCCTACTGAGTCACCCCAACCTGGCAGGGGAGAAGCAGCAAGAGGAGGAAGTCAAACCCAGCCCATGGAACCTCTTGAGGGGCAGGCTCATCTTCTCCTTTCTCAACAGGCAGCCTAGGCCTGTCCTGGGCAACAGAAGTCTCTGCCACCATCATTCACAACCCTATGTGAGGGGTGTCTGGACAAGCCTGCTCCTACTTCTCCTACTTCCTCAGCCAGCTACAACCCCTGAACCCAGACAGCCATCCATACACCCTTATCTAAGTCCCAAAGAACAACTGTGCAGACAGGGCAGTCAGACCCACAGACTCCTGTGGGCAGATGGGACAGCAAACTCCCCAACCGTTAGGGCTTGCTGGTAGCTGGCCCAAGATGAAGGGCCAGCGACACCCTAGCCTGCCCAGGAGCCCCTGCAGAACAGGAGCATTCCTGGGGGCGGGTCCCTGAGCCCAGTTTGGATTCCATGGCCAGCTGTAGCCCAGCTAAAGACAGATGTGGGGAGTCAAGCTGGGGGTGGGGGCAAGATTCCAGGCTCAAGGCAACTCTGACCCAGAAAGGGAAGAGGCTGTTAGAATAGCAGAGAAAAGTTAACCATCTCTGCCTCAGACTGCATCCTCCCCCAGGGCCCTCCCCCCAGGCTCTTGGAAAGGGTAAGTGCCACTGTCATTTCTAGCAACTCAGCAGTGAGTCATCATCAAATGATCTGAAAGCACCACAAGGCTTAGAAAGAGCCAGTTCTGCTGCATAAGCAAAACCCACAATTAGTGGGCACAATAAACCACCTCCCCTGGGCGTCCCAGATGCCAGATGAGGGAAGGGACTATGTGAGAGACAAGGCCATCCTGAGAGGTTCAGGGTGTGGATAGGAGGAAGGGACACAGAGACAGAGACTGGGAGAAGTGGAGCTTAGAAATGCAGGGACTTGAGGAGAACCGAGGGATTTCACTTCCTGGTAGAAGCACAAGGAGGTAAACAAGGAAGAAGGCCGCTCTTTCTATCACCCTGAGGTCTCTAGCAAACTGCAGGAACACAAAAACCCTTTTAGCATGGAGAAAAGGATATGTGGGTGAACTACTTTCTAGATCCTGATCTGTAGTTTTCCCCAACCCAGAATTTGCAAATAGTCTTCTGTGAAAGAGCCATCCCTGCAGCAGGCAGGACCACCGCCCACCTCCCCCCAAGAGGTCTGTGTGCTCATCCCTGGAGACTGTAAATATGTTAAATTATGTGGCAAGCACAGGACGGGACTGAGACTGCAGAAGGAAATGAGGGCGCTGATCAGTGGACTATGACATGGGTGATTACGGGCTTACCAGCGTGGGTACAAAGTACCCACCTACCATTGTAGACAATGGTCTACTGGACAAGTGAGAGAGGAAGACCAAAGTCAGGGTCAGAAAACAGACTCAAGAGGCCATGAGCTGAGGCACAAGGACAGCTTTGAGCAGCTGGAAAAGGCAGGGAACTGGATTCTCCCACAGCACCTCCTGAAGGGCCTGGCCCTGCCAACACCTGGATTTTAACCCAGCAGCTAAAGATTTTGGACTTGTGACCTCCAGAACTGCAAGATAGTTAAGTCTGTGCTGTTTGAAGACATCAGGTTTGTGGCAATTTGTTACAGCAGCAAGAAGAAACTAACACGACGCCCGTACCCTCGGTCTGAGGGTATTGACACCACTACCCTCCCCTAGTAGGTCAGGCTAAGCAGGCCAAGCAGGCCAAGCAGGCCAAGCAGCCCTCTGACCTCTGACCTCTGCTGCTGAGACTATAGGAGGCCCATGCTTCTCACAGGGCAGCTCCCAGTCAGTACAAAGTATTTTCCTGGCTCATTAAGGTGCACTGTTTTTAGCCTACAATAACTGCGGGTTCTCTGTCTATTCAGCGGCAAAGCCCTCTGATTCACTCAAGAAAGAAAAAGTACTGAGGGTCAAGAAGAAAGAATCTTCCTTCTCTCTTAACAGTTCTTTTTCCTGCTTTCAGAACTTTAACAAGACCAGCTCTTCTGCCCACAAAACGTGTCCGACGACCAGCTTTGGGGGAGTCTGAGTCCAGTAAAGAAAAGACAGTATTTTCTACATTTAAAACGCTGTTGAGGGATGCCCTTCGTCTGCCTGCAGGACACACACGGGAGGACTCTGTCCCCTCACCCCCTTACTACCACACTCGCCATCGCTGCAGGTCAGGGCACCACCTCGGCTTCCCAGGGTGATGCCTGCACAGCAGACCCTGACAGGAGCCACCGGTGCGACAGCCCAGACTCGCACTTGCAAAAGAACTCACCTCTGTAGTCAAAGGTGACCACATGGTAACCAAGGGAACTCAGCACCTGGAAAGTGAAAAATAAATACCTGGGCAACAAATCCATACATCTTGGATTGAGGGCAGCTTGCCTCTTACTAACCCAGCCCGATGTCAGTCTTTGTGTCCTGCACACAGTGGGAGCTTAATAGACTGTTATGACGCTGCCCATTCCCCATTATAAAACCCACACGTCGGCCGCTGCTATTCCCCATTCCCCATTATAAAACCCACACATCTCAGCCGCAGGAGAGCCGTTCTTTCCATATCCCGGAGGCAGAGGGCCGCTGATGCCCTCTGCCTCCGGGATATGGAAAGAACGGCTCTCCTGGGCTGAGACCACATTCAGACCACGGGCTCACAGGTAGCCCCCCCAGGGCAGACACCCTGAGACCAGAGACCCAGGAGGAGGGGCTCTACGGTCAGAGACTGCATCCGGGATCCTTACTGCAACCTAGCATTTCTGACTGTAAGCTTTCACTGAATTTTTCCATTATTAAAAACAAAATCCCTCTAGATGACGTGATCTCCTGGACTAGATGATTACTCACAGCCCCCACCTGAGCCTTCCTGGGGTGCACCCAGAGCCATGTGGAAGCGGCCAGCCACCAACATCCCCCAAAATCACCTGAGGGAGGTGTGCCCCTTTCTCCTTCGCAGGCCCCAGTGCAGCCTGTGGCAGCCGCTTCCCTCCAGCCCTGAGCCTCCCGCAGAGTCTGTCCCCACCAGGGCCACAGCTGCTCCAGGTGAGAACCTCAACCGGGGACCACAGCTCTGCAAGCGCACCCCCTCCCCCACTTGATCCAATTCAATCGAGGCACAAACACTCCCTGGCCCATAGCAGCGCCTGTCCTCAGTGTATGAGGGACAGAGTGGTGCCCACAAGATGCAGATGTTCCCTTGCATTTGTTTCTGTCCGTCTCTGCCAGGTTAGCCAATGCAGGCGTCCATCCCTGTGAGGGGAGGCTGAGGGAGATGGCCCTGGAGGCAACCACACATTTCCGGCTCTGAGCGCCTGGCTGGGAGACCCACTGGCCCCTCCACCAGGTCAGCCTGGAATCTGGTTCTAAGGTGAGACTTCAGTGTGGCAGAGCTCCTGACCCTGCAACTTGGCAGGAGTGTGGCTCCCTGGCCCTGGGTGCTCTCCATTCGTTTTACAAGAGAAACACAGCATTTAACAACAATTTCAAATGCCTTCAATATAACTGCCAATATCTGGCATATGATCCCCAAAGTGCATTCTTTCTGCTTTCGGCAGCTCTCCCTGGAGGCAGCATTATAGGAGGCACTATATGCTTTTATTATATATGCTTATATATTATTATATTATATATATTATTATATGTTTCTTATATAAGCATTCCATGGAGAAGGCAGTGTTGGAAAGGCCAATGCTGATCAACCCTCTCACAAGTACTGGAGGCACTCCCCTCTGTACATGCCTCCTGGGAAGAGCAGGTGGGAAACACCACTTGGGCGATGAGCTTTCCTTCCTACGCCATGTGGATACCACTCTCCCCTCATACACACTACGTATGTGACTCTGCTCTTCATATACCCCCTGTACACAAATCTGCCCATCGACACCTTGTGAATGCCACTCTGCGTGTTCTACACTGTGTGCGCGCCGCTCTCCCATCACCACACCGTGTACGCAGCTCCCCGTCACCATACCGTGTACGCAGCTCTCCTGTCATCACACCGTGTACACAGCTCTGCCCCATCATACAGCCTATGGACACCCCTCTGTCATACATTGTGTGCCATCTTCACCTACCTTGTAAAGTTCCACCCGGTGGTCACCTCCTCTAGAGCGTCAGGGAAAAGGAAACAAGAATGGGTGTTAGCACATCTTCTCAAAAAGGCCGGCCCCAGGGTCAGTACTGGAGTGTCTGGGTCCTTGGTGACTTGGTCCCCAAGTCCATATAGGGAGGGTCATTGGGGGACAGGTGACCTCCTCTGCAGGGCATCATAGTGGCTCCATGCTTGTTTCTGGCAGTACCGTGACAGGCAAGGGATAGTGTCAGCATTTTGGGGATATTTCTTAATTATTGCCTTACTTCTATTTTTGACTAGCTAATACATAGGTACAATACACAATCCAGAAGACACAAGAGGATACACAGCAAGCCCCCAACTCCTGCCCAGCACGTAGCCCCTGCCTCAGCTCCCTGGTGACCAGCAAGTAGGCAGAAGTGAAGGCGCTTCTTTATACGACATACACACTCTACTTTCTCTCACTTTTCACTCAGTAATTCACAGCCAACTTCCAAGACTCTTTTTAGCGGTTGTTCACACCTTCCTTATCTTGCAGTCATTCTGGCCCTCTCCTACCTGCTGTGAACCTAAGTTTTACTGCCATGGCCAGCTCGTGCTGATGTCCTTTTGCATAAGTGTGCTCCACGTGTGGGATACGTTCCTACACACTGAACTGCTGGGTGGAAGGTGTGTGTGATCATAAGCTTGACAATTACTGCCCAGCCGTCTTCAGAGGGGCCCTGGCCCATCTCCTAGCCCTGCACCCACAGATTAGTGTGGAGTGGGCACTTCTTATTACAGACACTAAACAGGCGTTCATGCATCCAAACTGTTTCGTGTGTCTATACTTCTTTGTCCGAGGACTACCTATCCCTTCTCATGCTTTGTCCAGCTGTTGGTCGGCTATTACTGTGGACAGACACCAAAGTGGGGACGGGGCCACCTCAGGAAGGAGAGCATGTCAGCGGGTGAACTCACCCTCTCCAGACTTTTTAGCAGTTTTCCTCTTTTATAGTGAGCATCCTGGCCACTTTGCTGTGTGTATGTTTGGGGCGGGGGGTGGGGGGCAGGCAGGGAGTGTCCCTGAGGGAGACAGGGATGAGACAAAGGAGGAAAACCAATGCAATGCGGCCACAGAAATACAACGGAATGAGTTTCAGGACCAGAAGGAAATACTGAAAAATGTTTTCAGTTATCTTTGGAAAAGTTCATGGTGGCTCTTGTCTAGGTTGTTTGAATTCCCTACCTCGAGCAAAAAGAAGAGGGGTTGAGCATGTGACACAGTGCACAGCAGCAGCCGGGGACTGGCTCTTGGGGAGCCAGGGCTGCTGTAATCCTGCCAGGCTGGGGGTGGGGGGGCTCTCTGGGGACAGGGGAGAGGGCAGCAACACTTTCAAAGTCACAGTGTTCCTTCAAACCTGAAGTTTAGGCAGACTTTGTCTTTTTTACCATGTGACTGGCATTGCTTAACTAAACCTTATTCCCAGTAAACTACAAAATTTTCTCATTTATAGGATGATGCTACCAGAGTGGTTATAACCACTTGCTCTTTGAAAAGCAGAAGAGAGGGCACCTGGGTGGCTCAGTCGTTAAGCGTCTGCCTTCGGCTCAGGTCATGATCCCAGGATCCTGGGATCGAGTCCCACATCGGGCTCCCTGCTCGGTGGGAAGCCTGCTTCTCCCCTCCCCCACTCCCCCTGCTTATGTTCCCTCTCTCGCTTTGTCTCTCTCTGTCAAATAAATAAATAAAATCTTTAAAAAAAAAAAAAGTAAAGAAAGAAAAGCAGAAGAGAAACCCACTGTAGCTAGTCCCAGACAAAGAAGAAAGCAAACTACCAAGTGCATGCATGATTCAGCAGCTAAACGCTCTGCTCTGCGGCCTCACACAGCATCCTCACAGCCCACACTTCCTGGACTTCCTGCAATGTCCACTGTGGAGCTCCTCTGCCCCGACACCACCAGGGTCTGCTTGCTGCTCTCCCCAGCCCCCGCAAAGGCCTGTTAATTGATCTCTTTGTTGGTTCTGCCTATAGAATGACATACCCCCAGCACACCATGGCAGCCACGGCACCCCGCTGACCCTTACCCGGGCCCTGTAGTAGCCCTGCCTCCTGCCGGCTCCTGCCAGCTCACTCACGCGCCCTAAGGAATCTGCAACAACACTGACCCTCCTGGGGCTTCTCAGACAATGTTGTTTGGAAAATGTACCTCCTCCTTCACCCACGTTGCTCTCCCAGAGATTCTTCTGAACAAGGCCAACCATGTGGGTAGACAAAGCCAAGTCCCAGTGAATCTGAAGGACATACCATCAAAGCCACTCTTTTAAAAAAAAAAAAAAAAAAGACTTTATTTGAGAGAGAGAGGGAGCACGAGTGCATGAGCAGGGTGAGCAGCAGAGGGAGAGGGAGAAGCAGACTTCCCGCAGAGCAGGGAGTCTGATGCGGGACTCGATCCCAGGATCCTGGGATCATGACCTGAGCTGAAGGTACACGCCTGACCGACTGGGCTACCCAGGCGCCCACAAAGCCACTCTTGAAAAGCATCTGGGATAAACTTGAGCAAAGGCTTGGCCTGCCACAGACAGTGCCTCAGCAATAGCCCGGCAGGACACACTGGCATTGCTGGCTTACAGATGAGAGAGAGAGAACTCACACCCATCACCCAACCCGACAGCATGGTGGGGCGGCCTGAGAGGATGAGTTTATCTGTGTGCACTCAGCTGGGGTCCCTCTGGCCTCCCTCTGCTTTCAGCAGCCCTCCTTCGATGTCACCCTGACTCCTTCTCAGCACTCACTGCCCCTTGCCAGGAAGTGTGCCTCCGCCCCAGAAGGGGATGCCTGCCTGCGACCCTCAGACGGGGCTGACACACACGGCTGGTGAACAGGTGACAGCATTCCCCAGGGGTGCTGCGGTCCTGAAGTGTCACAGCGACCCCTCTGAGGAACCACCGCACCTTACTCACTGAGAAGCCTTATTCCCTAAGTCACTGGCCCTCACTTTGCCCTTCAAATTACGACGTCAGGAGGAAAGCAACACCCCACTCTGGCCGAGGATCCGGGTCACTGTGACAGAGACACAGCCTCCTCCATTCCACCCAGGTGCGAGCCCCAGATAAGGGGTGTCTGGACACAGCTTCCCACATCTGCTTAACATGGGGGGTGGGGTGGTTTCCCAAGGAAACTGCACCTGGGCCCACCTTGCATACAGCTCTGCTCTGAGCCTGTGGGAACACTGCTTCATGGGAGTTTCACCCTGACCCCTTTCCCCCAAATCCCATAAACTCTGCCTTTTCCTGTGTTCTTGGGATGCCCCACAGCCCCACTGCCTGTACACTCCCTCACTGCAGGGGGTCAGTAGACCCGGCTGGGCCAGCATTGCAGGGAGGACACGCTACACAGGCTCCTCTTCCTCACCTTGTGCCTGCATTCCCGTGCAGGTACAGGATGATAGGGCGGCTGGAAGCCAAGGTGTCCTCATACCACATCTGGTCCTTTCCTTGGGCATCCTTCCACCAGACAGTGGGGACAGTGTGCCTGGAAACAGAAGCAGAGTGGAGTGGCACGATCAGATGAGGATGACTACTGACAGAACGACACAGGATCAGAGTCACAACTGAGCACAGAGCAGGACAGGTGGGGCTGGGGAGGCAAACTGTCCCCATGACCAGAAGAAATAACTCAGAACTCCAAGCTAGAGTGATGGCTTCTGACAGCCTTGGTATATTTCCTACTTATACCTGGGCACCTCGGGGCCACAGAAGCTCCCTCTGGTAGCAGGTGGGCAGGGGTTGGGGGTGGGGGTGGAGTTTCTCCCGTGTGAACTGTACACTCTGTAAGGTAAGATCTAGTCCGGCTCGCTCACCAGGCCTTCACCTGGGCCTCGCACAGAATGAGTGCTTAATACATACTAGCTAAGTAACATCATTTCCCCTCATACACACCCATATATTTAAGCTGCAACTTTTTACTTATTTTTATTTAAATTCAGTTAACATATAATGTATTATTAGTTTCAGAGGTAGAGTTCAGTGATTCATCAGTCTTATATAAAGCCCGGTGCTCATTACATCAAGTGCCCTCCTTAACGCCATCACCCAGTTACTCCATCCCCCTACCTTCCTCCCCTCCAGCAACCCTTAGTTTGTTTCCTATGATTAAGTCTCTTATGATTTGTCTCCCTCTCTTATTTCATCTTGTTTTATTTTTTCCTCTCTTCCCCTATGATCCTCTGTTTTGTTTCCTAAATTCCACATATGAGTGAAATCATATAATTGTCTTTCTCTTATTGACTTATTTTGCTTAGCATAATACCCTCCAGTCATCCATGTCCATGTAAATGGTAAGTATTCATCCTTTCTGATGGCTGAGTAATATTCCATTGTATATATGGACCACATCTTCTTTATCCATTCATCTGTTGAAGGGCATCTCGGCTCTTTTCATAGTTTGGCTTTTGTGGACATTGCTGCTATGAACATTGGGGTGCACGTGCCCCTTCAAATCACTGTTTGTATCCTTTGGATAAATACCTAGTAGTACAATTGCTGGGTCATAGGGTAGCTCTACTTTCAACTTCTTGAGGACCCTCCCTACTGTTCTCCAGAGTGGCTGCACCAGCTTGCATTCCCACCAACAATGTAGGAGGGTTCCCCTTTCTCTAGATCCTCACCAACATTTGTTGTTTCCAGTCTTGTTAATTTTTAGCCATTCTGACTGGTGTGAGGTGGTATCTCATTGTGGTTTTGATGTGTATTTCCTTGATGCCAAGTGATGTGAAGCATATCTTCATGTGTCTGTTGGCCATTTGTATGTCTTCTTTGAAGAAATGTCTGTTCATGTCTCCTGCCCATTTCTGACTAGATTGTTTTTTTGGGTGATGAGTTTGAAAAGTTCTTTATGTATCTTGGATAGTAGCCTTTTATCTGATATGTCATTTGCAAATATCTTCTCCCATAATGTAGGTTGCCTTTTAGTTTTGTTCACTATTTTCTTTGCTGTGCAGAGCTTTTTATCTTGATTAAGTCTTAATAGTTCATTTTTGCTTTTGTTTTCTTTTCTATCGGAGACATAACTAGCAAGAATTTGCTGTAGCCAAGGTCAAAGAGGTTGCTGCTTGTGTTCTCCTCTATGATTTTGATAGATTCCTGTCTCACATTTAGGTCTTTCATCCATTTCATGTTTATCTTTGTGTATGGTGTAAGAAAGAGGTCCAGTTTCATTCTCCTGCACGTGGCTGTCCAATTTTCCCAACACCATTTGTGGAAGAGACTGTCTTTGTTCCATTGGATATGCTTTCCTGCTTTGTCGAAGATTAGTTGACCATAGAGTTGAGGGTCCATTTCTGGGCTCTCTATTCTGTTCCATTGATCTATGTGTCTGTTTTTGTGCCAGTATCATGCTGTCTTGATGATCACAGCTTTGTAATACAGCTTCAAGTCAGATATTGTGATGCCCCCAGCTTTGGTTTTCTTCCAACATCCCCCTGGTGATTCAGGGTCTCTTCTCGTTCCATACAAATTTTAGGATTGTTTGTTCCAGCTCTGCAAAAACGGCAATGGTATTTTGATAAGGATTGCGCTGAATGTGTAGATTTCCTCTGGGCAGCATAGACATTTTCACAATGTTTATTCTTCCAATCCATGAGCATGGAATGTTTTTCCATCTCTTTGTGTCTTCCTCAATTTCTTTCTTAAGTGTTCTGTGGTTTCTAGAGTATATGTCCTATACCTCTGTGGTTAGGTTTATTCCTAGGTATCTTATGGTTTTTGGTGCTTTTGTAAATAGGATCAATTCCTTAATTTCTCTTTCTTCTGTCTCATTGTTAGTGTATAGAAATGCAACTGATTTCTGTACATCGATTTTACATCCTGCCACTTTGCTGAATTGCTGTATGAGTTCTAGTAATTTTGGGGTGGAGTCTTTTGGGTTTTCCATATAAAGTATCATGTCATCTGTGAAGAGAAAGAGTTTAACTTCCTCTTTGCCGATTACACAGATGCCTTTCATTTCTTTTTGTTGTCTGATTGCTGTTGCTAGGACTTCTAGTACTATGTTGAATAATAGTGGTGAGAGTAGGCATCCCTGTCGTGTTCCTGATCTTAGGGGAAAAGCTCTCAGTTTTTCCTCATTGAGAATGATATTCACTGTGTGCTTTACACAGATGGCTTTTACGATATTGAGGTATGTACCCTCTATCCCTACACTATGGAGAGCTTTAATCAACAAAGTATGCTGTATTTTGTCAAATGCTTTCTCTGCATCAATTGAGAGTATCATGTGGTTCTTGCCTTTCTTTGACTTATGTAGTCTATCACAGATTGATTTGTGGATGCTGAACTATCCTTGCAGCCAAGGAATAAATCCCACTTGGTCGTGGTGAATAAACCTCTTACTGTACTGTTGGATCCTATTGGCTAGTATCTTGGTGAGAATTTCTGCATCCATGTTCATCAGGGATATCGGTCTGTAATTCTCCTTTTTGGTGGGGTCTTTGTCTGGTTTTGGGATCAAGGAAATGCTGGCTTCTTGAGTTTGGAAGTTTTCCTTCCATTTATGTTTTTTGAAACAGCTTCAGAAGAATAGGTATTCATTCTTTAAATGTTTGGCAGAAGTCCCCTGGGAAACCATCTGGCCCTGGACTCTTGTTTTCTTGGGAGATTTTTATTTACTGCTTCAATTTCCTAGCTGGTTATGGATCTGTTTGGGTTTTCTATTTCTTCCTGTTTCGGTTTTGGTAGTTTATACGTCTCTAGGAATGCATCCATTTCTTCCAGATTGCCTAATCTGCTGGCATATATTTGCTGATAATATGTTCTTATAATTGTTTATATTTCTTTGGTGTTGGTTGTGATCTCTCTTCTTTCATTCATGATTTTATTTATTTGGGTCCTTTCTCTTTTCTTTTGGTAAGTCTGGCCAGGGGTTTATCAATCTTAAAATTCTTTCAAAGAACCAGCTCCCAGTTTTGTTGATCTGTTCTACTGTTCTTTTGGTTTCTATTTCATTGATTTCTGGCCTAATCTTTATTATTTCCCTTCTACTGGATTTAGGCTTTATTTGCTGGGCTTTTTCCCCCAGCTCCTTTAGGTGTAATGGTTAGGTTGTATATTTGAGACCTATCTTGTTTCTTGAGAAAGGTTTGTATTGCTATATACTTCCCTCTTAGGACCACCTTTGCTGCATCCCAAAGGTTTGGAACAGTTGTGTTTTAAGTTTCATTAATTTCCATGAATTTTTAAATTCTTCTTTAGTTTCCTCGTTGACCCATTCATTCCTTAGTAGGATGCTCTTTAGACTCCATGTATGTTTTTTTCAAATTTCCTCGTGTGATTTAGTTCCAGGTTCAAAGCATTATGGTCCGAAGATATGCATGGAATAATCTCAATCTTCTGGTACTGGTTGAGACCTGATTTGTGACCCAGTATGTGATCTATTATGGAGAATGTTCCACGTGCACTTGAGAAGAATGTGTATTCTTTTGCTTTAGGATGGAATGCTCTGAATATATCCGTGAAGTACAGTCCAGTGTGTCATTCAAAGTCCTTGTTTCCTTGTTGATCTTCTACTTAGATGATCTATCCATTGCAGTGCGTGGGGTGTCCCCTACTATTGGGGCACCTGGGTAGCTCAGTCAATTAGCATCTGCCTTCAGCTCAGGTCATGATCCCAGGGACCTGGGACCTGGGATCAAGCCCTGCATCAGGCTCCTTGCTCAGTAGGGAGCCTGCTCCCCACCCTTGTGCTCTCTCTGTCAAATAAATAAATAAAAATTTTTTTAAAAAGTAATAAAGTCCCTTACTATTATTATATTATCAACGTGTTGTTTAATTTTATTATTAACTGGTTTATGTAATTGGCTGCTCCCATGTTAGGGGTATAAATGTTTACAATTGTTAGATCTTCTCGTCGAATAGAACCTTTAATGATGATATAGTGTGCTTCCTCAACTTTTATTACAGTCTTTGGCTTAAAATCTAATTTGTCTGATATAAGGATTGCTACCCCAGCTTTCTTTTGATGTCCGTTAGCATGATAAATGGTTTTCCACCCCCTCACTTTCAATCTGGAGGTGTCTTTGGGTCTAAAGCGAGTCTCTTGCAGGCGGCATATCGATGGGTCTTGTTTTTTTATCCAGTCTGATACCCTATGTCTTTTGATTTGGGCATTTAGAGTAACTATTGAAAGATATGAATTTAGGGCCTTTTTATTACCTGTAAAGTCACTGTTTCTGTACATTGTCTCTGTTCCTTTCTGGTCTATGTTACTTTTGGGCTCTCTCTTCACTTAAAGAATCCCTTTTTTTTTTTTTAAAGATTTTATTTATTTATTTGAGAGAAAGAGAGAGACAGAGAAACAGCATGAGAGGGGAGAGGGTCAGAGGGAGAAGCAGGCTCCCCGCTGAGCCAGGAGCCTGATGTGGGACTCGATCCCAGGACTCCGGGATCATGACCTGAGCTGAAGGCAGTTGCTTAACCAACTGAGCCACCCAGGTGCCCAAGAATCCCTTTTAATATTTCTTGCAGGGCTGGTTTAGTGATCACAAATCCTTTCAGTTTCTGTTTGTTTGTCCTGGAAGCTTTTTCTCTATTTCTATTTTGAATGACAGCCTAATTGGATAAAGTATTCTTGGCTCCATTATTTTTCTCATTTAGCACCCTGAATATATCATGTCAGTCCTTTCTGGCCTGCCAGGTCTCTGTGGATAGGTCTGCTGCTAATCTAATGTTTCTACCCTTGTAGGTTATGGACCTCTTGTCCTGAGCTGCCCTCAGGATTTTCTGTCTTTTTTTTTTTTTTTTTTAAAGATTTTATTTATTTATTTGACAGAGAGAGAGAGACAGTGAGAGAGGGAACACAAGCAGGGGGATTGGGAGAGGGAGAAGCAGGTTTCCCACTGAGCAGGGAGCCCGATGCGGGGCTGGATCCCTGGACCCCGGGATCATGACCTGAGCCGAAGGCAGACGCTCAACAACTGAGCCACCCAGGCGCCCTCTCTTTGTCTTTGAGATTTGCAAGTTTCACTATTATATGTCGGGGTGTTGATCTATTTTTATTGATTTTGAGGGGTGTTCTCTGTGCCTCCTGGACTTGAATGCCTATTTCCTTCCCCACATTAGGGAAGTTCTCTGCTATAATTTGCTCCAATATACCTTCTGCCCCTCTCTCTCTTTCCTCTTCTTCTGGGATCTCAATTATTCTAATATTGTTTCATCTTATGGTATCACTTATCTCTCGAATTATGCCCTCGTGATCCAGTAGTTGTTTATCTCTCTTTTTCTCATTTGGTCTTCTATATCACTATTTCTCTCTTCTACCTCATTTATCCTAGCGATTAGAGCTTCCATTTTTTATTGCATCTCATCCATATCCTTTTTGATTTCAACTTGGTTAGATTTCATTTCTTTTATTTCTCCAGAAAGGGATTCTGTAATCTTTGCTTTTCTCAACCCCAGCTAGTATCTTTATAATCGTCATTCTGAACTCTAGTTCCGACACCTTACTTAATACTGATTAGGTCCCTGGCAGTCAGTACTGCTTCTTGTTCTTTTTTTTGAGGTGAGTTTTTCGTCTTGTCATTCTGTCAAGAGAAGAACAGATGGACGAGAGAACAAAATACTAAAATGGCAACAACGACCCCAGAGAAATATACACTACAAATCAGAAAAGACCCAAAACTGAAAAAAAAATAAAATAAAAGAGAGAGAGAGAGACTATAATCAGACATGATCAGAAAAGAGCAATATAGTGGATTCTGTATTTTGGTCTGTTTATTAGAAAACTAGATCCCAAAATTGTAAAGGAAGAAAAACTTATATACATACAAAAATAAAATTAAATAGAATGAAAGGATAGAACATAACTATAAAGATGAAAATTTAAAAAGCCTTTAACAAAAACTGCATCCCAAAATTATAAAGAAAGAAAAACATATATATTCAAAAATAAAAGTAAATATAACGAAAGGATGGAATGTAACTGTAAAAATGAAAAATAAAAAAGATTTAAAAAGAAGAGTTGATAAAATAAAAAACTGGTTGAAAAGGAAAGAGAAAAAAATAAAATTCAAAGACTAAAGAATCATGGGACAAAAACCATGAATTCTATATACTATTTTCCACTAGCACTGGAGTTTTGCAGTTCTGTGTGATCAGTAAACTTGGGTCTTAGCTGGATGTTCTTGCTGGTTTTCTGGGGGGAGGGGCCTGTTGTGCTGATTCTCAGGTGTCTTTGCCTCTCAGCAGAATTGCACTGCCCTTGCCAGAGGGCCAGGCTAAGTAATCTGCTCCAGATTGCTTGCTCGCTGTGGCTTTTGTTCCCTGAAGGCTTTCTGCGCAGCTTTAGAGAATGAGAATGAAAATGAAAATGGTAGCCTCCCAGCCTCCGGGAGGCAGGGCCCCACTCCTCAGTGCACCCTCAGGGAAAAGCAGTCAATCACTCCTGTCTCCGGGGTCTCAGTTCACATTCTGTGCTCACCTAGCCTGTCACCGAGTGTTTCTATCTCAGGCATGCGACCCTGTTTGGAGTCTCCAAACCCAGCAGATTCCTGCAGTGCATACCAGTGCTTCTCCTCTCCCGGGAGAAAGGCGGTCTCTCTACGGCTCTGCCGCTTGCTGGGAACCTGCTTGGAGAGCAGTCACCCAACCATGCCACAGTTGACGGTATATGGCAACCCCGAGCTGAGAGCCCACTCCTGGGCTCATTGATTGCAGCCGGCTTCCCTGCTCTGATACCTGGGAGCTCTGCTGCACTCAGGCACCCCCGGTCTTCCTGTGACCCCAAGGGTCCTGAGACCACACCGTTCCACCTAGGATTTTGCCACCTGAGCATCTTTCAGGCAGGGACTTCACTCAGCAGAGCAGACTTCTAAAATTTCCGGTTTTGTGCTCCACGGCTCTATCACTTTCCAGTAGTCGGCTTATAGAGGCTCCCGCCCCCCGCGGTTTATCTTCCCATATATCGCCTGGGATCCACTTCTCCGCACTTCCTACTCTTGCAGAAAGTGGTCGCTTTTCTATTTGTAGAGTTGAAGCTATTCTTTTCTTACATCTCCAGTTGAGTTCGCTGGTGTTCAGAATGATTTGAGAGCTATCTAGCTGAATTCCTGGGACCAGATGAAACTAAGTCCTCCACCATCTTGGACTATCTAGTCTAAGCTGTACACGATTTAACTCACAACGGACCTAAGATAGTTCATGCTGTCATAGGTGATAATTCAGCGACACTGATCTTTATGAGCTGGACTAGAAGCTGGCCATCCTTAAAGCACCATTTCTAATGTACAGCAGATTCCAGAGCCCGCTCACAAGGCATCTGGGAGCACACCCATCTCTGTAGGAGGAGATGCTGCAAGCCAACATGCTACATGGATGGACTGGTGTCAGCCCGGCTCATCCCACACTTGACCGGGCAGGTGCACTCAGTCTCTCTGGCCAGAACTCTCCCTCAGGGAGATGCTCCAGTTAATCTGAAGTCAATCCACATCAAATACTGTTAATTGCTGCGGAGGGTCCGAATGAATAGGTTTTTCTGTAAAACACATTCACATTTATTAGCAAGAATGCTTACAAATATTAAATGGCCATTTTTAAATTTTCTACTTAAGTTTCAGCATTTTACTTCTTCATTTTCTTTTTAGAGGGCAGAGGAGGGAGAGACAGAGAGAGAATCTTAAACAGACTCCAGGCCCAGTGCGGGGCATGACGTGGGGCTCAATCTCACAACCCTGAGATCATGACCTGAGCCGAAATCAAGAGTCAGACGCTTACCAACTGAGCCACCCAGGTGCCCCTTAGCATTTCACTTCTAACGGTTCTTTGACCCGTTCCAGAGGACAGCATTTTGGGTGGTTCTGATTCTGACCATAATGATCACTCTATGGCAATTATAAACCCATGGGACCAAAAGGCACATTTTAAAAGTCCTGGACGCTGCTGTACTTCCAGGAGCCAGCTTACCCCAAACCTGGTGCTCTTCACAAAGGCCCGGGAAGCTCCCAGCCAGAGGAGAGGGACCCTATTCCCAGGGCTCTCCTGCCCCCTGCCAGAGGGAGAGCTTGTGCCCACAAACAGGCAGCTAAGAACAAGGCCTACTGCTGCCCGAGGGCCCACAGCATCCTCATGACAGTACAGGGCACAGACCTGGGCAGGCCAGCCGGGGCCCAGCAGCACACAGCCTGGCTGTCACTAATTTGAGTCTCGCCATTGCTGTCACTCAGGACAACCTTCTTGGGTGACTGCTGTGGGAGCTTTCAGCCTAAGTATCAGCAGCACAAACATCCCTCCTGCAATAGACTGCCCTAACCACTACCCAAGGAAGAGGTCCCTACTAACAAACCCCTGTCCATGTCTCAAAGCATAGACCACACTAACCAGCAGGAGGGCTGACCAATTCCTAACAGATAGCTCTGAGCAAAACACATCAACCTTCTGACTGAGGACACAAGAGCAAAGTGTCCCATGCACACACACTGGTCAGTAAATATAAGATTAAATTAAACCAGAAATAACAAAAGCCTAGTCCCAGCATTAACTCCTAGAACAATAATCTCCCTTCCCATTTTATGTTCTCTACCCAGGACCATTAGATATGGCTGAACTTCCTCACAGCCCACACTGGGAAGCCACCCACAGCATTTTGTTTAGAAGCATCTCACGTACACAGCAGTTTTCTGCAAGGGCAGAGAGGACGTCATGGCTGCTGAAAGAGAAACCCAGCTACATAAAGGGGCAGTGATGCCAAGCTGCTTCAGAGAGAAGAAAGAAAGTGCCACAGAAAAGTTGGTCAATTTTAATTTAGTTGTTCAGAAACATCCACTTGTCCATAGGGAAAAGCAGGAAAACATATTCCAAGAAGACAGAAAGAAGTCACAGAGCTTAAGTCCCATTTAAATTTTGGCTCAAAAAAGTCAATACAAGAAGAGAGCAAACACCACCATTATCAGTGGCTGTAAGCACAGCACGTGGAAGAAATCCAGCTGTTTTCAAGTTCCCTTCTCTGAGAAGAAAGAGTGTATCTCAAATCTGTGCTCGTGATTCTGTGCTCATACTCTTTTTTTCCCCTCTGGAAATAAGGCTCTCTTCCACAAACAGCCTGGTTCACAAAGCCTTCGGTGTTTGAAAACCTCAGAACAGATCTGATGCCATCTCATCATGCTCCATTAGGATCAAATTTAGCCAAGATATCTGCTTTGGAAACGGAAAGGGGGAGGATAAAAACAGACAGGTGATCATCTTGGACAACACTGGCCACGCCGCTGGTCACTCACCAGACTCCAATGGTCACGTCTTCCTCTGGCTGGAGGTAGTAATTACATGTGTGATTCAAACCTTGATCCTGCGGTTTTTTCAAGTCAATGAAATAGGGAACCCTCACTGTGGGGGATAAAGATATGGAAACCAGGATTAGTGGGGGCAGATGGACATACATGTGTACACGCACAGAGCAGAGGTGAAGCTCTCAGGAAGTGCCAAGTCTTTTCCAACCCAAGACTGCCAGGTACACAGGGCCCTTGGCCTCAGGTGCAGGGCTGGGTGAGCAAGCGCTGGAACGCTGTGGGCACGCCTGCACATCCTCTATCAAGGATGAGTCCGAGTACAGATGGACCCCCTGACGGTTGTTCAAGGTGAGAAGTCACAAGTGAGGGAAGGAAAGGCGCCTGAGGGGCCTGAGGGACATGCCGGCCACGAGAGAGGCTGGAGATGGGGAGGCCAGCCAAGCCTGGCTAAGCCACAAGTGAAGGCTGGAACCTGGGTGGTGGTGGGAGGAACAAGGGGAAAGGTGACAAATGGGTGGTGTGTTCTGGAGCCAAGGCCACCAGACTTGGTGACCAAGTGAATGTAGGTGTGAGTCAGTTAAGCGGGGTCCTGAAGTTTCTAGTGCTGTCACTTCATGCAGACATGACAGCAGAAGATGAGGTTCGGGTGCAGGGAATCCACAGAGCCATCTGGAGTTGAGTGACGCCAAATGGAACTGTACAACAGGTGCCCTACATTTAACAGGTCACCTGCCAACAGAGCAGAATTCTATAATGCGCCCACACTATGGAAAATCCAGGGGCCATTAGCTGGAGACCAACTAAGACCCAATGACATGGGGGAACGTCCACGAACTACAGGTAGGAGAGCAGAGAAGGAGTGAGATGACCAGATACGCTGCACAGTCCCACAATGTTACTGTAAAAGCAAGCAAATGTATTCAACATCACAACCCACATGGGACTCAGAAAGAAATAAAGGAAGACACAGGTCAGGCTGTTACCAAAGTGTGTGTGTGCAACACACATGCACGCATGCATGCATGGGCAGGTGGGGATATTTAATTTTTCCTTTATATACTGTTGTGCTTTTACTGCTTGTGGTGAACACAATTTTTAAGGCTATAGTCAAAAATTGAAAAACTTAATTTTTTTTTTTTTGAGAGAGCATGCGAGCAGGGTGTAGGGGAGTAGGAGAGGGAGAGAGAGAATCTTAAGCAGGCTCCAAGCCCAGCGTGGAGCCCAGCACAGGTCTCAATCTCATGTCCCTGAGATCATGACCTGAGCTGAAATCAAGAGTCAGATGCTTAAATGACTGAACCACCCAGGCGCCCCAAAGACTGAAAAACTTAAAAACAAAAAACAAAAAAAACAAAACCGTGAGGTGAGATTTACTCACTTTATCAAATGGCAACTCCCAAAGGGGGTGAGGACAAACAGCAGGATGGTCCTGGCCTCTAGCCAATCCCACCTTGTATAAAAGAGTCACACAACTCTGTACAGTTTTCTTTGGTGAAGAGAGTAGTCTCATTATATAACTGCACATACCCACATGGCGCCAAGCCAAACGTGCTCATCTCCCACTACCATCCTGTTCCTGAGCCACAACCTTTGCACTTGCTGACCTCTGAGTACTCTCCCACCACATACCTGCACATTTAGCTCTCACTCCTCCAATGCCCACTGCAGCTCACCACGCATTTGCTGAAGAAATGAAATACCCACTCATGAGGACATGGGGAGGCACACTTCCCCAGAAATTCCCTGAGCATTTCAGACCATGCAAGGAGATAAATCCTCCCATGAGGGCTGCCACTTGTACCTTCAGCTTCTTAATACACCTCTTCACCAAGGAGAAGGCTAAATTTTTTAAACTTTAATTATGACTTTCTCTCAAAAGAAAAAGGGCTATCAAAGGAGGTGGCATCACATGTCCTGGTGCTCCTGCCATGCCGGCCCCGTGCCGCGTGCGCCTTCCTGCGGCGCCTCCTGCGATGTGCACACCAGCTCTTCCACCTCAGAGCTCTTGTTAGGTCACCAGCTCCCATGGCACAGACCTGGCAGCACCCAGCAGCCACTCCACAGCCTGCACTCTTGACTCATCAGACAGGAAGGAAGAAAGGTCAATGGCTCTGATACGAACTGGCCCTCAGGTCCTTTTCAGAATACACTGAAGTCCCAACCCCCAGCCCATCAAAATGTGACCTTATTTGGAAATAGGGTCTTTACAGAGACAATCAAGCTAAACCAAGGTCATAAGGTGGACTTCAATCCAGTAGACCTGGTGTCCCTATCAAAAGGGAAAACTGGGACACAGACACAGACAAGGACAGTGGAAGACAGTGGAAAGACACCGGGAGGAGGCAGCTGCGTGACGACAGAGGCAGAGGCTGGAGTGGTGCAGCTACAGGTCGAGGGACACCACAGACTCTTGGCCTCCACCAGAGGCCCGGAGGAGGCCAGGAAGGACTGTGCCCAGAGTCTCAGAGAGCGTGGCCCTGCTGACACCTTGATTTCAGGCTTCCAGGCTCTAGAAGTGAGAGAGAATAAATTTCGGTTGTTTTAAGCCACCCAGTTTGTGGTATTTCTTACACCTGCCCCCGGGGACCAAAGCAGCCATGCTACGGAGGTCATATTTTACTCTGGCAACGGGACTCAGAGAAGGCTCCTGACCAGACAGAAGGCTGGCAAGGGCCTGTTTCCCATGCTGTTTCAGCCGCAGGTACCTACTCCTGCAATCTCCATTCTGGGACACCGTTCCATGCTGTGGGAGCTGACAGCTGCAGCTTCATGTGCCCGTTCATCATCTCACAACTGTGAAGTGAAATGACTTCAATAAAACTCTGAAAACCGGGGCACCTGGGTGGCTCAGTCGTTAAGTGTCTGCCTTCAGCTCAGGTCATAATCCCGGGGTCCTGGGATTGAGCCCCGCATCAGGCTCCCTGCTCCGCGGGAAGCCTGCTTCTCCCTCTCCCACTCCCCCTGCTTGTGTTCCCTCTCTCGCTGTATCTCTCTCTGTCAAATAAATGGATAAAATCTTTCAAAAAAAAAAAAAAAACTCTGAAAACCCCAAACCCCGTGCCCACTGTTCAACCCCACACCCAGATTCCCTTAATTTTGCTCCTGAGACTGGAATTACCCACCCCCAGGCCCCATGCCAAACAGAAAGTGGGTGTCATCAAGGGCTGAGGGCACTTGGCTTCCACTGGCTCAGCTCTCAGGCCTCAGTGGGTTCTGGATTGGGGAAGAAGGTAGTTAAGCTACTTCCACACAACCCCACAGCTCCAAGGGAACTCCCTACCTGTGAAAACTGTTTAATGAGGATTAGCAGCTAATCCCAAAAGCTTCCAGGCCTGAGAAATTTAGAAACTGAGAAGCCAGATTCTCCTCCAGGAGGACCTCATTCCACAAAACTTGTCTTCCAGTCCACTTTAATTTCTGTTTTAGAAATAACCGTGAAAAAGAAGGCAGTGAAAGCGCTGAGTCCAGCAGATGCCACCCATGTGCCTCTCTTCCCATGGGGCTCCTCCGGAGACTGGAGGTCCATGGTCAGTCCAGGGGGTCAGACAGCTCCAGAGAGGTGTGGCCAGAGGAACCACTGGTAACTACTGGTCTGAGTAAGCAAAATGCCACAAAGTGACAGGGTCAAGGGGTGCAAGAGGAGGGTGGCAGGCTATACCCAGGCCAGAACACACCGCACTCCTGCTGGCCAGGAACAGCTGGGTACCAGGGACCTCTGACCTTCTGTGTTATCCCTTGGCCCCATGACCCTTGGGGCCCTGCTTCATTCACAGGGTTGGAGGAGGGACACAGCACAGGGCCCACAGGGCCCATGGCAGGGGCAGAAGTAAGGAGTCTGGGACAGTGACCCAGCCCCTCACTGCTAGCTATACAAGTTCGGCCTCACATACAGCTCAAGTGCACAACCCGGGAACCCAATACACACATGCTGTGTCCACAGGCTCGCAAGACACATCCAGCTGCTTCAACCCCACCTCTGGCTTCCCTTCCTTCCCATTTTTCATTATTCACCCTCTGGCTGCACTGTCATTTATTGGCAACCACATACCAATGGGCATGATTTAGAGAGGATCCTGCACAAGCGGTGTTCAGTGAATAACCAGTGAGGACACGACCGAATGAAAAACAACCTATTCTATCATCCCGTCTTTAGTCCACCTGCAAAATACATGATAGGGTGAGAGACTACAGCTACTTAGCCATAATGGACACTTTTGACTGCCTGAGGATTTTAAATATCGGGGCTACCTCTCATCCCAGTCACTGATGCACTGGAAGAGGTGTGGTGCCAACAAGGGAGGGCAGAGGGCTCTCTGGGTTCTATCAAATTCTAACACTGTGATGGGGGCTGTAGGGGTTTCCATAAAAGGAAAGGGGATAAGAAAGGAATATAGTAGGGAGGTTCCTCAAAAAATTAAAAATAGAAATACCATATGATACAATAATTCCACTACTACCCAAAGAAAATGGAAACACTAATTTGAAAGGATACATGCACCCCCATGTTTACTGCAGCATTACTTACAATAGCCAAGATATGGGAGAAACCCAAGTGTCCATGAATAGATGAATGGATAAGGACAATGTAATACCCCCCACACACACACTAGACTATTACACAGCCATAAAAAAGGACAATATCTTGCCATTTGTGACAACATGGATGGACCTAGAGGGTATAATGCTAAGTGAAATAAGTCAGGCAGAGAAAGACAAATACTGTATGATTTCACTCATATGTGGAATCTAAAACAAAAACAAAAACAAATGAATAAACAAAAAGCAGACTCAGACCTGATCTGTTTGTAAACACGGAGAACAAACTGATAATTGCCAGAGGGGAGAGGCATGGGGGGATGAGCAAAATAGGGGAAAAGAAGTGGGAGGTACAGACGTCTAGGTCTGGAATGAGTAAGTCACAGGGATGAAAGGCATGGCATGAGGAATATAGCCAATGATACTGTAATCACATTTATGGTAACAGATGGTGGCTACACTCATGGTGAGCACAGCCTAATCACTATGTTGTACACCTGAAACTAATGTAATATTATGTGTCAACTACTCAAAAAAATTTTAAAAGGAAAGAAAGCTATCAAGGGCTAAAAGGGACTACTAAGAGGAAGGAGAAAGAGGAAGCATAAGGATTATTATCCTGGAGAATGTTGAAGCGGGCTGGCTGGCCTTCTGCTTTAAAAACAAATACATAATTCATATATCTAACCTGTTTCCCAAAAAAGGCCCAAGGTAATGTGCAGAGAGGAGCAGTTCTGTGCAGGCCTCTGAACCAAAACATTCCTTCCCACCAAGAGATGGTTCTAGATCCGAGGGCAAAGAACTGCAGAGAAGATATCTAGGCTTCATTACTCAGCATAAAACAGGATGAGATCTTGCCATTTGGGACAACATGGGTAGACCCAGAGGGCATCATGCTAAGTGAAATAAGTCAGACAGAGAAAGACAAATACCGTAGGATTTCACTTACATGTGGCATCTAAAAAACAAAACAAAGGAACAAGCAAACTGAAACAGACCCACAAATACAGAGAACAAATTGGTGGTTGCCAAAGGGGGAGGAGGTGGGGAGATGGGCAAAATAGGGGAAGGAGGTGAAAAGGTACAAGTTTCCAGTTAAATACACACATGGAGATGAGACATACAACATAGGGAATACAGTCAACACTACTGTAGTATGCTGACAGATGGTGACTACGCTTACTGTGACATCGCTGAGTAATGCATACAATTGTCAAACCTCTGTGTTGTACCCCTGAAATTAGCATCCTACTGTATGCCAACTATACTTCAATCTAGTCGTCTAGACTTCAAGACCACAAAATACTGGGTATCACCCAACATCACTGACACTGGAATCAGACTTTTGAACCTGAGTAGTGAAAAGCACACATACTCATGTTTATGTGTAGAGACTCAGACAAAAGAGACCGACAGGAAACAGACAGATAAGCAACAACATTAACAATTTCCTCAGAATGATTTTCATTTTCTTCTTCACTGCCATTCAGGGCTTTTCAGTTAATCTTTGTTTTTGGAATGCTCATGTAGTTTTTGCTTATGAAAATATATTTAAAGTAGAATAATGACTGAAATCATGGGGCTATGTTTTTTCTATAGTTTATTTATCTGATTTATGAATGTGATTTCAGATAGATTTGGTGTGAACTTAAGAATATATTCTGTGATTATGTTCTGAGACCCAAAAGACTGTTTAGACTTCCTTTAGAGTCCAAATGGAATTCACAGGATCATGATTCGCATTTTGAGGAGACAAAAATGGAGGTGCTACCCCAACACACTGGCCCTCTAGCACCATGGACTGAAACTGCCAAACCACTGCAGGCCAGCCCTGGGGACCCCCATTCCCCCACAGGGGAGGCAGCACAGACAGCTAACCAATCTCCTTTATAACCCCTGCAGGAGGCGACCCCACTGCCACACAGTGGACATGGGGAAGGAAAGGGTAAGCGACTGGCATCTCCTTGTAGAGGTGGACTAGGAGAACCCAAGTTCTGCTCCTGTGGAACATCCTACCATTTCATTAGGAAACCAACCGAGCAACATTTGTGGGCTATGTTTAAAGTAGCCCAAATAATTGATCTGAAGAAAAGCAAGTCAATTCAAATATTTCCTGGGATCCCACCGTGTGGCAAAGGCACCTGCTCAAGGCACCCGGAGGCCTATAGAGTAGGAAAAGCCATTCAGAGTCCATCCTAAAGTCTGCCATCAGGGTATCTGCAACCCAGTAGCCTCGTGTTTATATGTAAACACAAACTCTCTTCTGTGCTGGACCGACTGTGGACATTTAAGGGTTAAAGTCAGAAAATCAAAACTCCCTTTATTTTAGTATGTTGTTAGCTCCTTTTAAGTTTGTGCCTCTCACACTGGCAAAAACATAGAGAGGATAAATTCCTCAAAGTTCAGCTACATTTCCATCAGAAAAATCAAATGCCTCTTGGTATACTGTAAGTATTTTATACTTATTTTAAGACACCAAATTAAAAAAACTTACTTTAGATTTACAAAGTAGTGAACACTGACCTTACTATTTCTCTTCCTCCTCCTTACTGTTCCTCTTGAGAGCAGAAATGCTCTTTTTAGCCAGTGACTTCTAAGTTTCTGTGATTAAGTCCACTGTAGACTTCATAAACCCGAACTCGTATGCCCAAGCACCTACAGAGCCTGGAGCACTGCGTTACTACAGAAGAGGGTCTGTAGCCCTGACATGCCTGGCCCCAGTGCCACCCCCTGCTTGTCCCAGGCCACAGTCACACGTGAGCCATCTCAACACCTCCTGTCTGTCCTCCCCCTCATCTTCATGCTCTTCCTCCTCCTTCCTTCTCTACCAGCAACCCTGCTGCCTCTTCTCACGGCAACAGCCCCAACTTTCAAACCTCTCCTCCCAAATACACAAGGTCCAAACCTACTCTTTGCAAACCAACAGCTAAGAGCATGCACAGAGCCCACCTCGATTGGTTCAGATGCTACGCATACCTGCACACTCAAGCTGAAGGCCATTGCTTATGGAGTACCTGCTGTGCGCCAAGCACCACGTTCTACCTTCAAACCCTAACACTCGCAGACCCAGCCTCTTCCCTCCTAGCCTCATCTTGTAGGTGTAAAATGATGCTCCTTAAGAGGATTATTCCCAACAATTATGTACCTGGGAGCCCTCTGCCTTCTATTTCCTAAGCTTGAGACTTCTGGACCTTCCTCCTCCTACTTGCACAAAAGTAAATACACAGCATGAAAAAAAAAAACACCTTTGGAACACACAAGGTCTAAGTTAACTCAGGGAGACTACAACACCTATAGAGGGAGCATATAATTCCATAGAAACCAAAGCATGTCAGGCTGATTTTTTTTTATTTTTAAAGAAAAAAGTCCTAATTATTTTTGTTTAAGGTGGTCACCTTTTAGTGGTTATCTTTTCCAAGTACAGTGAGCCTCCTAGATGGCACAAGGGCAGAGCACCTCCAACACAACACCATTAACATCCTCACCCACTGCCACTAAAGCAGGACCCCCAGCCAAGCAGGGGTTACCTGTGCACACAACTGTTAGCCCTGGAGAACAACGCAGTCATTGCAGCAGCCTGTAACTGGGAAGGGGCACTGGGAACTTTCTGGGTAATAGAAATGTTCTATTTCTTGAGCTGGGTGGTAGATATAAAAATATATAAATCATCATGCAAATGAATTCTTACTAAAATTCAAGGCAAAATGGGCACGTGGTACTTACCAAAATTCAAGAAAATCAGTTTGGCCTGTATCCCAGGACATAGTTTGATGAGAAATGGAATGGCAACATACAACCCCAGAACACAGAGAAGTATCTTCCTCAGTCGGAACCACAGGCCCTTTCGCCTGCAAGAGAAGAGCAATTAACAGGTCAAAGACTGGAGGTGCAATTTTGCTCCCATTTATTAACAGCATTATCAAAATCACTAATCAAAATCTACATGTCGCTTTCCCCACAATAACTGTGCCAGTAATAAGACTAGCCTCCCACCTGCTTTTGTTAAAATAATTATTTTAGACAGTCTTTCAATCTGAGCTTAGAACTCTATTGCGCGGGAAGGGGGAGGGTACATAGTTTCTCCTGAAAGCCAACGGACCATCCTGATGATTTCCTGTGCTTGCCCTGGAATCAGAACACAGCACAGACATCAGTCAGCTCCCCAGCAAGTGCCCAACCTGAAGTCAGATCGTAGCAGCAGCTTCATCTGGGGAAAGTGGCTGGCTCTAGGCTGCGTGATCGCTGTCCTGCAAGCCAGCCACAGGCATGGGCTGCCCGCTGGCTCCTTGTAGGAAGCTGAAACATCAACAGAACCTGCCCAACAAGGTCTGGGGAGCGAGCAGGGGGCTGACAGTGAGACTGTAGCTGACACTGCCTGTCCTTGCATTCCAGCCCACATTCCATCTGGCACCACCGGATGGAGGCCCCTTCTCCAGGCAACGTAGGCCAGGTCTCCAGATCCTCTTCTAAGCCCACGCAGCTCCAAGACTTCCTTATCCTATTCCTGATGCCTTTTCAAAAATGTCCCTAGTCCAGAGATTCTAAACTCCTTGGACTAAGGGTTTCTCTATAACTAGAAAACTGAAGCCCCCAAAGAGCTTCTGTTTACACGGTTTATATTTATGACTATTTATCATGTGAGAAGTTAAAATACAATTTAAAAATATTTATTCATGCATCTAATAACAAGAAAGCCATTAAATGTTAATATAATTAACATTTGTTATTTAAAAAGTGATTATATTTTCCAACACAAAAACTTTTAGTGAGGAGAGCGGCATTAACATTTTTACAAATTTTTTTAAGCCAGACAGCTTAATAAAAGACAGATGGATTCTCATATCTTTCTGCATCCAATCTGTTGCAATACCACACGTCAGGCAGCATCTGGAAAACTCTGAGACAATGAGTAAAAAAGGCAAATAATATCTTTGGGTTATTATGAAAATCATTTCGACCTTGTGGACACTCTGAAAGGATCTTGGGGAGGACCCTTGGAAACCGCTGCTCTAACTTATGAACCAAGTCTAAACCTGAGTGGGGCTAAGTATTTATTTCCGGACTGTTTCCAAAATAAATATTTAAAGTGGTTTTAAATATATACCTGGAACTGCTGACACATGCAATAATATGGATGCATCTCAAAAGCATTCTGCTAAATAAGACAGACACAAAAGACTACATACTGTATGATTCGGTTTATCTAAAATTCTAGAAGAGACAAAACTATAGAGACAGACAAACAGAACAGTGGTAGCTGGGGATGGAGGGAGATTGCAAGGGGCACACAGGGAACTTTTAGAGTAATCGAAATAATTTTATCTTGATTGTAGTTACACATTTGCATGTGTAAATAATACCTCAGCAAAGCTGATGACAAACATGCGTATCTGACAGTATAACTCATTCACCTGGTTTACTCAACGCTAGCACTCTTTGGGCAGCAGACACTAAAGGAAGCAAAGGAAGGCCTCTGCATCCCTGCTGTGCTCCCAGCTCAGTGGGGCAGACACAGAGCTCTGAGAGAGGCACGTGGTTCAGGGTAATCTGACCCAGTCGGCTGCCAGGGAAGGGGCCACTGGGAGGAAACACTAAGTTAGGAATATAGGAGTTAACTAGATGATGTAGAAGAATAGTTTAAAATGGCATCTTAAATTCCATGCACAATCTGTCCTTCCAGTGATGAAGGGTACATAACATTGTGGTTAAAGGTGCTGGCCCTGAAGTCAGAGGATCTAGTCTAACTTCTAACCTACCACTTACTAGCTGTGCAATCCTGGATAAATTACTTAACCTCTCTGAGCTGTGGTTTCTTCCCTGCACCGAGGGCATAAAAGTGGTACCTCCTTTGTGGGGCTCCTGGAAGGATTACACACAATAATGCACATAGAGTGCACATATGAGTTCCGGGTCCACAATATATCTAAGCTGTCATCACAGTCTTCTTACTCTCATTAAGGGAAAGAGCAGGGACTGGGCATAGTAATGGGCCTGAAAGGGAAGGCTGGGCACAATGTGAGAGGTCCAAAGAGGCCAAGAAGAATTCAGGACTTCATTCTGAGAGAAAATGGAGAGCCCATAAAAAAGAAAATAGCCTGCAATTAAATGCACAACCATCAAATGCCAGATGCAAAGCTCATGCTTCGGTCCTCTGCTCTGGCCACATTGGCCATTCCTATGTCCCTTGCACAATTTGGTCACTCACCCTCTAGAGCCTGCATAAATCTGGCCATTATAAGGTATTCACGCAGCTTGTAATTTTATGTCCTCAGAGCAAGGAAAGCATATGTACACACAAAGACTTGATCAAAAACACTCACGGGGGGCACCTGGGTGGCTGGGTCAGTAGGGCATCTGACTCTTGGTTTTGGCTCAGGTCCTGACCCCGGGGATCATAGGATTGAGCCCCACATCAGGCTCTGTGCTCAGCATGGAGTCTGCTTGGGGTTCTTTCTCTCCCTCTGCCCCTCCCCCCGCTAGTGCTCAAGCTCTCAAAAAAAAAAAAACCACTCATGAAAGTTTTATTCAAAATAGCCACTGAGATAATACAAATGTCTATCAACAGGTGAATGGATAAGCAAACCATGATTTGTCCTTAGAATGGAATAGTACACAGCAAGAAAAAGGAACCAGCTATGGATACATGCAACCATGTGGATGAACCTCAAAATAACTATGCTGAGTGAGGGGTGCCTGGCTGGCTCAGTAAGAGGAGCATGTAACTCTTGATCTTGGGCTCATGAGTTTGAGCCCCACATTGGAGGTAGAGATTACACTAAAAAATAAAATTAAATTAAAAAAAAATAAACCTATGCCGAGTGAAAGAAGCCCAATAAGATGGCCAGGACAGCAACAGACTTCTGCTTTGATATATCATTTCACCTAAAAAGTATTCCTGTTCATTAGTGAAACCCGCATTGTTTTTTCTGTGCTATTTCAGGGTTCGGCTTCCTCCACAGACAGTGGCTTTTCATCTTCCTCATATTTCAAAATAGTTTATATAAGATAGGAACTGTCTGTTCCTTATAAAGTTAAAAGAATTTATCAAGAAGAAACAAGAGAGAAGGAGGATATAAACAACATCTGGAAAAAATATATCATTTTCTTAATTTCTTAATTATTACCTACTTCTTGTGACAATTTTGTTCATTTTCTCAGAAATTCCTTTAGTTGCAAACCTCCACTTATTGCTGGAAGTACTGCTATTAATGTAGTTACTCCTTGCTAGAAGATTCCCTGTTCTTGATTACTAATAAGAATGAACATTTCCCAGGCAGCTGAGGAAAGCATCACCTCCATTTATTACCTGCATGTGACCTGGAGTAATCATGGAGGCCCACCTTTCTCTACAGTGCACACATCCACACACAGAGGAACAACTTTTGCCATAGGCTGTACAATGATTCAGTGTGCTTGTCTTTAAAGGTTACTCATATTAGCAGTACCATAAACAGATAACCAGAATCACTTGTCAAGAAATAGAAAGGAACTGTAAAAATAAATACAATGAATGGACTTAGGATACAGCCCAACACTTGTGTTCTTGGGCATTTATTCCAGAGAAATGAAGACTTATTTTCATGTAGAAACTTGTACATGAATGTCTACAGCAGCTCTATTCATAATAGCTCCAACTCAGATGCCTTTCAAGAGGTGAGTGGATAAACAAATTGTCCATACGGCCATGGAACACTACTCAGCAATAAAAAAGAACGAACTATTGATTGTGCAACAACTTGGATGAACCTGGGAAATATACTGAGTTTAAAAAGTCAATCAATCCCAAAAGGTCACATGTTATGTAAGTCCGTCTATAAAAATGTTCTTTAAGTGACAAAGTGATAGAGATGGAGACACGATTAGTAGTTGCCCTGGTTTAGGGATGGGAGGGCGGGGATAGGGGTGGCAATAAAGGGGTAGCATGAAGGAGCCTGGTAGGGGTGGTATAGGTGAGCACCTTCATGTGACAGTGGTTCCATGAAGCTACACATGTAATGAGATTGCACAGCGTTACACACACACACACACACAATGAGTGTATCTTTAACTGGTGGAATCTGAATAAGCTCTATGGATTGCATCAATGTCAATCTCCTAGGGCTGATTTTGTACTATAGTTGCGTTAGATGTTACCTCAAACTGAAGGAGGTTGGGGGATGGGAACACTGGACATTACTGTATATTTCTGTGCGATTCCTAAGAATCGATAATTAACAAAACAAAAACAACATAATGGAAAAAAGTCAGCCACAAAATCTAAAAAATAGCAAGTAAAATATAAGTAATCATTAATAAATCTGACCAATTTGCTGGATTTCATGTTCTCTCAATCTGTCCAAGTAAATATTAGCCCCATTTTCACAGAGCACACAGCAACTTCCAAGGAGCTGAGTAACTTACTCCCAGACAAGAAGCCTGGCATAGTGTGTGGGGGCTGGCCAAGGTGACCTCCACTCCCACATTCCTCCAGGCCTATGAGCATCCTACCCGCCTTCATCCTGGTCTTTCTTTCTGGAAAAGCAGCCCAAATCAGAGCACTCAACGCGCAATCTGAGATTTTCTCTCAAATGATCATAGATCTGTAGACATTTTCTGACGGGACTTTTTAACAAATTATTCTAGAAAAGGACAATTGTGCAATTTACAACTTCCTGCTGCCTCCTAGAAGGGTAGATCCCAGAGCAACCCTTGGCTGAACTGTTTGGTAACGATGTGAAAGGGCCCAAGACCTGTACCTCAGAGGGAAGGAGGGGTGGAGAAGGGCCAAGGAAAGGCCAAGGAGTCTGGGGAAGGAAGCCTGGAGCCCTCAGAGAGATGGGCAGGCTGCAGGCTGACAGTCAGTTCCAGTGTGGTACTCGTGAAAGAACAAACAGATCAATGGAACATAGCAGTGAGCCCAGAAATAGAGCCACATAAATATAGTTAACTGATCTCTGACAATAGTGCAAGAGTAATAAAATGGGGAAAAAAGAGTCTGGTCCACAGATGGTGCTGTAATAACTGGACATCCACATGCAAAAAAAATGAATCTAGACACACACTTACACCCTTCACAAAAACGAACTCATAATGGCTCATAGAGCTAAACGTACAATGTGAAGCTATAAAACCCCTACAAGATGGCAGAAGAAAATGTAGGTGACTTTGGGTAGGGTGATGACTTGTTAGATAACCACATCTAAGGTACAATCCACCAAAGAAATAATTGGTAAGTTAGACTTTATTACTAAAATTAACAACTTCTGTTCCGCCATAGACAGCATAAAGAGAATGAGAAGAGGGTCACCTGGGTGGCTCAGTCGGTTAAGCATCTGCCTTCGGCTCAGGTCAAAATGTCAGGGTCCTGGGATCAAGCCCCGCGTCTGGCTCCCTGCTCAGCATGGAGTCTGCTTCTCCCTCTCCTTCTGCCCCTCCCCCACCTGCTTGTGCTCTCTCTCTCTCTCTCAAGTGAATAAAATTCTTAAAAAAAAGAGAGAGAGAGAGAATGGGAAGAGAAGCCACATACTGGGAGAAAATATTTGCAAAAGACAAATCTGATAAAGGACTATTGTCTAAAATACACAAAGGACTCTTAAAACTCAACAATGAGAAAACAACCCAATTAAAAAAAAGGCAAGAGACTTGAACAGACACCTCATCAAAAAAGATATATAGACGAGAAGCAAGCATGTGAAAAGATGTTGAACATCATATGTCATTGGGGAATTTGAAATTAAAACAATGAGATACCACCAGACACATATTACAATGGACAAAACACAAAATACTGACAACACCAAATGCTGATGAGGACATGGAGCAACAAGAACTCTCACTCATTGCTACTGGGAATGCAAAATGGTACAGCCTCATTGGGAGACAGTTTGGCGCATTCTTGCAAAACTAAATATACTCTTACCATACCATCTGGCAATCACACTCCTTGGTGTTTACCCAAATGAGTAGAAAACCTAAGTCCACACAAAAACCTGTTCACAAATATTTATAGTAGCCTAAAGTTGGAATCAATGAAGATGTCCTCTAGTAGGTAAATGGATAAACAAACTGTGGTACATCCAGACAATCGGATGTTATTTAGCTTAAAATGAAATGAGTTATTTAGCCACAAAAGGTCTTGGAGAAAACTTAATATTGTGGAACTTGTTGCTGAGTGAAAGAATCCAATCTGAAAAGGCTACATACTGTATAACCGCAACTATACGACACCTTGCAAAAGACAAAACTATGGAGACAGTAAAAAGATTAGTGGCTGCCAGGGGTTAGCAGGGATGGAAGGATGAACAGGCAGAGCACAGAGGATTTTTAGGGTAGTGGAACTATTCATTACACATTTGTTAAAACCCCTGAATGTACACCACCAAGTGGAACCCGAATGTAAACTACAGAATCTGGGTGATGATGATGTGTCACTGTAGGCTCACTGACTATAATAAATGTTCTATTGTGGTGCAAGATGTTGGCTGCTCGGGAGGTTGCATGTGTGGGGGCAGAGGGAGCCTGGAAGTGTCTGTACTTCCTGCTCGATTTTGCTGTGAATCTGAAGCTGCTCTAAAAGCAAAGTTTAAGATCCTCAAACTCATAGAATCAGAATAGAATGGTGGTTGTCAGCGGTGGCAAGGAGTGGGAACTGGGATTTATTAATCAAATGCATCAAGTCTCAATCACACAAGATGAGTAAGTTCAAGAGATCTACAGTACAACATCGTCCCTACAGTTAACAATATTGCATTGTAGGGGCGCCTGGGTAGCTCAGTCGTTAGCCGTCTGCCTTCAGCTCAGGTCATGATCCCAGGGTCCTGGGATCGAGCCCCACATCAGGCTCCCTGCTCCGCGGGAAGCCTGCTTCTCCCTCTCCCACTCCCCCTGCTTGTGTTCCCTCTCTCGCTGTGTCTCTCTCTGTCAAATAAATAAAAAATGTTAAAAAAAAAAAATATTGCATTGTACACTTCACATCTTATTAAGAGAGTAGATATGTTAAGTGTTCTTATGACAATAAAATAAAACTTAAAAATAAAGTTTTTCTTAAGTGAACAACAACAAAAATGTTGCTTGTAGCTATCAAGTGTTTTGGGACTCCCCAGGAAACCTGAAGCCAAGGGTGAGAAATGAGGACACTGCTGGACTGGCAATCAGTGGTTAGTAACTGTAGATGGAACCAACAGTATATAGCACACTAAGAAATTCACAGAACAAGCAGAATCTATTTTGTTTTGAAAACTCCATAGCTCTTATATTAGAATATTTATACCATTATTTTAATTAGAAAGTTCTAGACTTGTAAATAATTAAGTTCTGTAAGAGTTCTATAACTAAAGGACAAGGTTTTTGTAATCTGGAAATACAGCCCACGTGGTGTTCTCAGCAGGGTACTCCCTAGAACCTCCTGGCTCCCTGACTGCAACGGTGCTCTATCTGCCTGTAAAGTGTGCCCCCTGGGAGCACACTTCTTTCTCTCTCATACTGGGAGCTTTTCCTTATACAGGACACGAGTTTCTAGATTGCTGATGCTATTTCTTGATATGAATACAGGCACACCCCCATTTTAGCATGCTTTTTGCTTTACTGTGCTTTGCAAATACTGAGTTTTTTACAAATTGAAAGTTTGTGGCAACCAGCATCAAGCAAGTTTCTTGGTGCCATTTTTCTAATAGTATCTGCTCCCTTAATGTCTCTGTGTCACATTTTGGTAAGCTTCACAATATTTCAAACATTTCATTATTATTATATTTATTACGGTGACCTGTGATCAGTTATTATGACTTGCTGAAAGCTCAGATGATGGTTAGCAATTTTTAGCAATATTTTTAATTAAGTTACATACATTTTTTTAGACATAATGCTATTGTACACTTAATAGACAACAGTATAAACATCATTTTTATATAACTTTAACTTTTATATGCACTGGGAAACCAAAAACTTTGCTTAGCTTTATTGCAGTATTTGTTTTATTGGTGGTCTACACCTAAACCCATAACATCTCCAAGGTATGCCTGTATTTAATAATTAAGTACACATTCTTTTAATACCTAGGAGTATAAGTTCCCATAATGAAATTTAATTTCTCTACATTTTATTTCAATCAGTGCTATGGTCAGTAATAAATCTTGTCAGCAAGTCAAAATCTTTTTAAAAGGTGTACAGAGAAAAAAAGTCTATTACACTTGCATAATCAGCACGACAAAAATATTTCACTTAAAAAAAGTTCAAACATAAGAAATACAAAATTGATTAACAAATCCAAGGGCTGTTTATTCAAGAAAAAGCAAGGAAAAAACCCAGTAAGTTCTGGGCTGAAAAGAGAATATATGAAATTAGGGAAGAAAAGTGAGGTAACCTCACATTAAATTTCTTTTAATAGAGAGTATCACATGCTTTGCTAAGCTAATAAAATTTCTAAAATTCAATGATACAGACTATTTTGTAAGAAAACATAAATAGTGACAATCTTCTCAAACTGTTAGAAAAAAAAGGAATGAAACCTATAACCAAAGGAGGTACTGGGTAAAGCTATCGAAGAATTACATCCCTGGGCGGGGGGTGGGGAGCAAGGTGGTGAAGGAGTAGGAGACCTGGATTTCGTCTGGTCCCAGGAATTCAGGTGGATAGGGATCAAACCATTCTGAACACCTACAAACTCAACAGGTGATCGAAGAAAATAGCAGCAACTCTCTGAACAGAAAAGCAACCACTTTCTGAAAGGTAGGACGTGCAGAGAAGTGAATCCAAGGCGATATTCGGGTGGATAGACGGCGGGGGAGGGGGCCTCCGTTGGCCGCTTCTGGCGAGTGATAGAGCAACGGATCACAAAATCGGAACTTTTAGAAGTTGGCTCCACTGAGGGACCTCGCTCCAGTGGCTAAGCGGGGGGTGGAACCCTCGTGGGACAGTGTGGTCTCAGGACCCTCGGGGTCACAGAAAGACCGGGGGTGCCTGAGTGCAGCAGAGCTCCCAGGGATCGGTGGGGAAGCCTGCTGCAGAGACGGAGCCGAGGAGCAAGCTCTCAGCTCGGGATTGCCATAAACCGTGATCCGCGGCACAGTCGGGCCACTGCTCCTTCAGCAGGGACCCAACAAGTGGCAGATCTGGGCAGACTCTCCTTCCTCCCGAGGGAGGAGCAGCACAGAAGCGCACCGCAGGGATCTGCTGGGTTTGGAGACTCCACACGGGGTCAGGTGCCAGAGATAGAAATGCTCGGTCACAGGCCGGGTGAGCACAGAGTAGGGCCGGAGACTGGGGAGATGGGAGCGATTGACTGCTTTTCTCTGGGGGGCGCAGTGAGGAGCAGGCCCCGAGTTCTCCGCTCCTCTGGAGCCGAGATTGGGAGGCTGCCATTTTCACTCTCCTCCTCCAAAGCTGTACAGAAAGCTTGCAGGGAACAAAAGCTCCCAAGACCAAACCGGAGCAGATTACTTAGCCCGCACCGGCAAGGGCGGGGCAATTCCACCTCCAGCAAAGATATTTGGGAACCACCGCAACAGGCCCCTCCCCCAGAAGATCAGCAAGAACAGCCAGCCAAGACCAAGTTTACTGATCAATGAGAACAGCAGAACTCCAGTGCTAGGGGAATACTGCACATAGAATTCATGGCTTTTTCCCCCCTGATTCTTTAGTCTTTCGAAGTTAATTTTTTAAATTTTCTTTTTCTTCCTATTTTTTTTTCATTTTTCTTTTTCCCTTTTTCAACCAACATCCTATCTTACCAATTTTTTAAAAAATCTTTTAAAATTTTTTTAGAGTCTTATTCTATCCCTTCATTGTAGTTAACCTTATTTTTTTTTGTGTATATATATACATATATATTTCTCTCTCTTTAAAATTTTGGGATACAGTTTCTTCTAACAGACCAAAATATACCCTAGTGTATGGCTTTGTTCTAGTCTCCTGCCTGATCACATTCTTTTTTTTTTTCTTCTTTCTTTTTTCAAACAACTTCTTATCAATTCCTTTTATGAAATCTTTTATACTTTTCCTCTTTATAGTCATATTCCAGCCCTTCATCGTATTTACCCTTATTTTTGTATATATATGTTTCTCTTTCTTTAAAATTTTGGGAGGCAGTTTCTTCTAACAGACCAGAATACGCCCAAAATCTAGTGTGTGGCTCTGATCTATTCACCTGCCTGATCATATTCTTTTTTTTTTTTTTTCCTTTCCCTCTCTTTCCCCACGAGTTTCAGGTCTCTTCTGATTTGTTTTGTGTATATTTTTCTGGGGTCGTTGTTACCCTGTTAGCATGTTGTTCTCTCATTCATCTATTCTCCTCTGGACAAAATGACAAGACGGAAAAAAAATCACCTCAAAAAAAAGAACAGTAGGCATACTGACTGCCAGGGACCTAATCAATATGGACATTACTAAGATGTCGGAACTAGAGTTCAGAATGACGATTATGGAGATACTAGCTGGGCTTGAAAAAAGCATGGAAGATACTAGAGAATCCCTTTCTGGAGAAATAAATGCAATCTAACCAAGCTGAAAATCAGAAAGGCTATTAATGGGGTGCAATAAAAAATGGAGGTTCTAACTGCTAGGATAAAAGAGGCAGAAGAGAGAATCAGTGATATAAAAGACCAAATGAGAGAGAATAAAGAAGCTGAGAAAAAGAGATAAACAACTACTGGATCACGAGGGCAGAATTTGAGAGATAAGTGATGCCATAAGATGAAACAATATTAGAATAATTGGGATGCCAGAAGAAGAGGAAAGAGAGAGAGGGGCAGAAGGTATATTGGAGCAAATTATAGCAGAGAACTTCCCTAATATGGGGAAGGAAATGGGCATTCAAGTCCAGGAGGCACAGAGAATGCCCCTCAAAATCAATAAAAATAGGTCAACACCCTGACATATAACAGTGAAACTTGCAAATCTCAAAGACAAAGAGAAAATCCTGAGGGCAGCTCAGGACAAGAGGTCCATAACCTACAAGGGTAGAAACATTAGATTAGCAGCAGACCTATCCACAGAGACCTGGCAGGCCAGAAAGGACTGGCATGATATATTCAGGGTGCTAAATGAGAAAAATAATGGAGCCAAGAATACTTTATCCAACTAGGCTGTCATTCAAAATAGAAGTAGAGAAAAAGCTTCCAGGACAAACAAACAGAAACTGAAAGGATCTGTGATCACTAAACCAGCCCTGCAAGAAATATTAAAAGGGATTCTTTAAGTGAAGAGAGAGCCCAAAAGTAACATAGACTAGAAAGGAACAGAGACAATGTACAGAAACAGTGACTTTGCAGGTAATAAAAAGGCCCTAAATTCATATCTTTCAATAGTTACTCTAAATGTCCAAATCAAAAGACACAGGGTATCAGACTGGATAAAAAGCAAGACCCATTGATATGCTGCCTGCAAGAGACTCGCTTTAGACCCAAAGACACCTCCAGATTGAAAGTGAGGGGGTGGAAAACCATTTACCACGCTAATGGACATCAAAAGAAAGCTGGGGTAGCAATCCCTATATCAGACAAATTAGATTTTAAACCAAAGACTGTAATAAGAGATGAGGAAGGACACTATCTCCTACTTAAAGGGTCTATCCAACAAGAAGATCTAACAACTGTAAATATCTATGCCCCTAACATGGGAGCAGCCAATTATATAAGCCAATTAATAACAAAACCAAAGAGGGGCACCTGGGTGGCTCAGTTGTTAGGCATCTGCCTTCGGCTCAGTCATGGTCCCAGGGTCCTGGGATCGAGCCCCACATCGGGCTCCTTGCTCAGCGGGAAGCCTGCTTCTCCCTCTCCCACTCCCCCTGCTTGTGTTCCCTCTCTCGCTGTCTCTTTCTCTGTCAAAAAATAAATAAAATCTTTAAAAAAAAAAAAAAAAACAAAGAAACACATCAACAACAATACAATAATAGTAGGGGACTTTAACACCCCCCCTCATTGAAATGGACAGATCATCTAAGCAAAAGATCAACAAGGCAATAAAGGCTTTAAATGACACACTGGACCAAACGGACTTCACAGATATATTCAGAACATTCCATCCCAAAGCAGCAGAATACACATTCTTCTCTAGTGCCTATGGAACATTCTCCAGAATAGATCACATTCTGGGTCAGAAATCAGGTCTCAACCAGTACCAAAAGATTGGGATCATTCCCTGCATATTTTCAGACCACAATGCGTTGAAACTAGAACTCAATCACAAGAGGAAAGGTGGGAAGAACTCAAATACATTGAGGCTAAAGAGCATCCTACTAAAGAATGAATGGGTCAACCAGGAAATTAAAGAAGAATTAAAAAAAATTCATGGAAACCAATGAAAATGAAAACACAACTGTTCAAAATCTTCAGGGTGCAGCAAAGGCAGTCCTAAGAGGAAAGTATATAGCAATACAAGGCTTTCTCAAGAAACAAGAAAGGTCTCAAATACACAACCTAACCCTACACCTAAAGGAGCTAGAGAGAGAACAGCAAATAAAGCTTAAACCCAGCAGGAGAAGAGAAATAATAAAGATCAGAGCAGAAATCAGTGAAATGGAAACCAAAAGAAAGTAGAACAGATCAACGAAACTAGGAGCTGATTCTTTGAAAGAATAAGATTGATAAACCCCTGGCCAGACTTATAAAAAGAAAAGAAGAAGGACCCAAATAAATAAAATCATGAATGAAAGAGGAGAGATCACAACCAACACCAAAGAAATACAATTATAAGAACATATTATGAGCAACTATATGCCAGCAAATTAGACAATCTGGAAGAAATGGACGCATTTCTAGAGATGTATAAACTACCAAAACTGAATCAGAAAGAAATAGAAAACCTGAACAGACCCATAACCAGTAAGGAAATTGAAGCAGTAATCAAATTCTCCCAACAAACAAGAGCCCAGGGCCAGATGGCTTCCCAGGGGAATTCTACCAAACATTTAAAGAAGAAACTTCCAAACTCATTTTACGAGGCCAGCATTACCTTGGTCCCAAAACCAAACAAAGACCCCATCAAAAAGGAGAATTACAGACCCATATCCTTGATGAACATGGATGCAAAAATTCTCACCAATATACTAGTGAATAGGATCCAACAGTACATTAAAAGGATTATTCACCACGACCAAGTGGGATTTATCCCTGGGCTGCAAGGTTGGTTCAACATCCGCAAATCAATCAATGTGATACAATACATTAATAAAAGAAAGAACAAGAACCATATGATCCTCTCAAAAGATGCAGAAAAAGCATTTGACAAAGTACAGCATCCTTTCTTGATCAAAACTCTTCAGAGTATAGGCATAGAGGGTACATACCTCAATATCATAAAAGCCATCTATGGAAAATCCACACTGAATATCGTTCTCAATGGGGAAAAACTGAGAGCTTTCCCCCTAAGGTCAGGAACGCAGCAGGGATGTCCACTATCACCACTGCTATTCAACATAGTACTAGAAGTCCTAGCCTCAGCAATCAGACAACAAAAAGAAATCAAAGGCATCCGAATTGGCAAAGAAGAAGTCAAACTCTCACTCTTTGCAGATGATATGATACTTGATGTGGAAAACCCAAAAGACTCCACCCCAAAACTGCTAGAACTCATACAGGAATTCAGTCAAGTGGCAGAATATAAAATCAATCCAAAGATAATTTCTATACAAAGGCATTTCTATACACCAACAACAAGACAGAAGAAAGAGAAATTAAGGAGTCAATCCCATTTACAACTTCACCCAAAATCATAAGACACGTAGGAATACATCTAACCAAAGAGGCAAATTATCTGTACTCAGAAAACTATAAAATACTCATGAAAGAAACTGAGGAAGACACAAAGAAATGCAAAAACGTACCATGCTCATCAATGGAAGAACAAATATTGTGAAAATGTCAATGCTACCTAGAGCAATCTACACATTTAATGCAATCCCTATCAAAATACCATCCACTTTTTTTTAAAGAAATGGAACAAATAATCCTAAAATTTGTATGGAACCAGGAAAGACCCTGAATAGCCAGAGGAATGTTGAAAAAGAAAAGCAAAGCTGGTGGCACCCCAATTCCAGACTTCAAGCTCTATTACAAAGCTGTCATCATCAAGACAGTATGGTACTGGCACAAAAACAGACACATAGATTAATGGAACAGAATGGAGACCCCAGAAATGGACCCTCAACTCTATGGTCAACTAATCTTCAACAAAGCAGGAAAGAATGTCCAGTGGAAAAAAGACAGTCTCTTCAACAAATGGTGTTGGGAAAATTGGACAGCCACATGCAGAAGAATGAAACTGGACCATTTCCTTACACCACACACAAAAATAGACTCAAAATGGATGAAAGACCTAAATGTGAGACAGTAATCCATCAAAATCCTTGAGGTGAACATAGGCAGCAACCTCTTTGACATTAGCCGCAGCCACTTCTCCCTTGAGACATCACCAAAGGCAAGGGAAGTAAGGGCAAAAAGGAAGTATTGGGACTTTGTCAAGATAAAAAGCTTTTGCACAGCAAAGGAAACAGTCAACAAAACCAAAAGACAACCGACAGAATGGGAGAAGATATTTGCAAATGATATATCAGATAAAGGGCTAGTATCCAAAATCTATAAAGAACTTAAATCAAACTCAACACCCAAGGAACAAATAATCCAATCAAGAAATGGGCAGAAGACATGAACAGACATTTCTGCAAAGAACACATCCAAATGTCCAGGAGACACATGAAAAAGTGCTCAACATCGCTCGGCATCAGGGAAATACAAATCAAAACCTCAATGAGATACCACCTCACACCAGTCAGAATGGCTAAAATTAACAAGTAAGGAAACGACAGATGTTGGCGAGGATGCGGAGATAGGGGAACCCTCCTACTCTGTTGGTGGGAATGCAAGCTGGTGCAGCCACTTTGGAAAACAGCATGGAGGTTCCTCAAAAAGTTAAAAATAGAGCTACCCTATGTCCCAGCAATTGCACTACTGGGTATTTACTCCAACGATACAAATGTAGTGATCTGAAGAGTTACATGTACCCCAATGTTTATAGCAGCAATGTCCACAACAGTCAAACTATGGAAAGAGCCAAGATGGTCATCAACAGATGAATGGATAAAGATATGGTATATATATACAATGGAATACTATGCAGCTGTAAAAAAAAAACAAAAACCAAAAAAAATGAAATCTTGCCATTTGCAATGACATGGATGGAACTAGAGGGTACTATGTTAAGCGAAATAAGTCAATCAGAGAATGACAATTATCATATGATCTCACTGACATGAGGAATTTCAGAAACAAGACAGAGGATCATAGGAGAAGGGAGGAAAAAATGAAACAAGATGAAACCAGATAGGGAGACAAACCATAAGAGACTCTTAATCTCAGGAAACAAACTGAGGGTTGCTGGAGTGGTGGGGGCCGGAAGGGATGGGGGCGCTGGGTGATGGACACTGGGGAGGGTATGCGCTATGGTGAGCACTATGAATTGTGTAAGACTGATGAATCACAGACCTGTACCTCTGAAACAAATAATACATTATATATATATAAAAAAAAAAAGATAGTAGGAAGGGAAAAATGAAGGGGGGGAATCAGAGGGGGAGACGAACCATGAGAGACTATGGACTCTGAGAAACAAACTGAGGGTTCTAGAGGGGAGGGGGTGGGGGGATGGGTTAGCCTGGTGATGGGTATTAAAGAGGGCACATACTGAATGGAGCTCTGGGTGTTATACGCAATGAATCATGTAACACTACATCAAAAACTAATGATGTAATGTACGGTGATTAACATAACAAAATAAATTTAAAAATAAATTAAAACAAAACAAAACAAAACAAGAAAGAATTGTATCCCTGAACGACACTGAGCCCAGAAAGACAGACAGGCACTCCCCCCATAAGTTTTCGGAAACAGGTAATTATCATAGCGTACCCTTTGTGGCAGAACACAGAAAACGAGGGAGAATGTTCAAAATCAAAGCTGGTTTTAGTATAATCGACAATCAGAATCAATATAGTCCCACAAAGAAAATTACCAATGAATTTGAAAATACAAAGAGATGCAATAATCCTGAAAAAAAAGCAAATTAGGTAGGAAGGTAAAATAGTGCAGCTGCTATAATAGCTTGGTAGTTCCTAAAAAAGTTAAACACAGAATTACCATATGATCCAGCAATTCTACTCCTGAGTAAATACCCAGAAGAACTGAAAACAGGGATTCAAACAAGGTACCTGTAGAGCAATGTTCACAACAGCTAAAAGATGGAAGCAACCTGTTTCCCTCAGTAGATGACTGGATAAACAAAATGTGATACACACATACAGTGGAATATTATTCAGCCATAAAACAGAACGAAATTCTGATACAACATACATGAACCTTAAAAATATTAGGCTGCATTAAATAGGCCAAACACAAAAGGATAAATATTCTATAATTCCACTTACATGAGGTACCTAAAACAGTCAAGTTCAAAGAGACAGAAAGTAGAATACTGTTTACCAGAGGCTGGGTGGGGCATGGGGTGGGAAGGAGGAGTTAATATTTAATGGGTACAAAGCTTCTGTTTGAGATGATGGAAAAATTCTGGAAACGGATAGTGGTGATGTCACCCATATGAATGTATTTAATACCACTGACTTGTACATTTAATGGTAAATTTTATGTTAGGTATATTTTATACCAATTAAATAAAAATCAAGTGCAGGGAACACAATAAGACTAACAAAGTATGTCCACATAGGTTTTACTACAGAAGCGTAAGGATTGGCCACAGGAATAGTGGGAGGATAAAAGAGAGGTACTAAAAAGGTTAATAAAGTTCAACATGCAGTCCCAATAACAAATATTTAAAAAGGACATTCCCTCAAGATCATATTCATATCTCAAACCAGTAATCAAAAACAAGCAGGACTGAGGAGTAAGACACTAGAGACAGATGATGTTCACTATCAGCATGATTTAACACTGTTCTGGAAGTGTAATTTAAAAAAGCAAGAGAAAATACAGAATATAACTATAAAAACTGGAAGAGAAAAAAATAGTTGATAGTTGTCTTCAGACAAAATCCGAAAGACTTAACTGAAAAACTATAAAAAATTAATGAATGAAAAAGTGGCCATTTGCCAAATAAACTCCAATAGCTTTCCTACATACCAGAATTTGCAAATTAAAATATGCGTTGGAAAAGGTCCATACCACAATTAGAAAAAAAGAATGTTTTTAATTCTCCAATAATCGTCTTCACGGGAAATGAGAAAACTATGGAACTTTATAGTCAGGAGTATGAAGTAAGACTTGGTATAATGATGAAATTGTATGTTCCTTTATGAGAAGACTTAATATTTCAAGATACCTTTTCTTTTTGATACTATTGTAACTAGAACTGTTTTCTTAATTTCGTTTTTATTGTTCATTGTGAATGTATAGAAATACTACTGATTTTGTGCAGTTGGTCCTTAAACAACATGAGGATTAGCTGCACCAACCTCCTGTGCAGTCAAAAACCTGATTATAACTTTTTTGGGGGGGGGGTGGAGTGGAGGAGAGGGAGAGGCTCTACTCCCAGAGCAGAGCCCAATGCAGGGCTGGATCTCACGACCCTGAGACCATGACCTGAGCCAAAATCAAGAGTCAGACGCTTAACTGACTGAGCCACCCAGGAGCCCCGATTAAAACTTTTTTAAAAACCTGATAATAACTTTTGACTCCCTGAAAACTTAACTACTAACTTACTATTGACCAGAAGCTATACCTATAACATAAACAATTAACCTATATTTTGTATGTTATATGTATTATACACTATAATTTATAATTTATAATGTATAATTTATAATGTATTGTAAGAATATATTCTTACAATAAAGCCAGAAAAAAGGAAATGTTAAGAAAAGATTTTATTTATTTATTTGACACTCTGAAGTAATCTTTATACCATTTCTGGTGGTTATCAGTCCCTACGCTGCTCTGCATAACATGGCTCCCGGAGCTGCGGTACCCACAGCCCTGCAGAGGGGCAGCGCGCCGCCTAGGTGCAGGAGGCCGGGTGTGCTTCCACTCTGACAAGACTGGCAAGCATGTAAGAGCTTGAGGACCTGTTTTTCTTTCTTTAAACATGTTTTCAGATAATATCTGGACCAGTCTTCTCCCATTGCTTTTGTTGTCTGACTCATAAGAATTTTAATTGTGTATCTCTTTGCACATTTTAAAGTTGACATCTAAAATCTGTTACAAGTGGGGCGCCTGGGTGGCTCAGTTGGTTAAGCGACTGCCTTCGGCTCAGGTCATGATCCTCGAGTCCCGGGATCGAGTCCCGCATCGGGCTCCCTGCTCGGCAGGGAGTCTGCTTCTCCCTCTGATGCTCTCTGTCTCTCATTCTCTCTGTCTCAAATAAATAAATAAAAAATCTTTAAAATTTGTTACAAGTTTGGGGCGCCTGGGTGGCTCAGTCGTTGGGCGTCTGCCTTCGGCTCAGGTCATGGTCCCGGGATCCTGGGGTAGAGCCCTGCATCAGGTTCCCTGCTTGCCGGGAGGCTTGCTTCTCCCTCTCCCACTGCCCCCTGCTTGTGTTTCCTCTTCTCGCTGTGTCTCTCTCTGTCAAATAAATAAAATCTTTAAAAATAAAAATAAATAAAATAAAATAAAATTTGTTACAAGTTTAACAGGGTGCCTGGCTGGCTCAGTTGGAAGACTACTGATCTTGGGGTTGTGAGTTCCAGCCCCACGTCGTGCACAGAGATCACTTTTAAAAATAAATAAATAAATAAAATTTGTTAATATAAGTTTAAAAGTTACTGGGGCACCTTGCTGGCTCAGTGGGAAGAACATACAACTCTTGATCTTGGGGTTGTGAGTTCAAGCCCCATGTTGGGTATAGAGATTACTTAAAAAATAAAATTAAAAAAAATTTGGGAGTAAATTTTACACTAAAGTAAAACAACTTATTTTTCCAGAATTAGAAAAGGGGAGAGCAGGATTAAAACCTGAATGGATACAGAAAGTTGTAGAAGTTTTGTCAAAAAGGAATTTCATGTTGTGTGGTCAAAGCTGGCTAAGACTGGATGAATATATTTAAATGAGCTTTAGTACCAACAATACCTGAATGCAAAACTAGAGTTTGGTTTCTTACTGTTAAAATTTTCTTGGGCTATAAGTATGCCCTTAATAAGGGACTGTAAAAGGTTTTTCTTTACATTTTAAGTAATCTGCCTAGAAAACAAAGACTCTATGTCTTGTCAGAATACCTTCCTGTGCTTTATTTTCATCTTTATCACATTTTTGACCACTTAAAAGAACTAAGTATTCTCACTTTCGAAACACCTAAGGTTGTTTTGTTTCAATACTATTATCTCCTACAGCTACTTTTGAATTCTTTTACTGTCAATTTGCTTAAATAAGTAGCTATGTATTCTTTCATAGTGACCTAAGATCCTACTTAGCTAAGTGTTTAAACCCTTTTTTTTTTAAAGATTTTATTTATTTATTTATTTGAAAGAGAGAGAGAGGGAGAAAAAGGGGGGGGGGGGCGCTAATGGCAGAGGGAGAAACAGGATCCCTGTTAAGCAGGGACACGGGCACAGGGCTGGATTCCAGGACCCTGGAATCATGATCTGGGCCAAAGGCAGACACTTAACCGAGCCACCCAGGCGCCCCCCTGAGCCACACCCCACCTAAGGGTTCAAACCTTTTGACATTTTTGACAACTTGTGATAGTCTGCCTTCCCCAAATCAAATCTTAAATAAAATCTTGATCTCAAACTGACTTTGGGATTTCCCAGAGAGCCCCTGGAAAATCACAAAGACTTGTTCTTTACCTTGTAGAAAGAGTTAAAAATAACTAGGTTTTGGGTACCTAGAGTATGTGACTCTTGATCTCAGGGTTATTAGTTCAAGCCCCATGCTTGGTATAGAGATTACTTAAAATAAAAGCTTTAAAAAAACAGGTTTGATATGTTGAGTTGCATAGAAGCATTGTCAGATAAGAAGAGATGTTTAGGAGTGCCTGGGTGGCTCAGTCGGTTAATCATCTGCCTTCAGCTCAGGTCATGATCCCAAGGTCCTGGGATGGAGCCCCACGTTGGGCTCTCTGCTCAGTGGGAGCCTGCTTCTCCCTCCTCCCTGCTTGTGCTCTCTCTCACTATCTCCATCACCCTCTCTCTGTCAAATAAATAAAATCTTAAAAAAAAAAATGTTTAACCTTCCCTAAGTTATATTTATGCAACCAAATATTAGTAATATAAGTATTTCAGAAACTGTATGCAGTTCCTAGAAATGTATCAATGCCCTCACTATCCATGATATGTCCTGATGTAATGTATACCTGGCATAATGTAATGTATATGCCTAGTATAATCAGTCATAACTCTAGTTAAGATTTTAAACGTTATCTGTCATACAAATAACCAAATTTCCTTATCAATGGTTTTTTTATAATGAACTCTCATCCGATCTTTAACCATGGCCATTTTAAGTCGTTTGTCATTCACAGATAGTTGTTTTACACTGGTTCTTCTCTGAAAGCGTTTGCCATCAGTTACAGTTACAGTTTGACTGGAATGTCATATTTGAGAATGATGCATATGATCACATATAACCAGACAGCTTTAAGGAACTAAGGTCTACTTTTTGGAGCCAATGCTTACAAAGCTCTCTTGGAAAAACAGTCCTGGTACCTGACTTAAAAGGCCCCAGCCTGACTTACAGGTCACTATCTGGCAGGCCCAAGGACCATAAGCTATTTTGGGGACTTTGAGAAGAGAGGAATTCATCCAAAGCTATAGGTACTGCAGTTCCTGGCTTGCCTTCCTAGCTTTGAGTGGTTTTTTAAAAGTTTCACCTGAGATTCCTTATAAAAAGTTCTAGCAAAGCAAACTTAAAAAGGCCTATGTGGGGTGGGAGGGATGGGGTGGCTGGATGATAGACATCGGGGAGGGTATGAGCTCTGGTGAGCGCTATGAATTGTGCAAGACTGTTGAATCTCAGATCTGTACCTCTGAAACAAATAATGCAATATATGTTAAAAAAAAAAAAAAAAGAAGAAGATAGCAGGAAGGGAAGAATGAAGGGGGCGGAAATCAGAGGGGGAGATGAACCATGAGAGACTATGGACTCTGAGAAACAAACTGAGGGTTCTAGAGGGGAGGGGGGGTGGGAGGATGGGTTAGCCTGGTGATGGGTATTAAAGAGGGCACGTACTGAATGGAGCCCCGGGTGTTATATGCAAACAATGAATCATGGAACACTACATCAAAAATTAATGATGTAATGTATGGTGATTAACATAACATAATAAAATTAAATTAAATTAAAAGGCCTATTTGTTCAATTGGTATTCTTGCTGCACTTTTGCAAATAATCAGGCCAAATCTAATGAGAACTTAATTATTTTCTAAAGAAAAATCACCTTACTTTTGATTATCCTTGATTAAAGAAGACGGTGACTGTATCAAGAAATTTTATGTTTCAACAGAAAACCTTGTGGGCTATCAGATTCTGGTTCTGTTCATTATCTCTGAGCTTTTATTATCTACTCATAAACCAAACTGGATCCTGCCCCTTGCAAATTTTGTCAGTCCTTACCAAATTCTCAATTCTTCCAGTTTCCTTTAAAGATTTTAAGTAATCTCTCCACTCAATGTGGGGCTTGAACTTACAACCCCGAGATCAAGAGTCACATGCTCTACCAACTGAGCCAACCAGGCACCACCCATTCCCCACCCCCGTTTCATTTAATATTTGATTACAACCCTCCAATGCAACACTTCTGATTTTTCGCCCACCTTCCTGACATGGGGTGACTGAAAACTACAGCCTGGCTGCCCATACCCATACTGGAACTCCAGATTGTTTTGTAGTTTCCACTTTCCCCAAGGATGGGAAGCAGTCTTGCAAGTTGAAGCCAATCAACTTGATGTAAGATCCAAAGGGCTTGTCACCGTAACAGATAGTGTATGGGACAGCACTGCCCAAGATACTTCAAACCAGGAAATCCATTGTGTTGCCACGGCCACCTCCACGCCACCACCTAAAACTATCTCAAACTCAGTGTTTAAAAATCCTCCCAACTGACTGCCCTCTGGACTGAGACGCTGGGTTCATAATCTGCTCCAGCCATTAATCTTTGTTTTCTGTTTCGCTTCCTTGTTCTATATTCTTCTTCCTTTGCAGATCTGTTATCTCAACCTCTATACTGAGTCTTTTCTCTGCGGCAAGCAACCAGCCCCTTGTTTGGGAAACTGCTTGGGAAGTTGCAATGGAGGGAATGTGGGGACTGATGACCCATCAGAAATGGCTTAAAGGTCACCTCAAGGGCGCCTGGGTGGCTCAGTCGTTAAGCATCTGCCTTCAGCTCAGGTCACGATCCCAGGGTCCTGGGATTGAGTCCCACATCGGGCTCCCTCCTTGGCGGGAAGCCTGCTCTCCCTCTCCCACTCCCGCTGCTTGTGTTCCTGCTCTCGCTATCTCTGTCTCTGTCAAATAAATAAATAAAATCTTTAAAAAAAAAAAGGTCACCTCAAAGTGAAAACATCGGAGCTACAGCAGAGGCAGAAAGGAATCTTATCTGAACTTTCCCTCTCTGACTGGAGCAGAGATTTAAGAGAGTCAGCTGCCACAAATTGCCCCTCCAGAGATGTCTCAAATCAGGTAGATGACTGACCCTGGGCACCAGGATATTCTGAAAAAAACTGTGTAAACAGGGCTCATCAGAATCCCCTTCCATCCTATAAAGGTTCATCCTAATCTTGCCCCTTCCTTTATTAAACTAGTGTATAAACCTTTTCCCTCTAGCTGTTCGAAGAAGCTTCTCTCTCCTTAGTGTACTCCCACGTGCATAATAAACTTTTCTCCAGTTAATCTGTCCATTGTCAGTTAACTCACAGGCCCAACCATTCAAATCTAAGCTGGTAGAGGAAAGATTTCTTCTTCTCCAACATAATGAACTCCTTCCAACAAAGACCTTGTCTTTCACCTTTGTCTAATCAATGCCATGCCTAGTTTGTGCACCTGAACCCTTGATCAAAGAATTACTGCCCTGTGATCATTAAAGCAGAAAAATGAGCAGAACCATCAGCAACTTCTCCCACTGCCTATAGATTTCCACAATTTTTTTCTATTTCACAGTCTCTGCCTCCAACCAAGCAACTACACTGAAAGTTACTCTGGTGACAGTCACTTGGCTATATATTAGAATCTTCTGGTAAGTTCACAAAATACCAGTGCCTGACAAAACAATAAATAATGGCAATAAATACATGTCTATCAATAGTTACTTTGAATGTAATGGACTAAACACTCCAATCAAAAGACACAGGGTGACAGAATGGGTAAAAAAAACAAGACACATCTATATGCTGCCTACAAGAGACTCATTTCAGACTGAAAGACACCTGCAAATTGAAAAGTGAGGGGATGGAGAAACATTTACCACACAAATGGATGTCAAAAATGAAGCCGGGGTAGCAATACTTATATTGACAAACTAGACTAAAACAAAGAAACACAATATAATAATAAACGGGGCAATCCAACAAGAGATATAACAATTGTAAATATTTATGCACCCACCATGAAAGCGCACCTAAATACATAAAACAATAACGAACATAAAGGAACTGATCAACAGTAATACAATAATAGGGGACTTTAACACCCCATTCACATCAATGGAGAGCTAATCCAAACTGAAAATCAATAAGGAAACAACGGCTTTGAATAACACACTGGTTTTAAAAGACATATTCAGAACATTCCATCCTAAAACAGCAGAATACTCATTGTTTTCAAGTGCATACAGAACGTTCTCCAGAATAGATCACATATTAGGCCACAAAACAAGTCTCAACGAATTAAAAAAGATCAAGTCACACCATGTATCTTTTCTGACCAAATGCTATGAAAGTGGAAATCAACCACAAGAAAAAATCTGGAAAGACCAAAAATACATGGAGGTTAAATAACATGCTACAAAATAATGAATGAGTCAACCAAGAAATCAAAGAAGAAATCAAAAATTACTTGGAAACAAATGAAAATGAAAACACAACAGTCTAAAACATTTGGGATACAGCAAAAGCAGTTCTAAGAGGGAATTTTATCGCAGTACAGGCCAACTCAAGAGGCAAGAAAAATCTCAAAACCTAACCTTACACCTAAAGGAGCTAGAAAAATAAGAATAGCAAAACTCAAAACCAGCAGAAGGGAGGAAATAAAGATGAGAGCAGAAATAAATGATATAGAAACTAAAAAAACCATAGAACAGATCAATGAAACCAGGAGCTGCGCTGGATCTTTGAAAACATCAACAAAATTGATAAAACTCTAGCCAGACTCATTAAAAAAAAAGAGAGAGAGAGAGTACTATAATATAAACAAAATCATGAATGAAAGAGGAGAAACAACTGACATGATAGAAATACAATTGTAGAAGATATTATTGAAAACTATATGCCAAGAGATTGGACAACCTAAAAGAAATGGATAAATTCCCAGACACATATAACCTACCAAAACTGAAGCAGGAAGAAATAGAAAATTTGAATAGACCGGTTACCAGCAAAGAAATCAAATCAGTAATAAAAAAATTCCCAACAAAAAAATGTCCAGGACCAGATAGCTTCACAGGCAAATTCTACCCAACATTTAATGAAGAGTTAATACCTATTCTTACCAAACTATTCCAAAAAATAGAAGAGGAAGGAAAACTTCCAAATTCATTCTATGAGGCCAGCATTACCCTGATACCAAAACCAGATAAAGACTCCACTAAAAGAGAACTATAGGCCAATATCCCTGACAAACAAGGATGTAAAAATCCTCAACAAAATACTAGGAAACCAAATGCAACAATATATTAACAGAATCAGTCACCAAAATCAAGTGAAATTTATTCCCAGGATACAAGGTGGCTCAATATTCACAAATCATCAATATGATGTATCACATCAATAAGAGAAGGGAGAAGAACCATATGATCCTGTCAATAGATGCAGAAAAAGCACTTGACAAAGTACAACATCCATTCCTGGTAAAAACCCTCAACAAAGTAGATCTAGAGGGAACATACCTCAACATAATAAAGGCCATATATGAAAAACCCACAGCTAACATCATCCTTATTGGGGAAAAACTGATCAGGAACAAGACAAGGATGTCCACTCTCACCACTTTTATACAACACGGTACTGGAAGTCCTGGCCACAGCAATCAGACAAGAAAAAGAAATAAAAGGCATCCAAATTGGTAAGGAAAAAATAAAACTTTCACTATTTGTAGATGACATGATACTATACAGAGAAAACCCTTCAGACTCCACCACTCCACTCTTGGGTCACACCATTTATACAGATGCACAGGATCTCAAGCAGCCTGGGGAACATGGCAACACCACAGAAGTCCTGCAAGCCAAAGAATTAAGTCCACAAAATCCTATGTAAAACACGACTGTATTGTCAGAAAAAATTAAGGTTTTATACACACACACACACACACGTAAGTAAATATATAAATATATATATAAACATATATATGTAAACAAATGAACTTGTCTGGTCTGCTTCTGTGCCTCTCCAGCAGCTCAGAATTAGAAATCTGCCTCAATCACATGTCTGTCCCTTCTCTTAATCTGACTTTGTTTTGTCTTTTCTATCTTCTCCTTCTGTGCCTTCTAAAGAGATATGCAAACATAATTAAACTGCTTTGAACAATGGAGACGTTATTTTTTTCTAAGAGGTCTGAGCTGTCCAAGACTTTGTACTTGGACCAGGAGATAGAAAAAATAATGGTACAGTCATTCCCCAAGGTCCCCACCCTCAAAGAAATGCTATTACATCCTCTGAGCAGCTACAGATGGATATTCTGAGCCAACCGGTATTAAGAAGTAAACCTGTTTTAGACTGTCAGGACTAGCAGAAGCTTACTTTCATTCTCTGCTATTACCTCTCACAAGGAATCTGGAAGATTTTGAATACATGAAGATGTTAAAACACAGATTCCTGGGGCACGTGGGTGGCTCAGTCAGTTAAGTGCCTGCCTTCAGCTGAGGTCATGATCTCAGGGTCCTGGGATCGAGTCCCACATTGGGCTCCTTGCTCGGTGGGGAGCCTGCTTCTCCCTCTCCCTCTGCCTGTGGCTCCCCCTGCTTGTGCTCTCTCTCTCTCTCTTGCTCGCTCTCTGTCAAATAAAGAAATAAAATCTTAAAAAAAACACAAAAAACACAGATTCCTATCCCCAATTTTAAGGGCAATACTGAAAAAAGAATGAGGCTGTTTATCATGCTTAAGGCGCAATGCTGTGTCTCTGAACTCAAGCTAAGAAAGCTCCCTGTTGGATGAAGTTATCATTTCTTCAATTTTATTTTTACCATTCCCTGCTAAGAGAGCAAAATATTTTCTTTGAGCAAATTCAAAAGGCATTATTTTTTAAAAGATCTCTGATTGCATGCCACCAAATAAAAACTGTTATTTATACTTTAAGGAGGCAATGTCCTTTTTCCCCCACTCTGAGCTGTGAAATGAGGGTAACAGTATGAAACACTGGTGGTAGATAAGGAGAGTCCCTCTCCTGAGAGAGTAGAGCCAAACTGAGGAGTCAAGGAAGCCCCACAGATGATCTTTATTGAGGAAATCTTGAGTGAACGAGCTTGTTTATATAAATGTAGTTTCTGCACTTAGAGCTGAAAAAGGAAAATATACCTTAAGTGTATTATCCAGAACCTTGCAGTCAAATAGCATCTGCAAAACAGAAGAGGAAAAAGACCCCCAAGATCAGGCCCCCACAGTAATCTTCCTGCTGGTTCCTCTCTGCTCCTGGCCCTGAAACTGCTGAGGTTTGCACGTCCCATGGGCCCTCCACAGGGCAGCTGGCACATGCCCTCATACTCCCCTCAGGATGCCAGGTATCAGTCAACACCCAGAGCTTGCAAGGTTCTCTATTCAAGTCACGCCTGTGTGCTTCCAGACAGTGGCTTTCCCACCCATTGCTTTGACACCCAAAACTGTGGGGAACATGGCCACCCTGGCTTTCCTGGGGGTATGACCTCAGCCAGCCCCTGCTGCCCCAGACCTGCTCACCTCCCCACAATCAGGACCGGAAGCCTTCATGCACCACTCTGGGGACTGACTCCACCTGCACAGGCCCCTCCATAAGCATCCCTCAGATGCACCACAGAAGAACAACACACACTCCTCCACAAAAGGGCCGCAGCTACCCTCTCCAGCTACGGGAAACCGCATGAGAATCTGGAAGGCCCTGCTGAGTTGGGTGGTACAGGAGTGGTGCCTGCTTCCCCTCTGACCTCCCATTCGATAGTCATTGGCTTTTCATCTTACTACTGCCGTGATTCCTCTACCAGAGGAGGGAAGAGACTGGGCAAAGACCCAAAGAGAGGCCCACCAATTAAGCAAAACAGCCCTCTCAGGCAGTTGGGGCCTTAGTGTGTTTCCCTCTGGGGTGGACACTGCACCAGAGAAGGGCTGAGCTGGCCTGGCATCCCTCACTCCCCGGACTCCTAGACAAACTCACTTGGAGCCTCAGTTTTCAATCTACCTATAAGGCCCCTTGTGCAGAGTAAATGAGCAAGGAAGTGAAATGCTTAGCTGTGTCTTGCACATGGAGCAGGCAATGTTAACCTGAACAGAGAGGGCCTCTGTGGGGTCTAGGAGTAGGCGAACACAGCCTGGCTTGTCCGGCCCTCACTGATAGGGGCCCCTTCCTTGGCCAAATCATCCACCCAAGCTCTAATTTCTTGCTCTGGTAGCTTAAATTACAATTACTCTTTAACCACACCAGTGCTTAAAAGCAGTAGTTTGATGCCCAGAAAGGACTCCAGTAATGCAGTGTGCAGCAGCATCAGAAGGGAAGCTAGGCCACAACCAGGCACAGGTCTTGCTGTGGGGTCAGCAGTCTCCTCAGGAGTGGTCTCCACCCAGCCCCGACAGCTCCCAGTCGGACTCTCCTGGCTTCTCCTGCAGCCCTTGGGCCTGAGGATACTTGCACCTTCTCCTGACTCAAAGGACCTTCCTTAAGAAGTTCTGCCTGAGTCCCTCCGGGGCATGCCCTAAGCCAAGTGAAGGCCAGGATGGCGCAGTGTTCTCTGCTACGCATGCCTGGTTCTCCCCCACTGTCATCTGTCAAAGACGGCGGGCCCATGAGTTCCTCTGCAGGATTACTGGCAGTGGCCGGAGCTGCTCACCAATTATCTCTGGTTCTCCGCCTACTGGGTCCATGGTAGGATGCACGTCCCTACCCCATTGAAAGTTAGAGACTAAGGAAATGTGAGCAAGAAGAGGCTTTAGGAGCAGCAGACATGCAATGGAAGTGAGAAACACTCCTGAGAGGCAGGGGTTCTGCAGCATGACCTGGTCTGTCCTGACCAATACTCTTTCCCTGCCAGGGGGCCCTCAGATAAGACCAACAACGTGGAGCCTGAAGGACTTAGCAGTCTCCTCAGCATCTCTGTTTGGAGTCTCACAGGCCACTCAAATTAGCATGTCCAAAACCATGTTCTTGATCTTCAACCCTCTCCTCCCCTAAATCTGCTTCTCCTCCAGGTTCTCCACCTCAGCAAATACCATGTGCCCAAGGCCCACAGCAGGTCCCCAGGAGCCATTCCCAACACTCCCTCCTCGCCCCTACCTCCACTTGCAACCCATACCAAGTCTCCAAAATACATCTCAATTCCATCTGCCTCTAACCACCCAAATGCTGTCTCTCTGGGGCAGGCCAACAACACATCTTGCCCAGAGCAGTGGGCCCAAACTTTTATGATTACACATTCCATCAGCATTTATTTGGAGCATGCCCTCCATATATATGTACTTACTAAATTATACACATGTAAATTGGTCTGCATGTGTATGTTGGTTAATTTCTGAATATGAATATGATTAGAAGTCCCAAAATTTCCTTCCCATACCCCACTGACTATGTCTCACATACTCCCTGGGTGAACACACTCCACTTTCAGACCAATTCCCTGACCTTCTGAAAGAACCACCTAAATGGAACCCCCCACACCTCACTGTGCCCCTTCAAATCACTGTTTGTATCCTTTGGATAAATACTTAGTGCAACTGCTGGGTCATAGGGTAGTTCTATTTTTAATTTTTTGAGGAACCTCCATACTGTTTTCCAGAGTGGCTGCACTCTGCATTCCCACCAATAATGTAAGAGGGTTCTCCTTTCTCTGCAACCCCACCAACATCTGTTGTTTCCTGAGTTGTTAATTTTAGCCTTCTGACTAGTGTGAGATGGTGTCTTGTTGTGGTTTTGATTTGTATTTCCCTAATACCAAGTGATGTTGAGCATTTTTTCATGTGTCTGTTGGCCATTTATGTCTTCTTTGGAGAAATGTCTGTTTATGCCTTCTGCCCATTTCTTGACTGGATTTTTTGGGGTTTTTGGGGTGTTGAGTTTATAAGTTCTTTATAGATTTTGGATACTAGCCCTTTATCTGATAAGACATTTGCAAATATCTTCTCCCATTCCATAGGCTGCCTTTTAGTTTTGTTGACTGTTTCCTTTGCTGTGCAAAAGCTTTTTATCTTGATGAAGTCCCAAAAGTTTATTTTTCCTTTTGTTTCCCTTGCCTCTGGACTCTTCTCTTACAATCATTTATTAAGGATATTACCCCTTTGTCTGACATTTTACATATTTAAAAGCATTTCCCTCTACTTATCATTTGTCTTTTTATTAGGAATCTTTTTTTTTTTTTTAAAGATTTTATTTATTTATTTGAGACAGAGAGAATGAGAGACAGAGAGCATGAGAGGGAGGAGGGTCAGAGGGAGAAGCAGACTCCCTGCCGAGCAGGGAGCCCGATGCGGGACTCGATCCCGGGACTCCAGGATCATGACCTGAGCTGAAGGCAGTCGCTCAACCAACTGAGCCACCCAGGCGCCCAAGAATCTTTTTTTAATTACAGGAGAATTTCATTTTTTTTCTTTTAAAAAAAATTTTTGAGTATAGTTGGCACACAGTATTACATTAGTTTCAGGTGTGCAACAGTGATTCAACATCTCTATGTGTTATGTTGTGCTCACGACAACTGTAGCTCCCATCTGCCACCATACACCATTACAGTACGACTGACTATATTCCCTGTTGCTGTGCCTCTTATTCCCAATTATAGGATAACTTCTAATTTTTATGTATTCTTATTGTATTAGCCTTTTTCTTTATGATTTCTTCCTCTACTTTATAGGTAGATGTTCTTCTCCGCCCTTGAGACTGGATAAATATACTCATTTGTCTTTTAGGGCTTGGAACTTCACATTTAATCCATGTGGGCTGTATCTTGGCACAGGGTGGGAGGTAGGGCTCTGAGTTTATATCCTAAATAGTCACCGATAGTTTCTCTCTATCTAAAATGCCACTTTGAACACACATTATACAGCTAAAGATGGTAGATTTAACTGTTCTCTCCCAAACCCCCACTAAAATGACAACACAGTTTGTTGTAAAAAGCATAAAACCCTAGGGGCAAAGAATGAGAGCAGTGACACCAATATTTTAGAAGTTAGAAAGCAGGAGTCCTGGGAATTCAGCTGATACCTCCAGGAATGTCCTAAGGCAGCATGCAGGGACATAAGACATGTGAGCCAGTGGCTCCAGGTGCATGTGGAAGGGGCTCAGGCTGGAACCCCAATCAGGAGGACAATTTGGAAAAACCCCTCTGGACCCCCACCTCACTGATTAGAGTAGGGCCACTGTTCTATCCCACCAAAAGGCTGAAAGTTCATTCTCTGCGAAAGGTACACAGGTTTCTGGACTGCAGAGGGTCAGTTACGCTAAAAGCAGAAAAATACATGAAAATTTAGAAAAGCACGTTGAAAGTCCCCAGCCTTCTTGCTCTGTTCCCAGAGAGCTGGAAGCTGGAGATGCGCCATGGTGTGCTCAGGAGCAAAAAATGTAGGGCAGCCTCACACCTCTGACTGTCCTTTTGTCAAATGCCCAGTCTCTGATCTACACTACAGCTTGCCATTTGCAACCACGGAAGCCCTATGTGCCCAAGACTCACTCATAGCCTTGCATCCTGCCTTCCCTAAAGGACAACTGAGGCAGACAGATCCGGATAGATCTGCATTAAATTTGGAAAAGAAGCATCTTTTCACTATGTAGCTTTTTTATTTTTTTAAAGTGTTATTTATTTATTTGAGAGAGAGAGAGATAACAAAAAAGAGCAGAGAGAGATCATGAGTGGGGAGGAGAGGGAGAAGCAGGCTCCCCACTGAGCAGGGAGCCCGACGCAGGGCTCTATCCCAGGACCCTGGGATCACGACCTGAGCCAAACACAGACACTCAACCATCTGAGCCACCCAGGCGCCCCCATATGTAGCTTCTTATCTAAAAACAAAATATATATTTCCACTTAAGCAAGCGTTATGCTTTCAGTAAAGTTGAATAATTTTATTGATAAACATTCTACATATTTCTTATGCTTATTCTTAGATACTATATATTTTTTGTTGCTACTATAAAATAGTTATATTTTTCCAGCTGGTTAGTTACTAGTATATAAGAAAGCCATTAATTGGTTTGTTTGTTTATTAGTTTGCATTTGAAAATCTTGCTGAGCTCCATTAATTCTGAGAAGTTTCTAGTTGATTTTTATTGGAGTTTTCCAGATGGGAAAGCAAGCAATGATAATTTTGGCTCTTCCTTATAGGTTTATCTTTTAACTTTTCATCTTCCCACAATATCTACAACATTCAGAATAATATTTTATGGTAGAGGTGAGAGCAGATGAAAAGTCTTGTTTCTTCACTTGAATTTCCACTCATTTACCAAATATTTATCAAACATCTACTGTACAACAAGCAGTAAATAAAACACTGATTAACACTTTACTTTTCATTATAACGTTGGTTGATGAGATTGTCATCTTCGATCAAGATTTAATTTAAGGGGGTGCCTGGGTGGCTCAGTCCTTAAGCATCTGCCTTCGGCTCAGGTCATGGTCCCAGGGTCCTGGGATCGAGCCCCCCATCGGGCTCCCTGCTCGGCGGGAAGCCTGCTTCTCCCTCTGCCACTCCCCCTGCTTGTGTTCCCTCTCTCGCTGAGTGTGTCTCTCTCTGTCAAATAAATAAATAAAAAATCTTAAAAAAAAAAAAAAGATTTAAGTGCAGTAGATGGCAGACTTGTCAACAAAACTACTGGAATATGAAGGTATAAAAAGCAGCTTTAGGGGCGCCTGTGGCTCAGTCAGTTAAGCGGCTGCCTTCGGCTCGGGTCATGATCCCAGGGTCCTAGGATCGAGTCCCACATCAGGCTCCTTACTCAGCGGGGAGCCTGCTTCTCCCTCTGCCTGCAGCTTCCCCTGCTTGTGCTCTCTCTCTTTCTGACAAATAAATACAAATCTTTTAAATAAATAGCAGCTTTAGAAGACACAACGTAAGCATTTCCCACCACATGAGAACCTCTACACCCTAGTGGACAAGCCTCCTGCTGCTGAACTTCACAGGGCAGGTAACAAGAGCAGACTGAATGCCCCAAGACCATGCCACCCAGCCCTTAGTTAAGGCCATCTTGAGACTTCACAGAAAAAGCTCTCGAAATCATTTTACTTCCATTTTTATTTGAACCAAACAAGTTAAAACTCACAATGAAGCAATATTCTGGAAATTTATCTTCAGATATAAAGGGCTACACAGCTATTATAAGATACTTCCTATTATCAAAACAAGTAACATTAAGTTAACATGTAGAAATAAAACAATGAAATTCCATCTTTCCCCATGTTATTTGCAAAGAATAAGAAACTGACAATACCAATGAGGTCAATGTGACCAAACACTCAGTGGGACCTGCTCTCTGACTGAGCATCCCCACTCTGAAGGGGTGACTGCATGGACTCCATCATCCCAGTATGTCAGGAAGATTCTACACAGACATCCTCTCTGCAACAGTTTCTGAGACGGAAAGGGAATATACTTGCCATATTCAATAGGGATTACTTTTTCATAGCTCTATGCCTTCCCTGATTTAACAGATAAATGTAGAAAATTTGCAAGGTGCCAAAAAAGCATTAAAAAGAGAATAAAAGTCACCTCATATCACATGATCCTAAACAACCACTGTCAATGTACTAATGTAGTATGTCTGTATAAGCTTGATTCCATACTGACTATATCTTTCAAAGTTAGGGTCTGTGGTGGAGACAGCTAGCAGACCACCAAGTTTGCACTCACTCTCCTCCAGGGTAAAGCTGGTGGTGGGAGGTGGCTACCCAGTTGGGACTATATTCCCATCCCACCTGAGGAGCAGGTAGGGCTACATGCACAGAGCTCACCAAGGTAATGTGAGTCAAGGGATGGGTGTCTGCTGTCCTATTGATTTGGTAAAGTAGCTAGTGTCATCCTAACTAATATGAGATTACACGCTGCGTGCTCATTTTTACTTTCAGCTCACCAATAATTTTTTGAGGTCATATATGTAAATAGTTAAAAAGAAATAAAACTAAATATGAAGTCTCACTGCCAACTTGTCTCCATGCATCCTGTCCCACCTAGTACCCAGATAATCATTTTTATTAGCTACCTATTTTTCCTTCCAGTGTTTCCTTATGCAAATACATGTATGTGTTCTCATTTTTTCCTTTTTTTTCATACAAAAGGTGGCCTGCTATTCATTATAAACTGTTTTACACCTTGATTTTTCTCTCTCAACATCATATCCAGGCAATTTCTCCATATCAGTTGATAGCTTTTGTGCAGCTCCATAGTTTTTCACTGGGTTGATACAGCACAGGTGATTAACCCAGTCTCCCACTGCTGAACTTCCGGGTGGTTTCCAACAATCAACGCCACTACGAGTCATTCTGTACACATAAAATTTTTATGTGCAAGTACACAGCGGACGGTCCTAGGATGGAAATGGTTAGATCAAAGAGTAAATGCACCTATAAGAGGCAACTCTCACAAATCCCTGTCTCTCTCAAAGCCTCACTAACAAAGTGGTTGATGAAGATGCATTTCTGCCAATCTGATAGGTGAGAAATGGCACCTTGGTATAGTTTTAATTTGATTTCCCTAATTATGAATGAGTGTGACTGAGCACCCTTTCACATACTGAAGGGTTATGGTTATTTTTTCTCTATGAATTATACATGTCCTTCTCACATTTTCCCACTGGTTTTGACCTTTTTCTTTTCAATAACTTGAAGTTCTTTATTAGGCGAATTAGCTCATCTATATAAGCTGCAAATATGTTCTTGTCTTTTGTCATTAGGTATGTCATGCAGATGTTTTCCACGTTTATAAAGTGAAATTTATTTTAAAACCTTTTACTAGGGGCGCCTGTGTGGCTCAGTCATTAGCGTCCACCTTCGGCTCAGGTCATGATCCCAGGGTCCTGGGATCGAGTCCCACATCGGGCTCCCTGCTCGGCGGGAAGCCTGCTTCTCCCTCTCCCACTCTCCCTGCTTGTGTTCCCTCTCTCGCTGTCTCTCTCTCTGTCAAATAAATAAATACTTAAAAAAAATAAAATAAAATAAAACCTTTTACTAGAATTCAACTTTCAGATAAAGAGCTGGTATCCAAGATCTATAAAGAACTTCTCAAACTCAACACCCAAAAAACAAATAATCATGTCAAAAAATGGGCAGAAGATATGAATAGACACTCTCCAAAGAAGACATACAAATGGCTAACAGATACATGACAAAGTGTTCAACATCATTAGCCATCAGGGAAATACAAATCAAAACTGCATTGAGATACCACCTTACACCAGTTAGAAGGGCAAAAATTAACAAGACAGGAAACAACAAATATTGGTGAGGATGTGGAGGAAGGGGAATCCTCTTACACTGTTGGTGGGAATGCAAGTTGGCACAGCCACTTTGGAAAACAGTATGGAGGTTCCTCAAGAAGTTAAAAATAGAGCTACCCTATGACCCAGCAACTGCACTACTGGGTATTTACCCCAAAGACACAGATGTAGTGAAAAGAAGGGCCATACGCACCCAAATGTTCATAGTAGCAATGTCCACAATAGCCAAACTGTGGAAGGAGCCAAGATGCCCTTCAACAGATGAATGGATAAAGAAGATGTGGTTCATATATACAATGGAATATTACTCAGCCATCAGAAAGGATGAATACCCACCATTTGCATCAACATGGATAGAAATGGAGGGGATTATGCTAAGTGAAATAAGTCAGGCAGAGAAAGACAATTATCATATGGCTTCACTCATATGTGGAACATAAGGAATAGCATGGAGGACCATAGGGGAAGGAAAGGAAAACTAAGGGTGGGAATCCAGGGAGGGTGGGGAGGCAAACCATGAGAGACTATGGACTCCGGGAAATAATCTGAGGGTTTCAGGGTGGGGGATGGGGTAGCCCAGTGATGGGTATTAAGGAGGGTACGTGTTGTAATGAGCACTGGGTGTTATACGCAGATAATGAATCTTGGAACACTACATCAAAAACTAATGATGTACTGTATGGTGACTAACATACAAAAAAAAAAAATTCAACTTTCTGATTAAAAAGACCTTCATTGCAAGACTAAAGAATTTCACTCATGTTTTCTTCTAGTACTTTTGGTTTTTTTTACATTTAATCCTTTTGAACTTTGATCCTGGTGTATGGTCTAAGATGTGGATCCAGATTTATTTTATTCCAAATGGCTACCAGTTATCCCTAAACCCTTTGTTAAAAATCTAAATCAATTTTGACCCCACTCATTTATGATCTCACCTTTACCCTAAATGCCCAAGTGTATTTGAGACTATTTCTGGAATTTTTGTCCTGTCTCACTGGCTTGCTACTCAAAGTTACTGCCACACTCCTAAAACAGAGCTCTGCAACATGGACCAGTCTCTACTCACCACTCTCTCTTCTCTCTGCTGGCACTCCTGCATACCATTTTACATTGAACTTCAGAATCAGCTTGTGTAGAACCCAAGAGAAACAGCCTGGCATTTTTATTTGAAATCTTGTTAAATGAATAATCTGATTTAAAGAGATTAGGCTTTCTTATTCAAGAACACATATGTCCTTACATTTGTTCAAGCCTACTTTTGTGAGCTTTGGGAATGTTTTAAAAGTTTCCCTCTTATGGATTTTGCATATTTCTAAGCATCCTTATAGGATTATTTTTTTGTTGATATTTTTTGTCTTCTCCTCCCTTATACTTCACAACCAATTGCTGTTTTGTGTATACAAAAGCTATGGATCACAGCATACTGATTTTCTATCTCCATAATAGGGGATAGGGCATCTGTACACTGGGATGACATGCAGTTGTTAAGAACAAAGAACGGGTGTCTATGCATAGACACGGTGTGGGGGTGGAAGGGCTTACAATGTTGTGAGGAACTGTTCATGTCAGGGAAGAAGAGGTGGGGCACAGAGAACTCACTGCAGATGCTTTGGTATTTTTAAAAATTTTACATATATTTCTTTTACATAATAACAAAGATTGCACAACTGTATCAGCAGGAACAGACCACAATATGTTGCAGCCACAAACCCCCAGCAAATCTGGTGGCACATGGACATGGTTTTCTTGCTCTGGCTCTGTATCCAGCACAGGGTGTCAGGGGTCCACAGACCCTCATCACTCAGGAAACTTCAGGAGGCTCCAGCACTCTACAACATCACCATCTCCACAAATGGCTTTGGGAAGAAGGGCATGGAGAACCCAACCTGCTGTGAAATGCTTCTACCTAGAAGAGTCACACGTTACTCCCTTCATACCGTAAGACTGTACATCACTGTAAGGTCCCAGACTGTAAACTCGGTGAACAACAGATGTGCCCACAGGGTGAAACAGCTGAGGTGGGTGCACAGCACTTAGAAAATAGATAAAGTGAGCCACTTCACAAATTTGCACTGAGAAAACCTGCTCTTTAAAAGAGCCCTAAGTAAACTTCTTAACAAAGGACTATTTTTAGATGTAAGTGAACCTGTCCCCCCCACACCCACACCCACTTTTTTCACCCACACCCACTTTCTTTTTAAGTAGTCCCCATACTGGGCATGGAACCCATTGTGGGGCTCAAACTCACAACCCTGAGATCAAGAACTGAGCTGAAATCAAGAGTTGGTCACTTAACTGACTGAGCCACCCAGGCGGCCCCATACTTTTAATTTTCCTATCTGGGAAGACTGAGCTTTCAGACTCTTTATTAAAAGAGTACACACTGATAGTACAGAAATTGGTACTTAAATTGACTACAGGTATCCTGGACAGATCCACCCTTCAATGCTTGTGGTCCCCCATGTTGATGACTGGAAGGTCCCCATGATTCACAATCACTCATCAGAGAGCCAGAAGGGGCTCACAAGGTGAGCTTCATGCAGTGCTTTCCTTGGAGGTCTGGTTTCCCCACAGCCTCTGCAGCAGGGACCCAGACCCTGCCAGCCACTCCAAAACTGACAAGATGAGAGGTGCTAAGCTACTGAGAAGGTCCCAAAGGACGCCATCAACCTGAGGAAAGGCTCTGTGGCAGGCCTGTGACCTCAGAAGCCCACCCCTTAGCACTGTGCCATGGCCACTAATGTGGTCAGAGAAGGAAAGCAGCACCCTGGGTAAAGCCCTGGTTTCCCTCCTGAGACACTGGCCCAGTATTTTCAACCTACACTATTTCCCTCTTCTAACAGCATGTGTACGAGAGACAGCCCCAACACAGGCAGGAGCACAGTGGTTGGGCACAGGCCCTGGGCCTGCCCAGCAATGCCTGCAATGGCCGTGAGACCACAGGCAAGCTACAGACTACAGGGGACAGTTTCCTCATCTGGGATAACACACCCCACCTCATGAGGTTAGTTGTGGACATTTCAGAAGTTAATACATGCAAAGTGCTGAAGAGGATGGTATCTGGTACAAAGTACTGAATGTTATTTTTACTAATTCTTCCTGTGCCTACTTTTACTGACTGTTCCCTTTTCCTGTCTTCACTTCTTTGGGACTGTTCTGCCTCGACACTCTCCTTCACCTTCCTTTCGCCCATCATCAGCAAACACCAACTTGCCAAATGCTGTTTTTGAAAGACAATGGCATCTGGGACACAAGAGATGTGGGCTAATCAGGAAGACTGTGGTTTTAAAAGCTCTGCAAACGCAGCCTTCCTACTGTTGAGGGGCCACGGACCAAGACCTGGTGTGGTAGCCTCCGCTCCTACACACAGGCCACTGGGTCCACACAGGCATTTAAGCGCAGTGGACCCATACCTGCCTGCTGCACCTAAGTGGTGGCAGCCAGGCGTCGGATCTCAGGGCCTCACTGTGACCAGCCCTCATAGGCAGAGTCACAGCCTGGAGTCAGCAGCAGGCTCAATTCACCTCTCAACCAACCCCTACCCACCCTCCCCGACTCCCCCCACAGAAAAACTGATACCTGCATTTTTGTAGGTCATGAACTAGCATAATTTTCTGCAAAATGAGGACTGACACAGTGTTGCCAAGTTTTTAATTTTACCAAGTAAGGATTTCTAAAACTAGCTAATCTGAAGAGAACATTTTAACGCCAAAAAAGATACAAAGGACACTGTCTCAGAATTCAAACACTATATAAATTTACCTTTATGAGATACTCTCTACACTATCCTTATTTTTTCATTTCCCTTCCACATAGCAAAAATTTAGTTCAAAATTATGGACCCCAAGCCAGTGCTGGGAACTCCTGCTCCTTAGGAAGGGCACCATGGGCTTCTTCTATCTTTCCTGCCTTCCTCTTCACACCTATTGGTCCTGTTTTCTGTCTGCTTTGGTCCAAGAAGGACATGGTTTCAGGACAAAACCAATTCCAGAAACCTCCGGATCCCACTTCAGGGCTCTTATTCCTGTATCCTCTCTTTCATTTATGGAAGCAGTACTGGTTACAAGCAAGAAGATAAACTTCTGGCCTCATTCCTAAAGGGGGCCAGTGTAATGACATCTTTTTAGCATCTTATATGGGGTTTTGCTCTTCCTGGCCCAGGTCAGAACAGCACAAGTCCTGGATTTTCGATGGCGATAAGAGCTAATGCACAAATAGTAGGAAGGTATGTTTTGACAAAAATCAATATACTGCTTTTCTTTTTTTTTAATACATAGCTTTTCTATCTTATCAACAGTGCAAGCATAGAATTTTTTTTAAAAATTTCCTCATTGCTAATAAAAATAAAACTGTCTCAAAGAAAATGTGGTATGTATACACAATGGAATATTATTCAGCCTTAAAAGGAAGGTAATTGTGACATATGTCACAACGTGGATGAACCTTTAAGACATTATACGAAGTGAAATAAGCCAGACGCAAAAGGACAAATATTCTAGGATTCCACTTCTATGAGGAACCTAGAGTATTCAGAAAGTTTAACAGTTGTCATCAGGGGCTGGGGTTGGGAGTGGGGAGTTAGCGTTTAATGCATACAGAGTTTCGGTTCCAGAAGATGAAAAGGTTCTAGAGATGGCGGCAGGGGGGGCGGTGGCGGGTAGTGATGGCTGCACACCTTGTGAATGTGTTTAATGCCATGGAATTGTGCACTTACAAATGGTAAATTGTTACATATATTTTTCCACAATAAAAAATATTTCCAAAGGCTGTCTCATTCGGGAAATGAGCTCCCTCTTCATTTAGCTGTTCACTCAAGAAGCATTGTTTGTCTAGCTCCAGATTTGTTTATCAGAACTAAGCATTCCTTACCAACTAGAAGAAACTACCTGCTTTCCAAACCTATTTTCATAGCAAAAAAAGTTCATTCCTTTTGATTGCTGAGTAATATTCTACTGTGGGGCTATGCAACTCGCTTTTACACACACTTGCTGATGGGTATTGGATTGTTTCCAGTTTTCTTTGTTTAAAGGTTTTATTTTTAAGTAATCTTTCCACCCAGCATGGGGCTTAAATTTACAACCCCAAGATCAAGAGTCACATACTCCACCAACTGAGGCAGCCAGGCACCCTGGATCATTTCCAGTTTTTGCCTATTACAGATTAAACCTGCTATTAACATTATTATTTTCGTTTTTGATTTCTTTGATTTCTGTTTCGGTATGTTTTTTTTTCTGTTTACTTTGGGTTTAATTCCCACTTTTTGTTTATTAGTTTCTTAATATGGAGACTGAAGTCATTGAAGACCTTTCTTCCTTCCTATGGGCATTTGGTACTATAAATTCCCCAAGGATGCTTTAGGAGCATACACTTGTCATTATTTTCATTCAGTTTGGACTACTTTCTAATTTCCTCTTGGATTTTTTCCATGACCCATGGCTTATTCAAAAGTGTGTTACTCACTTCACAAATGTTTCAGGATTTTCCAGACATCTTGTTTTTACTGATTTCTAATTTAATTCCTTATGGTCACAAAACAGACTTTGCATGACTTAAATTCTTTTAAAGCTCTTGAGACTTGTTTTATGGTCTAGAATATAATCTATCCGGTTTGATGTGCACTTGAGGAGAACATATATCTGCCCTTGTTGGACAGACTGCCAATCAAGGTAAGTTGGTGGACAGTGTTGCTGAAGTCTATTACATCCTTGCTGATTTTCTGCCTCCTACTTCTATTAGTTATTGAAATCTTTGGCTATAATCGTGGATGTGTCTATTTTCTTCACAGTTCTATTTCTGCTGTACGGATTTTGAAGCTCTGTCAATTACATATACAAATGTTCCAAGTTGTTATGTCCTCTTGATTAATTGATCTGTCATTATGAAATGATTTGCTTTATCTCTCATAATATTCTTTGCTCGGAAATATATGTTGATATTAATACAGCCACCCCTGCTACCTTTTCTCTTATGATTCTTCATATCATTTTCTTATATATAGCTTACTTTCTGTAGAAATACAGTATACAATACATATAACATAGAAAATATGTGTTAACTGTTTATTAGTAAGGCTTCTGGTTAACAGCAGGCTATTAGTAGTTGAAGTTTTGTGGAGTCAAAGTTATACACAGTTTTTTGACTGCATGGGACTGGGTATCCCTAATATCCCATATTGTTCAAGGGGCAACTTGGTACATAAAATATATATGTAATATATAACATATAAAGGTTTGCATAATATATATATAGTATCTCATATTCTCTCAGAATGAACAAAAGAGTAAAGTCAGGATTCATTCCCCAAGACTAATAGTTGGTTAAATTCTTCTTAGTTCACAGGTGGAAACCTGAAGAACAATCTTCAAAATCTTATCTGAACACAGTGAATATTGGGGTAATTTCACTCAACAGAATTGAAAAAGTTAAGGCCTTAATAAAATACACAAGAGGAATCCATAAATGTCTCTTTGTTCCCAGAGAAGAAAACAAAAAAATCATGAGGATGTTGGCAGAATTGTCCTGCTGTGAAAAGGCCTTATTCTCCTGCCAGAGACAAAAATGTTTTACACTAGAGTATAGCTTGTTTTCAGGTGCTTTACATGCAACTGCATTACCTACTGTTACAAAAAAACAAAAATTCAACTGAGTGCATTTTAAAGCTCTTATTGGCTTTATTCAGCAATTCCTGAACCAGGCAGCACCTAACCCAGGAGATAGGAGCTTGGAGGAACAGTACAAAATGAAATGCTTTTACAAGCAGAGAAGTGAGCATCAACAAGGAATTTACACTGGACAAAAAAGCGGGTTGGTTATTGCCAGGTCACTTTCCTTTAGAGGATGGCAGGGGTCTGTCAGGCAGATTACCTCGCTTGTGCTGGTCAGGCAATTCCTGAACGAGTGGTTTAAGATTCCATTTCTGTGAGAGCTGAAGCTGTAATTAAGTTAGGTCTTGGTTTGGCAAAGTAGGGCTTAGCCTAAGGGACTCCACTTGGGGCCTGTTGTCTTATGTTTAACACTACCTTGCTTTATTTTTCTTTATACCATTTTGCACCCCTTGAAATTTTACTGTATATGTAAACACTACCTTTTTTGCTGCCTTTCTCCTTCATGACAATGTAAGCTCTGTAAAGGCTGGGACCTGTCTGGCTCTTGTGCAACATTTTGTCCACATCCTCTTGCACACAGTAGGCCTCAACAAGTATTTGTTAGATGAATGAAAGAACAAACATGCAAGCAATATTTTTGGTATATGCCACACTGTTAACAGTAATTATCCAGGGAAATTCCACTTTCTCATTACCTTCTCTGTTTTAAATTTTTATTAAGAGGGGTGCCTAGGTGACTCAGTTGTTAGGCGTTTGCCTTCGGCCCAAATCATGATCTCAGGCTCCTGGGATCGAGCCCCGCGTCGGACTCTCTGCTCAGCGGGAAGCCTGCTTCTCCCTCTCCCATCCCCCTGCTTGTGTTCCCTCTCTCGCTGTCTCTCTCTGTCAAATAAATAAATAAAATCTTTTAAAAAAAATTTATTAAGAAATCTTTATTACTTTTGTAATCAGAAAAAAATTTAAATGAAAGCAGAACAGAGGGGGAGAGAGGGTTCCTTGAGGGCTGCCTTTCACCATGGTGATCACCAATCTCTGTAGATCCTTGCCTTGGTGCCTACAGATTCTCCTGCGTGCTTTCTCTTGAGGCGCTGGGGCTGTAATGGCAGGCTCCCAGTCAGCCTACGCTGGTGTAACAGTCCCTTCCTTCTAGAACCCTAAGCCAATATCAAATGTCCAGTCTTATTTTCCTTCCCATAGCTTCTGCCATACCTGCCTTGTTGAAGTGTGCTGTGCCCCCAAACTGTGAGAATTTCTTTTCTTATATCTACAGAAACCTTGGTAAGCCAGGGATGCATTGATAGGATGCACTACATCCTGTCAAAGAAGGGAGAGCCTAACCACCATTACCTGGATCCCAAAACCAGACAAAGACCCCATCAAAAAGGAGAATTACAGACCAATATCCTTGATGAACATGGATGCAAAAATTCTCACCAAAATACGAGCCAATAGGATCCAACAGTACATTAAAAAGATTATTCACCACGACCAAATGGGATTTATCCCTGGGCTGCAAGGTTGGTTCAACATCCGCAAATCAATCAACGTGATACAATACATTAATAAAAGAAAGAACAAGAATCATATGATCCTCTCAATAGATGCAGAAAAAGCATTTGACAAAGTACAGCATCCTTTCTTGATCAAAACTCTTCAGAGTATAGGCATAGAGGGTACATACCTCAATATCATAAAAGCCACCTATGAAAAACCTACAGCGAATATCATTCTCAATGGGGAAAAACTGAGAGCTTTCCCCCTAAGGTCAGGAACGTGGCAGGGATGTCCACTATCACCACTGCTATTCAACATAGTATTAGAAGTCCTGGCCACAGCAATCAGACAACAAAAAGAAATCAAAGGCATCCAAATCGGCAAAGAAGAAGTCAAACTCTCACTGTTTGCAGATGATATGATATTTGATGTGGAAAACCCAAAAGACTCCACCCCAAAACTGCTAGAACTCATACAGGAATTCAGTAAAGTGGCAGGATATAAAATCAATGCACAGAAATCAGTGGCATTCCTATACACCAACAACAAGACAGAAGAAAGAGAAATTAAGGAGTCGATCCCATTTACAATTGCACCCAAAACCATAAAATACCTAGGAATAAATCTAACCAAAGAGGCAAAGGATCTGGACTCAGAAAACTATAAAATACTCATGAAAGAAATTAAGGAAGACACAAAGAAATGGAAAAATGTTCCATGCTCATGGATTGGAAGAACAAATATTGTGAAGATGTCAATGCTACCTAGGGCAATCTACACATTCAATGCAATCCCCATCAAAATACCATCCACTTTTTTCAAAGAAATAGAACAAATAATCCTAAAATTTGTATGGAACCAGAAAAGACCCCGAATAGCCAGAGGAATGTTGAAAAAGAAAAGCAAAGCCGGCAGCATCACAATTCCGGACTTCAAGCACTATTACAAAGCTGCCATCATCAAGACAGTATGGTACTGGCACAAAAACAGACACATAGATCAATGGAACAGAATAGAGAGCCCAGAAATGGACCCTCAACTCTATGGTCAACTAATCTTCAACAAAGCAGGAAAGAATGTCCAGTGGAAAAAAGACAGTCTCTTCAACAAATGGTGTTGGGAAAATTGGACAGCCACATGTAGAAGAATGAAACTGGACCATTTCCTTACACCACACACAAAAACAGACTCCAAATGGTTGAAAGACCTCAATGTGAGACAGGAGTCCATCAAAATCCTAAAGGAGAACACAGGCAGCAACCTCTTCGACCTCACCCACAGCAACTTCTTCCTAGAAACATCGCCAAAGGCAAGGGAAGCAAGGGCAAAAATGAACTATTGGGACTTCATCAAGATAAAAAGCTTTTGCACAGCAAAAGGAACAGTCAACAAAACCAAAAGACAACCGACAGAATGGGAGAAGATATTTGCAAATGACATATCAGATAAAGGGCTAGTATCCAAAATCTATAAAGAACTCATCAAACTCAACACCCAAAGAACAAAGAATCCAATCAAGAAATGGGCAGAAGACACGAACAGACATTTTTCCAAAGAAGACATCCAAACGGCCAAGAGACACATGAAAAAGTGCTCAATATCGCTCGGCATCAGGGAAATCCAAATCAAAACCTCAATGAGATACCACCTCACACCAGTCAGAATGGCTAAAATTAACAAGTCAGGAAATGACAGATGTTGGCGGGGATGCGGAGAAAGGGGAACCCTCCTACTCTGTTGGTGGGAATGCAAGCTGGTGCAGCCACTCTGGAAAACTGTATGGAGGTTCCTCAAAAAGTTGAAAATAGAGCTACCCTATGATCCAGCAATTGCACTACTGGGTATTTACCCCAAAGATACAAAAGTAGGGATCCGAAGGGGTACGTGCACCCCGATGTTTATAGCAGCAATGTCCACAATAGCCAAACTGTGGAAAGAGCCAAGATGTCCATCAACAGATGAATGGATAAAGAAGATGTGGTATATATATACAATGGAATATTATGCAGCCATCAAAAGGAATGAGATCTTGCCATTTGCAACGACGTGGATGGAACTGGAGGGTATTATGTTGAGTGAAATAAGTCAAACAGAGAAAGACATGTATCATATGATCTCACTGATATGAGGAATTCTTAATCTCAGGAAACAAACTGAGGGTTGCTGGAGTGGGGGGTGGGGTGGGAAGGATGGGGTGACTGGGTGATAGACACTGGGGAGGGTATGTGCTCTGGTAAGCGCTGTGAATTGTGCAAGACTGTTGAATCTCAGATCTGTACCTCTGAAACAAATAATGCAATATATGTTAAGAAAAAAAAAAAAAGAAGAAGAAGGTAGCGGGAGGGGAAGAATGAAGCGGGGGAAATCGGAGGGGTAGATGAACCATGAGAGACGATGGACTCTGAAAAACAAACAGGGTTCTAGAGGGGAGGGGGGTGGGAGGATGGGTTAGCCTGGTGGTGGGTATCGAGGAGGGCACATTCTGCATGGAGCACTGGGTGTTATGCACAAACAATGAATCATGGAACACTTCATCTAAAACTAATGATGTAATGTATGGGGATTAACATAAGAATAAAAATTAAAAAAAAAAAAAAAAAAAAGAACTGAAAACAACTTGAACTTTCTTTTCTTACCCTAAAGCTCAGGGCAACTTCTTTCAAACTTTAAGAACATATCCAAGAGTCTAGCATTCCAGAGATCCGCTTGTATTCCTTCAGTGACACCCCTTATTTGCCTTCATCTTTGCAAAATGAAGAGTCTTACTCTTCTGAAAGTACTCACAATGACACTCATCGACCCTCCCCTCTTTTTACCTTTTAGGACACTTCCATACCTGGTGAACAGAACACAGATATTAAGACAACTCAAGTCCACAAGTACCATCTCAAGACAAATTCTATTTAGAAATAGTTCTTTGTGTATCAGCAAAACCTGAGAGGTAAAGATTCTGCCTGGGTCCCACACAATCACTCTATCTTGACCTCAGTTCATGTTGTTCCTTTTCCTACCTCCACCTCCAACCCAGCTATAACCCCCTTGTCGTGAGGATGTGTGCAGGAACCTTGTGGAGCTACTGCCCTCCCACTCAGGCCCCCCAGAACCAAGCAGCATTCGACTGTGCAGAAACACGTGTGGCTTCTCAGACACGAGCTCACAGCTGAAATGACTTCCCATGGGAGCCATTTCTGAAACATTACATGTCAGAGAGAAAGAAAGAATAGTCCCTGCTGGGTAGCATGACTGTTCACATTAATGTTTAGCAATATGGTGGAACAGTCTATTTAGGTCACGGACAAAGAACTAGGACCGTCCAGGTGCCCCCCTCTCCCCTCAGGAGACAACCGTGCTCTTATTTCAGAGAGTAGAAGCATGCAAAGACAACTTCCAATGCTCCCCCCACAAATCTAACCACCTCCCTGCACCTTCGTGGCCCCCTTGGCCTGTCTTCATGTGTGGGCACCCTCCACTTAGCCTTGGGGTGCTGGGTCCCAGAGACACCAGGCCACCAGCTTCTGCGAGGCCAGTCTATGCCTACTGGACCATCCCACTGAGCACAGCAATGAGCTCTAACAACAGCACTGGTCAGAAGCCTCCTCCCACCCCAGGGATCCCCCTTATCTTTATTCCCTTTTATGGTAAAACTCCTTAAAAAAGTTATCTGCATTTCTTCTCTCCACCTCTCCCTTGAGCCACTCTGTCAGGCTCTTACCCCCAGCATTCCATTAACCCACTCTTGTCAACCACTCATCTCCATGTCACCAAATCCAACAGCAGATCACACTTTCTCTGCAACAGGCTTCTCCACCCAGGTGCCTTGACCCTTTCCTCTTAGCGCTCTTCCTAATCTATTCCCTTGCTTCCTCCAGGTCTCCTCTTCTCCCAGCCCCTAACCACTGAGGACCCCGGGGCCCAGCCCTCAGACCCCCATCATGACTCTAAATACTTTCTGCAGGCTAACAGTCAGAAGTCAGCCTAACTCCCCTGAACTCCAGCTCCTCCTACCTACTGCATCTGCAAGAGGAGGCACTTCAATATGCCCCAAACCAAACTCATCACCCCCCAAAGCACTTGCTCTTCCCACAACTGGCCCATCTCAGCACACGGCACCTCCTTGCCTCCGGCTGCTCAAAAGAAAACTGGTGAAGCATCTCTGACCGTCCTTGCTCTCATACTAATCTACCTCCAAATCTGTTGACATCTCCTTCAAAATAGATCCAGAACGCAGCACTTCTCCCCTCCACAGCTACTGCCAGCCCAAGCCCCCATCATCTGTTGCCTGGGTGACTCCTAACTGGTCCTCCTGCTCCCTCTGGACCTCCAGTCTGTCCTTGTCACAGCAGAGTGACATGGTAATGACATACATCACATCAAGGCATTTCTCCACTCTAAAGAGGCCAGTGGCTTCCATTCAAATGTCCTCTATCAGAAAGGCCTCCTGCCACCTAAACCATGCACACATCACAGGTGCTCCTTACTGGCCTACTTTTCTCCTCAGCGCCCCAAGCACCTGACGTGGCTTGTTCTCACTTGTCTGTTATCCACCTCCCCTACCAGGATGTAAAGTCCACGAGATGTGACCTGCATCCATTGCTGCAGCCTCAGCACTGAGAAGAGTTACTCTATATAACAGGTACTCAAACTCTGCTAAGTGAACTGATGAAAAAAAATGTCGAATAACCAAACAGTATTGTTACACATGTTATAATACCCACAGATACGTTCACAGATCATGATCATAACTACAGGCACAACTGGCTGAGAAGACATACTGAACAGTTTGGGGGCAGAGAAGATGGGGGTAAATTCCTCTTGACATAAGTTAACAGAGCTTTTTCAGTACTCCCAACTAATAGTATTAATAATAACCCTGGGGATGACCAAAGTAGAAGGTGCTACTAATTGGGTGCTCACCATGCACCCAGCTCTTTTGTACATCCGAGCTTCACCCCGATCCTACAGGGGAGGTATTTCTATCCCCACATCACAGAGGGAGAAACAGACTCAAAAAGTTGAACAAGTCTCCCCAACCCACAGAACCTGAAAACACTCGCATGGGGCTCCGTTATCTATGAGAGTGATATCCTCTAAGATATCAAATGATACTACAATGAGGACCACGCCCAAATAATGGTCAGTTGGCTAAATGGGTATCTCAGGCAAAGTTTCCTGCTACTGTTCTTCCCTGTGTCAGCATCCCCTCTCCTAACTGACCCTTCCCAACCTAGCCTTCAGTTCAGGACAAGACAAATGACTTACCCACACCCTGTGCTGAAAGAGCCCTCTGTCAAAGCACAAACCCACCTACACGCAAGTTCTGTGGCATCATCTCTGGGAGAAGAGCACTGACTTAATCTGTCAGTTTTCAAGATCATATTACAGTAAAAATTTTTTCCTGTAGACTTCATTTTGTAAAGAAAAGTGCCCTAGTAGGAGGAGGAAGATCATGAGTCTGGAAAGGCAGCCTGTCTCCACTGCTGTCAGCATAACCCTGGCAAGATGACCCATTTTCTATTCCTCTTTCCAAGGCTACCTCCATGATAATGTCTTCAGGAGCCTTTGAGCTACTCAAAAATATCTCCCACATAGAAGCAATGTCTGCCCAGTTACCATACAAGACAGACACTCCCATGAGAAGGCTAAAAAGGAACTGGAAAGGAAGCAGAGATACAAGGCACAAAGTCCCACCAAAGAGGGAGACACCAGAGAAGCACCAAGTCTCAGGGTCCTGGGTCCAGGGCTGAAGTGTGGCCTTGATAAGATAAATCGCAATTGGGAAGAGATGGACCCAGCTGGGGGCCTCAGCCCCCATAAACAAAGCCTGCCCTCTTGCTTGTCACAGTCCAGGCACAGAATGTACTCTCAGGGAGTGGAAGGAGAAGGGGGATGGAAAAAAAGCAAACTTTAACTACAAAAGCTAGCTCAGAACATACTCTCACCTTCTCAGTGTATAAAGAAAGGACAAAGAAATACCATGCAAAGCAACTTCTAGGGTGAGCTCAGGAAGACTGATGTTGAAGGAGACTGCTGTTAACCTCAGCCACCTGCCTTTCTGGATTATAGTAAAGCAATTAGCACCTAGATGAATTTCCTTGCTTTGGGTCCAGGAAGAACCAAGGGTGATGCCTCAGTTCCCCTGTATTTACACTTGAGGATTACCGGCTATGAAACCTCCCATGCAGCCCACTGGTCTCAGTCACCGGCAGATCCACCTATGAGCTAGAAGTGGAAGAATAAAGACTACTTCACTGAAACACAAAGACCCACACATCTCATTACCGCCTTCCTAGGGTCCAAATTAGACCACTTATGCCATTAAGGCATATTCCCAAGAACTCCAGCGTTACTTAAAAAAACAGTAAATGCCCACAAATCCCTTGTTTGCCAAAAATTACCAGATACTGTAAAAAGTAATATCTAGTCCCTCCTCTCAGGGAGTTCAGGGTCAACACATGAGTTAGATAAACATTTACCTTTAAAAACGACCAATCCAGAAATTTTAAAAAACAAAAAATGTTTTGTTCTGTCTTACTCCAAAGTTATTGTTTTTATCTGAATTAGTTGCAACGTTTACAAAGTTTGAGTTCACACAAACACACACACACACACATACCCAGCTACTCTTCTCGAGAGACCAGATGATCTGGCCACCCTAGGGCCACATTCCTGCCACGGGCAGCAACAGGAGAGGTGCAGTAGCTCCTTTCAGATGGAAGATGTTCTCTCTACTTCTCCAGAACCCTCAGCAGTATCACGGTTTCCCAGAATTAATTAACAAAAAAAATTTTTATTTGGGGGAAAAAAAAGATTTTTTTCCAAAGAAAAAATACTTCAGTGTATATCTGTGTATGAGATATACCATTAGCTAGTCTAAAGAATCAAAGGGGAGAAAAGGAAAAAAATGTAAGCACACAAAATTAGGGAACAGGACAGGGATAACAGTCTCAGATACAGAGGAAAAAGCTGGACAAAACAGATGATTTTCTATGAATGTATAAATCACTAACACTAAACCCAGAAAGAGATAGCAAATCTAAAAAAAAGCACCTGGCTTAGGTAGTTTTACAGAGGAATTCCACCAAATTTAAAGAAACAGATCATTTCAAGAGTATTTAAACAGGCTAAAGCAGAGAAAGCTTTTAATAAAGCTAAGGAAAGCATTAAAACAACTTGATAAAGATTACATTAAAAATACAAAATTACAGGGGCGCCTGGGTGGCTCAGTCACTTAAGCGGCTGCCTTCAGCTCAGGTCACGATCCTCGGGTCCTGGGATCGAGCCCCACATCCAGCTCCCTGCTCAGTGGAGAGCCTCCTTCTCCCTCTCCCTCTGCCTGCCACTCTGCCTACTTGTGCTATCTCTTGTCAAATAAATAAATAAAATCTTTAAAAAAAAACAAAATTACAAACTAGTTTCACAAATAACAATGTAAAATGACTAAGTAAAATATTAATAGAATCTGGCTACACATTAACAGAGTTTTCACTGATGATTCAATAATAAGATGATGATTCAATAACATAAAATCTGTTACTATAATTCATATTTTTTTAAATATTTTATTTCTTTATTTGACATAGAGAGACACAGTGAGAGAGGGAACACAAGCAGGAGGAGTGGGAGAGGGAGAAGCAGGCTTCCCGCGGAGCAGGGAGCCGGATGTGGGGCTCAATCCCAGGACCCCGGGATCATGACCTGAGCCAAAGGCAGATGCTTAACGACTGAGCCACCCAGGCGCTCCTGTTACTATAATTCATGCTAACAGGTCAAGGAAGAACATCTATATGGTAATTTCACAGATGCTAAAATGGCATTTCATAAGATTCAACAACCATTTTTGATTAAAAAAACAAATAGTAACAACGCACCCCTTAGTAAAATAACCAGTGTGGCAAAAACACTAAAAGCATTCTCAGTAAAGTAAGGAACAAAATAAGGTACCCACTATCTTTCCTAGTATTTAATCTTGTTCTGAAAATACAATGCAACTAAAAAAGAGAAACAAAAGACAAAAAGTAGAAAACATGGAATGATACTTATTATTTGTAACTGATATGATATACCTGAAAATCCTAGAGAACCAACTGCAAAAACTACTAAAAACAATATGATTACATAAGTTGCTGCTTACAAAATTAATAAGTACAGGGGCGCCTGGGTGGCTCAGTCAGCTAAGTGTCTGCCTTCAGCTCAGGTCATGATTCCAGGATCCTGGGATGGAGCCTTAGGTTGGGCTCCTTGCTCAGCGGGGAGCCTGCTTCTCCCTCTGCCTGCTGCTCTCCCTGCTTGTGCTCTCTCTCTCTAATAAAGAAATACAATCTTAAAAAAAAAATAAGTACAATGATAAAAATATGTAATATAAGAAGGGGTCCTACGCAACAACAAAAAAGATCAAATAACTAGGAATAAACTTAAGAAATGTACAAGATTTTTAAACAAACCACATTTTAAAAGACATTTCTTTTTTTTTTTTTTTTTTTTTTTTTAAAGATTTTTATTTATTTATTCATGAGAGACAGAGAGAGAGAGAGAGAAGCAGAGGGAGAAGCAGGCTCCCAAGGAGCAGGGAGCCCGATGCGGGACTCGATCCCAGGACTCTCAGATCATGACCTGAGCCGAAGGCAGACGCTTAACCGTCTGAGCCACCCAGGCGCCCCTTAAAAGACATTTCTGAGACAACTGGAGAAATGTGTATGTAGATTGGATACTAAATTAGTAATAGGCTGGGCGCCTGGGTGGCTCAGTTGGTTAAGCGACTGCCTTCGGCTCAGGTCATGATCCTGGAGTCCCTGGATCGAGTCCCGCATCGGGCTCCCTGCTCGGCAGGGAGTCTGCTTCGTCCTCTGACCCTATCCCCTCTCATGTGTTCTCGCTCTCTCATTCTCTCTCTCTCAAATAAATAAATAAAATCTTAAAAAAAAAAATTAGTAATAGGCAATAAACTCAAATTTGATAAATATAAAAAATTTCTGATAGAGCAAATGAGGTTATATATATTTCAAAAGTCCCTATTTGTTCTAGTTCCCAAGTTATACTCTGAAGTAGTTATGAATAAAATCATTTGTTTTAAAATATTCTAGTCCCACCCCCTACGAAGAAACAGAGGGAGGAGGGACAAGTGGTTCAAGATTGGCAACACATGGCAAACTGTTTAAGATGTGATGGATACATCAAGGTTCATTATATTGTCTTCCCTATTTTTGTCTATTTGAAAATGTGCACAATAGAACCCAACAAAGGCAGGTAATGAGAGACCCAAAGGTACACAATAGGCTTATAAAAACACGCAAAAATTGCCACCTAACAATTAGAAATGCAAATTAAAGCTACAAATCAGATGTCATTTTCATCAGTCAAATAGAAAAAAGATCAAAATACTTGGTAACATTCAGTATTGGCGGGAAGGGTGGCAACCGACTCTGCTGGGGAAAGTACCTGTCAGTACACCGGAGGGCACTTTGGCCTCACCTTTCAAAATTATAAACACACACTCCTTGGCCCAGGAATTTAAGCTACATATACTAGTTCAGTAAGTATTTTCCACCACCTACTATGGCCATGCACTGGAGACCAGAAAAGTGGAGGAAACAATGCCCCTGCTCTCATGGGGCTTCCATTCTCATAGGGGAGGAGATAACCAATAAAGCAAGTTAAGTACACAGACAATTGCAAGGTCAAAAGAGATAAGTGTGATGAAAAAAGCAAACCGAATAAGGGCGCTGGGAGTGGCAAGAAGTCTATTTTGGATGGGCTGGCCTGGGAGGGCCTCTCTGAGGACGTGACAGTTGGGCAGAGACCTAGGTGAAGAAGAAAACAAAGCAGAAGAATGTCCAGGAGAACATTCCAAGAAATAGAGAAGGAAGCCACAGGGTAACACAAATTTGGCTTTCCTGCCCTCTCCTTTTCTTTTTATTCCCTAACAGCCTTTTATTCCTCCAAAGGATATGAGCACCTCTTGAATGTCTTTGTCCTGATACAAAAATGAAAATAAGCATATCCTTTTAATACAGTACATCTTCGAGGAAGGTGCCAGGCCAGCACTGTTTCCCCAAACACTATTGTGCCTAACAATTTCATTTCTTCAAAGGAAGAATTCCCAAACTTATCTAGGTGTAATGCCAAACCTGTTAACAAAAGTACATTAAAGCTATTCATGAGTTTGTAATGAAGATAAACCTTTCCACAAAAAAAGAGAACAAATTAGTTTCACAAAAGATATTGACCAGTTACTAGGTAACTTTATACCAAAAAAAAAAAAAAATACTGTCAGTCCCTGCCCTTCTGGCAAGAATGTGAACCACTGACTTAGAGGAGACTATGGTTTAAATTCATAACCTTTTAAGCAATGAAGTTGAAATGTTGACGTGTCTACTTGGATAAATATTTCTCTTTATCCAAATATTTATATTTTTATTTATCCAAATATTCATATTTTCAATTTCATGATCTTTTAGGCAATGAAACTGATATTTTTAGAGACTATTTTGATAAATACTTGACACTGAAGTGGCCAGTGTCAATTAAGGGCATTCCAGTTGACCCCAAAAGAAATGACTGCAACAGCACCTGAGAATATTACGTACTAACTTGTTCAAAATCGTGAAACATCCAGACTTCAAAATTGCCATGAATGATACGTTCTATGAAGAGCCAGCTTAATTACGAAGCTAGCATACGGGGAGAGATTTGCCCCTGTGAAATACACTAACTTAATTCTGAAATCAGCTTTACCTGGATGCATTCATTTCCTACTCAGAGGGAGAACGCAAAAAACTAAAAGACTTCCAGCCTCTACGGAGATTCCTAAGGAGACAACTCGTGTAATCAGATTTCAAGCACCACTAGCCATCTGCACAATCAACGACAGGTTTCCCTCCAAGAGCTGACGATGCGGTGTATCCCTGGCCACAGCACACCACTTAACCTTCCCCCAAAAGTCCAGCAGTTCTGAGCAGAGAATGCCACTTCTGACAACTAGTTACCCGAGAAAAATTATCAAAGTGAGAAATCGGAAAAAAGGTAAGCTTCCGCACACGCCAGTCCAGCAAGAGGGGCGCTCAGTATGGAGTTCTATGCAGATCTGAGGCGAAGATTCCCAACGCTCTCTGGCTCGGAAGCATGCCCTTCCGCGTCCAACCTCTTACATGCGGGGCGTCCAGGAGCCTCACAAGGGACGCCCCCCACGCCCTCTACTCTCCCACGCGGGGTCGTGATTGCCAGCCGCTCCCAACTCCTGGGAGAAACGCTGGTCCAGCCCGTCGCGGACGAGGTCCCACTGGCTCACCTGGGAAGGGTAAGGGCACGGGGCTGGGCTCCGCGGAGGGCCAGAAAAGGACACCAGGGGAGGGAAGGGGACAGTCGGGGGCGACCCCGCAGGCAGATATCTGGGGAAAGGATGCCCGCGGGCCGCATTTGCGGGCCAGGCGAGGTTTGAAAAGGATGGAGGAGAATTGAAGAGGACACCAAAGGATGGAGGGTAGACGTGGGGCGCTCCTGCAGGCAAGAAACTTATGGAGGGGCGGGGGGTTTAAGGGCTGCGTGCGGGCCAGGTAGGGGGCCCCGCTCCTGCGCCGTGCCTCACCTGCCCAGCGCCCGCTTCATGCCCGCGTCCGCGGCGCAGCGCGGCTCTGCCGGCCCCTTGCCCGCCAGGCGCAGGTTCTGCTTCAGGCGGCAGTCGGCGTCCAGCGCCGCGGCGACCGAGCCGGAGGAGGACGAGCCCGAAGCGGCGCAGCGCTCATGCTCCAAGGCGACGGGCTCGGTCCGCTTCCTCATCCCGCGGCCGACACGGCCAGCCGCCGACGGCGTCCGCTGACCTCGCCCGCCCGCCCGCGCTGCAGTCGCCGCTACTCACAGGAGCCGCTGCCGCCGGGAGCCCACAGCCACTCGCATCCCAGCCCCAGGCCTCGGCGCCCGGCTCTACGGACCAGCGCCGGGGAACAGGTCCGCAGCGCCAACCAATCAGCGCCGTGCTCCCACCGGCCCCGCCCCCGGCCCGCCCCCTCCTTGGTTCCGCCGGGAGCGCGCCCGGCGACCCCGGCGCCGACTTTCAGCCATTTTGGAGAAGGGCAGGTGAAGCCTTGCGGGGCGTTACGGTCCGGTTCAGGCCAAGCGACCGGTGGTGCTGGCGAAGGGTCTGGGCTCTGTCGCCGCAGGTGGGAGGGCCGCCTTTGCCTGGGTGCTCGGCGCCATGAGCAAACGCACCCGGTCCTGCCCCAGATCAATGGCCCGAATGTGGGAGGACGCCGGCCAGAAAGCACCCAACGAGCCAGAGGCCGCAGAGGAAAGCTGGCTCCTTCCTCTCCCGCCTCAGACCGTGTGATTTTTCCCTAATGCTGAAAACCCAATGTGAATGAACCCCTCGGAAACGTTTCTGTAATGGTTTATGAGAACAAAAAGCAAAAGGTAACAAATCACCATTCTCATGATTTATAACTATTTTCCCACAAGATTTTACTTTAAAAAAATATGCTCTCAGGTGCTTTTTTTTTTTTTAACACAAGCATATAGATAATTTAATTTTTAAGTTTTGGGCTGAACATATGAAAACTGAACTCATTAAACAGTTTACTTTTTAAAACCTGTATTTGATTTTAGATTTTTGTAAAGCAATTAGTAGCAGCTGGTGGAGGTACGCCTGGCTGGCTCAGTGGGTGGAGCATGAGACTCTTGATCTGGGGTTGTAGGTTCCAGCCCTAGGTTAGGTGTAGAGATTACTTAAGAATCTTAAAAAAAAAAAAAAGTGGGGAAAAAATCTGTTTCAAAGATAAATTTACACTTGTGAACCCAAGTTAAGAACTAATTCAACCTGTCTTACAAAGAAAAGAGTAGTTTCACAAATTTAGTTTTACAGCTTGGCATTCTTTCTTACAAAGAATCTACAACAACCAAGAGATTTGCTTACTTATTACAAAGTGAACTTTCGTTCAACATTCAAAATTTCAACATTTCTGCCAGTTGAAAACTATTGGCAACTGATAATTTAAGATCAGTTAGAAATGCCTTTAGAAATTCACTAGCTCCTTTTTTTTTTTTTTTAAAGATTTTATTTATTTGACAGAGAGAGCCACAGCAAGAGAGGGAACACAAGCAGGGGGAGCGGGAGAGGGAGAAGCAGGCTTCCCGCGGAGCTGGGAGCCCGATGTAGGGCTGGATCTCAGGACCCTGAGATCATGACCTGAGCCGAAGGCAGACGCTTAACGACTGAGCCACCCAGGCGCCCCTCACTAGCTCCTTCTGTTAGCTTTGTAATGATAGATCTAAATTGCGAAAGAATTTCATTGACTGTGTTACAAAAAATATCACAACCAGCATTCATATTTGTGTGGATATCTCCAAATACTCTTTTAGAATTGAAATGTGGGTGAATTCTTTTTTTTTTTAAGATTTTATTTATTCATTTGAGACACAGAGATACAGAGAGAGAGGGCATGAGCAGAGAGAGAGGCAGAGGGAGAAGCAGGCTCCCCGCTGAGCCAGGAGCCCGATGTGGGGCTCGATGTGGGGCTCTATGTGGGGCTCTATGTGGGGCTCGATCCCAGGATCCTGGGATCATGACCTGAGCCGAAGGCAGACGCTTAACCATCTGAGCCACCCAGGCGCCCCGAAATGGTGAATTCTTTAGTACATACTGAAGATTAGGAATCCAGAAACTGAAGTTTAAAAAAAAAATTGACCCTATCACTCACAAAATCCTCTTTAATAGGAAAAAAAAAAAAGCAAGGAAGGGAGGGCTGTTGAGAAGAGAGAAATGTGAGGGTTATTGAGTCTGGCTGGCATTAGGCCTTGCCCATACAGTCCTTGACTCTTGGTCCTATACGGGCCAAGGGCCTGGCTGCTCCAAGGTGGGCCACTTTGTCTTGAAGATTATTTTGAGCTAAAGGCAATCAAGACCCTATGGACTTCCTCCCTATGGAAGAAACGTTTTGCCCCTCCCTTCACTACATAGAAGAATCTAAATTGGGGTCTTTCCCAGAATAATGGTTATTAGCAGAAATAAATTTTCGGAGTGACCCACCTATATGGCAAGGCAAGCATCTAATTACCAAACATCTCTCTTTATTGCCCTGTGACTTGCATTCTTTCCCTTCTACCCCTACCTGATTCTCCTTACACATACGTATATTTATATTTATTTATATATTTATATATAACTTTATAATATATGTATACCTTATTTTGCCTATTTTTGGAATTTCCATGTCAGTGTGGATTCCCTGTATGTAGGAAACTAAATTTGATTTTCTCCTGTTAATCTGTCTCATATCAATTTGATTCTTAATACAGCTAGAAGGACCTCTAAGGGGACAGGAAATTCTTGCTCCCTAATATTCCACATTGACTTTCTGTATGGTCTTTAAATACTGTCCTACACTGGTGACACCCACATTTGTATCTCTAGTCCACACCCCTTCCTTGAACTCCAGGCTCCTCTACCTAATGGTTTACTCATCCACTCTGATATCCTATAGGCACTTAAAGTTATTACGTTCAAAACTGAGCTCCCAACTCTTTTCCCACCCCCAGCTCCATGTGTAACCTTCCTCACCTCAGGAATGGCAAACTTACACTTATATTTCCTTAAGTCAAAACCCTGGGATTATCCTTGAATCCTCCCCTTTTTATGTCTGTATTAGCACTCCTTTCAAAAGCTATACAGGATGCAACCACTACTCACCACCTCCTCCATCCACACCCTGGCCCAAGCTGCCATCCTCTCTCACATGGATTATTTTAATAGCATAAGTGGTCTCCTGCTTCCACCTTTGCCAACTTTTGTCTACTTAACTCAGCTGTCAGAAAGTTCTTTTTAAAGATGTAGGTCCAGTCCTGTCACTTGTTTGCTCAAAATACCTGTATGGTTTCCCATCTCACTGAAAATAAAACAGAAAGCTTGTGAAAGGGCCTACAGGATCCTACCTGACATGGCCTCCAGCTCTCACTCTGATCTCAGCCACCAGGGTCTCCCTCCCTTACTCTGCTCCAGTGTTACTGCCTCCTTGCTGAAGCAGTGGCTGCAAGGAGAGGTGTGGGTGGCATGTGTGTGTCACCCATCCCCCTCGTTGGGGCCTTTGCACTTGCATTCCTACTGCCTGAAATTCTCTGCCCATCCTATGGCCCCATCTCCACATGGCTTACTCCCTCCCCACTGCAGGTCTGTGCCTTCTCTGAACACTAACAAAACCCTCGGGTCCTCTCATCATCACTCTGTTTACCTGCCTTGGCTTATTCTCCTTAATATATATATTAATAAATATAACTAATATATTTATCATCAGTACCCCACACTGGAACATAGACTTGTGAACATAGTTTGTTCACTACTTTATCTTCAGTGTCTAGAACAATGCTCAGTATACAGTAGGCACTTCATAAATATTTGCTGAAGGAGTAATGAATCACCACAACCCCTCAGAAGTGTGTACTGTTGTCCCCATTGTACAGGTAAAGAAATGAATTTCAGGCCCAGGATCTGAAATGAAAAAGGTTTATGATAAAGGAAGTTTGTTTGGATACTGGCGATTTTTGGAATACAATCCTGTAGTACAGTCCACTACAGATCTGTGTATTTAATAAAACTTCAGCTAAATTATCCCTGACTGTAGAGCTGAAAAGGAAATGTCACTCCACTTAAAGATTCAAAGACTTTGTAGGCCATTCCCATGCTTATTCTTCAGATTACACATCTGTTGTAACTTTATTTGCAAAAGAGGAACATAGTTTCTAGGGTTAGCCAGAATGAATCCAGTAATATTGCCTTTTTAAAAATACTGCTTTTTAAAAGGTAGCCAAATAAAGCAAATTTTTTTTTTTTAAGATCTTATTTATTTGAGAGAGAGAATGAGAGAGAGAGAGAGAGCATGAGGGGGGGTGGGTTAGAGCTCAGAGAAGCAGACTCCCCGCCGCGCAGGGAGCCTGATGTGGGACTGGATCCCGGGACTCCAGGATCATGACCTGAGCCGAAGGCAGTCGCTTTACCAACTGAGCCACCCAGGTGCCCAAGCAAATTGTTTTTATAGCAGTAATTTCCACCTTTGATTCTACATGGTTATGAAAATTTCCATAATCATGTAGGTAAGATTATGGCTGTGTGAATTTGTGTTAATCTGGGTATTTTCCCCCTTTGTAGACTTCGTGATTAGAGCTATTTTCCAAATGTTTTTAAATGACTCCTTTAAAATCAAAGGCGATTCTGTAGGGCTGAAAGCTTAAATACAAAGTCTGTCAGTTTAGAAGCTGAGTAAACTTGGGTAGATTATCTATTCAGTTGTTGGGGCGCCTGGCTGGCTCAGTTGGTAGAACCTGCAATTCTTGATCTCAGGGTCCTGAGTTCAAGCCCCATGTTGGTCATGGAGCCTACTTTAAAAAAAGAAGTTATTTAGCTTGCTTTCTAATCAGTACCGAGAGTCTTAAAAGCCACTTTAGGGTTAGTCATGAGAATTAAATGAAATATATGTCACAGTCTCTACCACACAGGAGATACCAATAAAAGTGGTTTCCCTTTTCTATCAAACAAAAACCCACACTGCAAAACTAAAATGCTGCGTCATAACATTAAGCACACCAAGTTTCTGAGCATTCCTTCTCAACCTTAGGGTAGAACCCCGTTGAACCTAAACGAAAATGCACGAATCAAATGGAAAAAAGTTGCGAGATATGCATATAGCACGAGCTGCGCTTCATAAAAAAGAGCCTCTGCTCAGCCTACAGGCTGGAACCCAGGCCCACTGACTGTCCCGCAGCTGCAGGGGTTTCCCTAGGGAAGGAAGCGCCCGTGCACCCCTCCTCGGCTTTCACCCGTCTTACAGTGCGGCTGCGCAGCGGAGGCAACTGTCCCTTGGCCGTCGCCGTAGGCCGCGAGGCCCGGGAGCGCTTTTCTATTGGCTGGGCATGTTTGGCGCCAAAGAGCGAAGCAGAGGCGGAGGCGAGTATCCGCAGCTGTGGGACTGCAAGCCATAGGATACCCAGAGCGGTGTGCGTGAACCCAGCGACCGTTTGGCGTGAGAGCCGGCGGTTAACGAGACATCGGGACCGGGGCACGTACGACATGTTCTGCGAAAAAGCCATGGAGCTGGTTCGCGAGCTGCATCGCGCGCCAGAAGGGCAGCTGCCAGCCTTCAACGTGAGGGGGGGGGACGGGGTAAAAGAGGCTGGCCTTGCTGAAGGGGCGGGGCTTGGGAGCACAGGGGACGGGCGGGAGGAGGGTCGGCGACCCCGCGGGTCTAACCTGCGTCTCATCGGAGCGTGGGTTTTCTCACGGTGTCAGCTCCAAAGTCGGGAACAAAAATTTCGGAACACGGAAAAACAAAATATGGCAGGAAAAAGAGCATTCATGTTTATATCACCCAGCGATTTGGTGAATTTCCTGAGTATATTTCCTTCAGTGTTTTCCACGTATAGCTTTACTGCTGGTTCCTTTTTTGACCAAGCATTTCTTGGTTGCCTGATAACAATCTAGCATTTGTTGAACCCTTCAGGCAGAAGCTAGGCCTGTAAAGCCAGGCTGGGATTCGGACTCCGTTGTGTGACCTTGGGGCAGTTACTCAGGCTTTCTATGCTGTCCGTTTCTTCTGTAAAAAATGGGAAAGAGCGTAACTCAACTCTTCCTGTAGTGAGGGCTCTGGGAGTGGCATATATATGTCAGGTTCCCTGGACAATGCCTGACACACAAGTAGCAGCGAAGTTAGTGTTTGCTACTAACTTTCTTTCTACCGCTGCTGCTACTGAAGTGGGAGAGCGAGGTTCTTGTCTCACGGAGACAAGAATGAATCTCGCCAACGAAGGAGATTGAGTAAAGCGGTAGAGGTAATTAAGTGAGGATACAGAAGTTCTCAGGAGTGAGAGGGGTCCGGACAGGGTTACCATTGAGGGCTTTTAGGGTTGGTCTTTTACAGAATGCTAACCAGGGAACTTAAATATTTTTGACTTCTCTATTGATAGCACCATTGAGTAAAGACTAGTGATAACACCTTCAATGGCTTGCTTCCTTTTTAGGGTCCCATGATTCTTTGTTGGTCACAAGTAGCTGTTATAACAAGACCCCAGCTCTGACACCTAGGACGGGATGGTCTAGTTTGTTCCCTTATCTCTGGTTTCCTTACACCTCTGCATTTTGGGGATTTTTGTGAGCCCGATCCTGTGGCCCCCTACCTATCTCCCTACCTATCCCTTCCTGTCCCTTACTCACTACTACTTATTACCCTTATTCTTATTTTTCTGTTACTACCCCAAAAGGGTGCTAAGCACGTAGCTTATGTTGTCTGTTGTTCTCATAGCTTATGTTATCTGTTGTTCTCATAAGAACGCTTTGAGATTTAAACCATTTCTTCCAGCCATGTATACAGAGGCTTGGGGTGATTAAGTATCTTGGCCATAGCCAGTAAGAAGTCAAACTAGGATTTAAACCCTGGCAGTCTGGCTTCAGACCTGCACTCTAAATTCTATACTTGACTACTTTCCCTAGCATAGGGCAGCCACTGTGTGGATGCCAGAGCATGTTCTGCTGGGAGAAGGGCACAAAAAGGAGTATTAGAATGCAGTGTGAGGACACCAGAGAGGTATACACAGGAGCATAAGGAGAAATGCTGGTATGAAAAGGGATAGAGGAGGGGGCATTTGGGCCACGCCTGGAAGGATGAGGTCCCCGCTCTGAGAAGGAAGATAGGCATTGCAGCTGAAGGATACAGCCATGCAGAGACTCATGGTCACATAGGAAGAGGGGACTGACATGTGTGCAGAGGCTACAAAGGTAGGTTCTAGGCCTAGGAAGTTGGGTATTCATGTAAAAGGCATTTGGAAGCTGGTAAAGGATTTTAGATAGGGGAGTAATAGGGCAGTTTTTTTATGTTTTGAGGGTAATGATGGCAGAACTACGTAGAACAGATTGGAGATAAGAAAGAACGGTGGCAGGGAGATGGTTATGGGTGGTTATGATCACTCTCTGAGAGGCCTACTGTGAGAGCTGTGTATGGTCCAAACTGTGTCTGGTCGCTGGGTCCAGAAATCAGTGTCTGGGTTTCAGACATGAGGCAAACAGGACTTGTAACTGTTAGAACAGGGGTGGAGATGGGGTGAGTAATCAATGAAGGAGGAGTCAGAGGATCTTGGGGGGATTCTCTCTCAGGTACAACATCAGAGATCAGGAGGAAGAGTGTTTGGGGAAAGGTGAGTTTTGTTTTGAACATTAAAGAGCACCTGGTCGAACAGTTAGGTCCTTTTGCAGATGAGACTAAGCCAAAAGAAATTACAGATCAAATTCAGGGACTTGTCTGAACTTAAAGCATATTGGAGAAGAGCCTCACCTTGAACACCGGTTTCCTAGATTCCTGTCTGTTGTTCTTTCAGGACAGTTACTTCATTTAAAAAGTTAGGAGACAGTGGTGGGAAGTTCAGCAGAGATGCTGGAATGCTAAGGCGTGCAGGCTCTAAAATATGACTCCACACTGCAGTCAGACAACCAGGCACTTTGGAGGTTATCTAACATAGCCCAAAGAGACTCAGACTTGTCCAACAAGAGCTGGCCATGCTAGCCTTGCGACTGGCTCTTCGGACCTCTAGTCCATCCAGCTCTCTGTTTCACTCAAATTTTAAGTTACCACTTCTGGGGGGGTCCAGGGGCAGAACTTAGAAGCTATAAAATCACTCCTTTTTCTAGGTCTTAGTTTGGCAGGGCACCTTTTGCAGCTTTTGCTGCATGTGCACCTTCCACTGACAAACCTACCACCTAGCCAGGTGACTCAGCAGCCTGGAAGACTCAGCCTGAGGAGGTTGGCCACTCTTTGACACAGCCAAGCAGGAAGAGGCCAATCCATCTGATTGATCTGAGGGCTGATAGGCCCATGACCCACAGGACCTTTCAAGAATCATTCCTTCCAGGAAAATGATAGTCACTGGGTCTAGAGCAGGGACTCTGCCTTGTTCATTCCAGGATCTCTCAAGGTTAGGTGCTATATTCAGCAAATTGAAATAATTGTCCACTTTCTATATGCAGAACTGGTAATAGTTTAAGTGAGTTTTTAGGAAAATTATCTTGGGCCACCAGCCTGAGGTGGGAACACAAAACAGTGCAATTTTTACTATAGATAAGTCTGAATCTGAAAACGTGTGTATTTTTATTTTTTTTTTAAGATTTTATTCATTTATTTGAGAGAGAACATGAACAGAGGGTAGGAACAGAGGGAGAGAGAGAAGCAGACTCCCCACTGAACAGGGAGCCCAACACAGGGCTTGATCCCAGGACCCTGGGATCATGACCTGAACCAAAGGGAGACGCTTAACGACTGAGCCACCCAGGGGCCCCAGCATGTGTGTATTTTTTTTTTAAGATTTTATTTATTTACTTGAGAGAGTAAGAGAAAACACAAGCAGAGAGGAGGGACAGAGGGCAAGGGAGAAACAGACTCCCCGCTGAATGGGGAGCCCAATGTGGGACTCAATCCTGGGACCCCGGGATCATGACCTGAGCTGAAGGCAGATGCTTAACCGACTGAGCCACCCAGGTGCCCCACATGTATTTTTATAAAATTATTTCACACATTGTGTCTTTTGTATACCTGCAGATCTATTAATCATACAAGAGCTTCAGCTATTCCTTAAAATATTATTTGCTGGTAAAAGGAATATTTAACTGAATTCTAATAAGTCAAACTTTTCTATGATCTCTTAACTACTTGATGAAAGGGAAGATAGAAGATGACTTCTATCATACAGATCATACAGTATGTACTCCTTTGTATCTGACTTCTTTTGCTTAGTACAGTATATTTGAGAATATCCTTAATCAGTACGTTGATTGCACAAATTGTCAGTAATTCATTCCTTTTTATTGCCTTTTTTCTCTTTTTTTTATTGTGGTAAAATATATATAACATTAAATCTGCCATTTTAGCCAATTGCAAGTGTACACTTTAGTGCCACCAATTACATTCACATTGTTGTGCAACCATCACGCCTCTGTCCAAAACTTTTTCATCAACTGAAACAGAAACTCCGTAACCATTAAGCAATAGCTCCCCATTCCCCTCCTTCCCCAGCCCCTGGTAACTTCTAATTTACTTTCTGTCTTCATGAATTTGCCTATTTTAGATATTTCAGGTAAGTGGAATCTCACACTATTTATCTTTTTGTGTCTGGCTTATTTCACTTAGGATAATGTTTCCAAAGTTCATCCATGCTGATGCATGCAGTACTACATTCCTTTTTATGCCCAAATAATATTCCATTGAATGGATACACCATATTTGGTTTATTAGTTAATCCATATTTGGGTGTTGATGGATATTTGGATATGAATAAATATTGATGGATATTTGGGTGTTTTCACTTTGGGGCTGCCATAAATAATGCTGCTCTGAACATTTATGTACAAAGTTTTTGAATGAACGTATGTTTTCAAGTCTCTTGAGTATATATCTAAGAGTGGAATTGCTGGATAATATGGTAATTCTATGTTAAACTTTTTGAGGAACCATCAGATAGGGCTGCACCATTTTATATTCCTACCTACAATGTATGAGGGTTCCATTTCTCCTCATCCTCACCAACACTTGTAATAGCCATTACCAAAGGTATTGCTTTTTGGTAAGATATATAAATCAAATCAAAGAGTAGATCAAACATTGCTACAGACTTGATGAAGGAATTAATGGATGTGTCAATATCATATGTTCTAGGAGGATGGACTCAGGCAAGTTCTGGAGGAGATGAAAGCTTTATATGAACAAAACCAGTCTGATGTGTAAGTTTTGATGAGATTGATTTTTTTTTAAGATTTTTTTTTATTTATTTGAGAGAGAGAGCACGAGCGGGGGGGAAGAGCAGAGGGAGAAGCAGGCTAGGGAGCAGGGAGCCTGACATGGGGCTTAATTCCAGGACCTCAAGATCATGACCCGTACCAAAGGCAGACGCTCAACCAACTGGGCCACCCAGGCGCCCCTGATGAGACTGATATTTAAAAAAATTTTTTTTTTTTTTTTTTTTATTCATGAGAGTCAGAGAGAGAGAGAGAGAGGCAGAGGGAGAAGCAGGCTCCCCGCCTTGCAGGGAGCACAATGCGGGACTCAATCCCAGGACCCTGGGATCGAGACTGATATTTTAAAACAGCTTAAGAAATACGATACTGAAGTCAGATAATGTTCAATCAGTTTTTTAGATATGATTTTTTTTTTTTTAATTCTCTGTGAGCCTGATCATGCTGTAGCTATACAGGACTGAGGGGATTTGTGTTGATCACCCTAAATCTATGGGATTCAAATAGTGCATGGTACATAGCAGATGCTCAATAAATATTTATTTGAATGATATGACTTACAACCTTTTAGAGTGAATTTAAGAGATGAGATAGGAGCAAATAAAAATCCTAACAAAGTGAAACCTATAGTTTCTACTGCTCATTTGCACTAGTAGCTGCCTAGTGCATTAAAGGGGTAATAGGCGATTAGTAAACTTAGCAGTAGCATCAGTAACTTCCAGCAGCTTGAGTGGAGTTCACCGAGAACCAGTGCGACAGAAGGCTACAGCCTGGTGCGTGAGAGGGCTCTAGTGTTAGAGAACATTTAGAGCTGAGCATGGTGGTGGCACAGTGGAGAATTTGGGCTGTGTGACAAACTTCATAGGTTCTTGTGATTTGGTGAAGAGTAAGAGACAAGGAGGACCAACTCCGGGATCAGAGGTGAGGTATCCAGATCTCAGCCTAGAGAGACGTCCGTTGGTTACGTGATGTTTCACTTTTGGCCTTGTTTGGTACGGTGTTTTTATCAGTTACTTGGGCATAGAAATCAGTAACATGCTGGTAAGATCTGTGGAGCACATGAACAATGGGAATGTTTTCCAACTGTGGTGTTTAAGGAAAGATACAGAAAAATCTTCATAGATGGAATGAGGAACGGAACCATAGCAGGTTTACAGTAAGTGTAAGGCAGATATAAAGTCCTGAACTCAAGTTCCCAAGCAGTTTGTTCATTCATTAATTCATAAAACAAATATGTATTAAATGATTATGTGCTGATAAGTGGCTCTGGTATTTCAGCTGTAAACAACACAGTAAAGATATCTGCCCCCATAGCCCTCACAGTCTAATACAGAAGAGAGATAATAAATACAGATACACCAAACTGGGATACATGCCATGAAGGAAAACAACAGAGTTCTGGGAGAGAGAATAGTTAATTAAAGATAGACTTAGATTGAGGAGTCAGGGAAGTTCTCTCCAAGGAAGAAACCTTTTAGCTGAGATCTAAAGGAGAAGCCGGTTTCCATGAGGCAGTGATTGTGGGCAGAGAACATCTTAGGTGGAGGGGGCAGCATATGCAAAGGCCCTGAGTTGTGAAGAAGGGTGGGGTGCTCAGGACAGTGATAGTTAAAGAAAGCCAGTGTGGCTGAAGCTTAGCAAGCAGGCAAAGGTTGACACCAGGTGAGAATTTTAAGCACGTGGGACTGATGGTGGCATGGTTGTGTTTTAAAAGATCACCCTTGCTGCTGCGTGGACAGTAGACCAGGGGACCAAGAGAAGAGGGAGGCATGCTGGCCATCCAGGTGACAGCAGAGGTGACCTGGACTAAGCAGAAAGTAAACAGGTTAAAGACATATTTATTTAGGAGGTGGCCTAACAGGCCTTAGTCCAGTAAGGGAATGATTTTCCTGTATTTGCTATATTTGTACCATTTGCAAATTTGTGATCCAAAATTCTGTGCCCCACCCTCCTAATTTCTTTCTTGGTGGGGGATGGGGGCAGTCACTATTACCAGTTTCTGTTAAAATTTTTTGTCAGAGGAAGTCTATTCCTTTTTAATTACTCGTGTAAAAGTAAAATTTTTTAGGAAGTCCTTATGTACTTAATGAAATACTCTGGAGTTAGCTTGAATATATTTTATTTGTACTGTTTCTTTATAATCCAGAGCACGTTGTAAACAATGTGGAGAACGAGTCTGACTTTCAGAGAGTGACAGAAGTGTACAGAGCTGATCTAGAAGACATGATAGGACCGGGACATAGATTTTTGCCTCTATTTTCAGGGCCTGGAGCAGGCACTGCAGGAAGGAATCCTTTTCTTATCCATCCAGTTCCTTTTAAAACTCCAAAGTAGATTCTTACTCATCCTGTACATCTGTCTTTGTGTTTTCCCATCATTTTTATTATGGTAAAATAATAACATAAAATTTGCCATCTCAACCCTTTTAAGTGTACAGTTCAGTAGTATTAAATATGTGCATAATGTTACACAGCTATCACCACCATCCATCTTCATTATCCTTTATCGTGGAATACTGAAACTCTGTGCCCATTAATTAATTATACATCTGGTTTTTAAATGTGATACTTGTCTAATATCTAAGGAGATGTACATTTTGTAGGGTAAAACCAAAATTTTTCCCTCTCTGTGTGAACAACACTGCAGTATAAGACACGTACATAGGTGAAGATCAATAAATATATGTGGGATAACTGAAGGACCATTTTGACTCCATTTTATTCCAAGGATTTGGAAAAACCATCAAAAGAGTAGTACCATTTAAAATAAAAACATGATATAAGACCATAATCTTGTGAACCATGATGTTAGGTTTATCTCTTATTCCAGCCTAATAAAAGAATTCCAAAAAGTGAGTAAATACAATATGTGTCTTTTGAAAATAATGGAGATTAATCAGTGTGCAAAAATGCATAATACCAAATGGTTAAATGAAATATCTATAGCATGATCTTAGGTAAATTAGTTTACTTTTGGCTTTCAGCTTTTGGCTTTTTTATCTTTTAACATACCAGTAAAATCTCTGATGTGGAGCAGGTACTATTTGGTTAGATTAACCGCTAATTATAAATAGATAAAAACAAACAAGGAAGTCAGTTGTTAGTTGGCTTTGAAAGTTTATCTTATGCTGAAATATGTATTATTTGTTCTTTTCTTCTTTAAATGTTCTTACCAGAAATGAAGTGAAGTCGGGTGGACGAAGTGACTTGATACCAACCATCAAGTTTCGACACTGTTCTTTGTTAAGAAATCGACGCTGTGCTGTAGCGTACCTGTAAGCTTCTCAATTTTTGCTTGGGGTGGCAGGGAACAATGGAGGGCTTTCCATGTGGCTTCCTAATTAACCATTTCAAATGGATAACAGAAATTCTTAGATTTGTTTTTCCTGTATAAGCATTCTAAATACTTCTTTTTTCCATTAAATTTTTTTTTATCGTGAAAAATTGCAGTATTCATAAAACCGGGGAGAATAATATGAACTCCCATGGAGCTATCATATAGGCTTAACAGTTTTTAACATTTTCCCATATTTGCTCCATCTTGTTTTATTTGCCTGTGTTAAACTATTCTAGAACCTGATGGCCTTTTACCACCGAATACTCTAAGAAATAAGGACCTTTTGGGCCTTTTCTACCATGAGCATGGCACTATTCTCAAACCTAGAGAAACAAAGAACACTTCACTGCACCCATCCAGTCCATACTTATGTTTCCCTGTCATCCCCAAGGTGTCTTCTTATAGTCATGCAGTCTCGTACCTTCTGTCCTAGGTATGACCGATTGCTTCGGATCAGAGCACTCAGGTGGGAGTACGGCAGCATCCTGCCCAATGCCTTACGATTTCACATGTCTGCTGAAGAAGTAAGCTAGTACTGTTGTTCACGTTTCCGAATCTGGAAAATGCTGGTTCTGGCATTGTTCTGTAATAGTATTTATGGTATTTCTCTTTGTCTTTAATGTCTGTTTTTCAGCAGTTTTTGGTCTGTATTTATTTAGTATATACTATGATGAGAATGGCAGGAGCAATTCTAAATGCTATGTGGAAACCTCTCTGATTAACAAAATAAAGGGCCCTACTTATTAGTGATCCATCAGTAGGGTTAAAGAACTGGCATTATTATTTAGGGATTTTCCAAAGAAAGAGTGTGTGTGTGTACTTTCCTAGTCAACATGAATATCTGTAACAAAACTCTTCATTTGACCCATCACTAAGGCTCAGAGCTAGCCCAATATTTAAGGACACAGGACTAGACTCAAGTAAACTTGGGTTCAGATCTTGTTTCTGCTACTGTCTAATCTTTGGTAAGTGACTTGAGTTCTCTCTATGCCTAAATTCCCTCATTTACACAATGAGGATGGTAGTACTTACCTATTAAAGGCTTGCAGTGACTTCTGACACTCTAGAGTTAGACCAACTTCACAGGCTAAGACTGCCCTTACTGCAGACACCAGCCATAGGTTTGGGGGTTCCCAGGGCTTCCCGCCATTCTAACTGGCTACAAATTTGGGGGGTCCTGCTATCTCCATAGGTTTGGAGCTTTGAATCTCTTAGACGCCAGTTGAACTTCTAGAGAGGAGAGGGGAGCTAGAGATGGAGCTCAGTTACATGGATAGTGTTTTAAGCAATGGTGCCTGTGTGATGAAATCCCAGTAAAAATTCTGGACACCAAAACTGGTGTGAGCCTCCCTGGTTGATAGTACTTTGTGTGTATTGTTACATACCATTGTGCCAGGAGGGCAGTGTGTCATGATTCCATAGGGAGAGGACACTAGGAGCTTCATGTTTGCTTACTCAGGGAGCAAGAATGTCCTGTCCCCTTAAGGTTCTTTTAGCCAGACTAAGAATCAAACTGACATGAGACAGATTTTTTAAGATTTTATTTATTTATTCATTAGAAAGAGAGAGAGCGTGCACATGCACAAGCAGGAGGAGGGGCAGAGGGAGAGAATCTCAAGCAGACTTTGTGCTAAGCACAGAGCCCAGCTCGGGGCTCATTCTCACAACCCTGAGATCATGACCTGAGCCAAAGTCAAGAGTTGGACACTTAACTGATTGAGCCACCCAGGTGTCTCAATGTGAGACAGATAAACAGGAGAAAATCAAATTTCATACATACAGGGAATCCACACAGACACGGAAATTCCAAAAACAGGCAAAATGAGGTCTTTTTTGTTGTTGTTAAGTAAGCTCAATGCCCAACGTGGGGCTTGAACTCAAGACTCTCAGATCAAGAGGATCTAGAGTCATATGCTCTACCAGTGGAGGCAGCCAGGAGCCCCAAGGGTTAGGGGTTTAGGACTTCAAAGGGAAAGAATGTAATCCTCAGGAAGAATGAAAAAGAGCAAATGTTTGGTAAACAGATGTTTGCTGGGCCCACAGAAAACAATGAGACAAAGAAAGGACTTTGATCAAACAGGCCTTTCTAGGTCCCTCCCTGTCTACCATACCTTGTTCACAGTATAATATAGTTGTTTATGGTGGGAGCTCTCTTCCTGGAGCAGATCCTCTAAATTTTTTTAAGGCAGTTGTAAGGAAGGTAAAGAGCTTTTCCTGAATCTGCTGGGTTTTAATTGCTTTTTTTTTTTTTAAAGATTTATTTATTTATTTGAGAGAGTGAGAATGAGAGTACATGAGAGAGGGGAGGGTCAGAGGGAGAAGCAGGCTCCTCGCTGAGCAGGGAGCCTGATGCGGGACTCGATCCCGGGACTCCAGGATCATGACCTGAGCCGAAGGCAGTTGCTTAACCAACTGAGCCACCCAGGCGCCCCGGTTTTAATTGCTTTTTAACTCAAAACAGTCTTCATGCCAAATTGGCCCATCTTGGGGTGACCTGCCCTTGGTCCCTATAGTACCTTCCCAGACCTCACCTTCAGCTGGTAGCGATTCTTATTCTTTTCACTATGGTAAAGTTATGATTCCTGCACACACACACACTTTCTGATGAGGATTATGAAGATGTTTTTCTATGGACTCTTTTAGGAGCTGTATTGTTTTACCTTTCATGAGGAGATCTACAGTACTGGCATTGATTTCTGTGTATAATGTTGCATTTTGAATACGGATATTGAGATGATCTAGTACATTTAATTGAAAAGGTTCTCCTTTCCCCATTGCTCTATGTGTGGTGCCACTTTTGTCATAAATTGAGTGTCAATATATCTGAGGATTTGGGGTAGGGGACTTTCTCTTCTGTTCTCTTAATCTGTCCTCATACCAATTCTACAGTGTTGTAATTATTGTAACTTTATTGTAAGTCTTAAGTGTGTATTACCATCTTGTTCTTTTTCAAGTGTCTCAACTATTTTTGGCCCTTTGCATTTCCATGTAAATTTTAGACTCAATTTGTCAGGTTCTATTTTTTTAATTGAGATTTTGATTGAGATTGAATTGAATCTATAGGTGAGTTGATACGATTATAATACTGAATCATGTATGTGGTAATCCCTCCATATATTTAGGTCTTCTTTAATATCTCTCAACAATGAAAAAAACAGATTTACTGAGATATAACTTATATACCATAAAGTTTGCCCTTTTAAAGTATACAATTCAGGTTTGTTTTTTTTTTTTTTTGGTATATTCAGAGTTGCGCATCTATTACCACCATCTTACTCCAGAACATTTTCACACCCCCAAAAGAAACTCTGTATCCATTATCAGTTATTCCATATTCTCTCCAGTCTTCCCAGCCCCTGGAGGTTACTAATCTTTCTCTGTATATAGGTTTACATATTATGGATTTTTCATTTAAGTGGAATCATGCAGTATGTGGCCTTTTGTGCCTTTCACTTAGCATGTTTTTAAGGTTCATCCATGTGCTAACATGTATCAGAACTTCATTCTGATGTATGGCTGAATAATATTCTATTGTATGGATATACATATCTTATCCACTCATCAGTTGATGGACACTTGGGTGTTTTTCTCAGCAGGGTTTTATAGTTTTCAGAAAAACTGTCAATGCAGAGTTTGGAGAGATCATAATTCTGAAATGGTGTTTTTTTCATGGTTCTGTATCTGGTCAAATAGGTCTGTGATTAAGTATGCTAGTATGTAACTTCTATGAGCATAGAGATTTTTTGTTCACTTTGTTAAATGATCCATCCTAAATCCCCAGACTGGTGCCTGGTTCATAGTAGGCAATTAGTAATACTTGTAGTTTAAATGAATGAATGGTCAGTAGTGATCTATGTGGGGAAATGGGCTATTTATGAAAGGATGAGTATACAATTTCTGCAAGTTTGTTTTCTTATAACTTTGTCAAATGACTGTCTTTATGTTTACAGATGGAGTGGTTCAATCATTATAAAAAGTCCCTTGCTACTTATATGAGGTCACTGGGAGGAGATGAAGGTTTGGACATCACACAGGATATGAAACCTCCAAAAAGCCTATATATAGAGGTAAATATACCTTTTAAGAAGGATTTTTCTTGGCATGCCTGGCTGGCTCAGTTGGTAGAGCATGTGGCTCTTAATCTCGGGGTTGTGAGTTTGAGCCCTACGTTGGGTGTAGAGATTAGTTAAAAATAAAATCTTAAAAAAAAAAAACAACTAAAATAAAATAGATTTTTCTTCAATGCATAGATTATGCTTACTTTTGTCTAAGAAGAGGGGGTTATATGACTATATGTTAACTTACATTAAAAAAGAAAGGAGGGTTCCTGGGTGGCTCAGATGGTTAGGCGTCTGCCTTCAGCTCAGGTCACGATCCCGGAGTCCTGGGATCGAGCCCTACATCAGACTCCTGACTCGGCAGGGAGCCTGCTTCTCCCTCTCCCCCTGCCTCTCCCCTTGCTCATGCTCTCTGTCTCTGTATCTCTGTGTCTCAAATGAGTAAATAAAATCTTAAAAAAAAAATTAAAAAAAAAAAAGAAAAGAAAGGAAACATGTATCCAAACCAAAAATGTTACCTCTAGGGGGATGGTGGGAATAGGATAGAATAGCTAAAATTTTCTGAATTTGCATTTGTATTTTAACAGGGTTAACTTTGGAACCATATACATATTTTACATATTATTAAAAAAATTAAAGTGGAAAACCAACCCACAGATTTTGAAAGCAGAATGAAACATATGAACCTATGTTTCAAGTTGGTAGATTAGTCACACAGGAATTATTTTAAATTACTTTAAAATACATAAATTGATTGTATATCCCTAGTGGATATGTTCTAAGGATGAAAAGAATTACAAAGAAATCTTAATCTGTTTTTAGTAATCATGATTAATAATATCATTACTGTTATTTTGAAACAGTTTATATATTGATAAATCAAGCAAAAAAGTAGTGGCACCAGGAACCAAGATTTTCAAAATAAGAGAAAAGTGATTCAAATATTAAAATGAAAAAGTTAAGTGAAAATCCTATATTCCCAAACTGGAGTTAGAAATATCAGCGTGGACTCATGTTGAATCATCTTTTTTTTAAAAAGTGTTTTTTAGCTCTATCCACGGGACAGACGTAGAAACACCAACCAACCCAATGCCATAAGCAGCCAAATTCTGGAGTTTAAATCCCATTTCCCACTAAAGGAAACCAGACTTAACTAGAGGGGGAAATAAAAGGTTGATTCCAGGTTCTAAATAAAATGCACAAGCTGCGCTTGGAATACTTGTTTCCCTAGAAAGCAGAGTGTTTTAAGGACTACAGGGGGGAGTGCTAAAAAAGTGGGAGCTGATTTGAAGGAGCTCTCACTGGCCAAAGAAGGAATAATCCAAGCATCAAAATGATTAACTGCAGTGAATTGCATCACATCGGTTATGTTAGAAGCATGAATGCCTAATGATACCAAATAACAATAACAATTTAAAAAATAAAATGTTTTTGGTCCCTCTTGAAGAATATGAGGGATGCAACTCATTTTGAAAAGTGGTGAATAAAAGTATAGGATCAAGCATCTATCAGCCTTTACTGTATAAACTCTATCTCAGGGTAGCCAAATTGTTTACAAGGGAAATTTCTTCTTTATAGTAGAATTCCAGCTAACAAATGCAGTAGAATAAAAGAACTAAATTAGTGCCATTTTGTAGCCATAACATAGAGGCAAATAGCTTCTAAAACCAGTAGGTGAAAAGTTAATGGAGATGAAGATGATGTTTATGGATGGGTACAGGTAACACCTAGACCCACTGATCAGTCTTAACATCCAGAAAGGAACAGCCAGATATTTTGTGCTTCACAAGGTCCTGTGAGAGGAAATTTGTAACACCATTTGCCAGAAAATCAAAACTGATTTGATCTAGCCTCTAGACGAAACTTCAGTTTATAGGAAATTCAGGGACCGAGGAACATGCTAAGTGACCCCACAGGGATCCACAACAAAATCTAGTTTGTGGGAAACTACCAAAGTACCCACTTTTTTTTTTAAAGATTTTATTTGACAGAGAGAGACACAGTGAGAGAGGGAACACAAGCAGGGGGAGTGGGAGAAAGAGAAGCAGGCTTCCCGCGGAGCAGGGGGCCCGATGCGGGGCTTGATCCCAGGACCCTGGGATCATGACCTGAGCCGAAGGCAGACGCCCAACGACTGAGCCACCCAGGCGCCCCCCCCACTTTCTTTATCAATAGATTGCCAAGGGGAAGGGGGAAAAGGGAGAGAACTGTATAGATTAAAAGACGTGGAGACATGTCAGAAATGTGTCATGTGTAGCTCTTGTTGGATTCTGATGTAACATGGCAGCTTTAAAGAAAACATTCATGAAACAGATGGGGGAATGTGGATATTAACTGGGAATTTCATGATAGTAAAAAAATTATTAAGATGATGTGATAATAGTATTGAGATTGTTTCTTAAAAAGAATCTTACACCTGAAACTAATATAACACCAACTGAAATTAAATAAAAACTTAAGGAAAAAAAAGATATTGAATGAAACCAAAAGCTGATTCTTTGTGAACAAGAATAAAATTAATAAACCTCTAAAAAAATAAGTAAAAAATCTTATTTTGTAGAAATAAATACCTAAATATTTACAGATGAAATGGTATGTAGGATTTGCTTCACAATAATCCAGAAGTAGATAAGGAAGCAAGATTGGCCACATGTTGATAACTGTTGAAGACAGTTGATGGAGTTTCATTATATTAGTCTTTTTTACTTCTGAATGTTTGAGATTTTCCATAATATAAGTCTATTTAAAGAAGCAAAAAGGTCGTAGTGGTGGTGGGGATTTTTCTTAAATGGTATTTCTTGAACTAAGTAAAATACCTTTGGAAGTCATGTTGATTCCAGAGGAATCACAGGGCATGAAATTATCTAGGAAAAGTAGAAGATGAACTTGCTGGTGGGGTTGGCTTCACTCATAAACAATGCGAGACCTCAGGAGCACAAACTCCTGTCATGGGTTCTCATGGGAGAGGAAAACAGAGCTACAGTCTGTCGGTGCTCTTCTTGGCAGTTACAGAGGTGGTTATCAAAAGGCTGCCTTACCCCTCCTACCTTCTGACCAAGAACCTCTCTTGATTCTTATGATGTGAGTCTGCATCTCTTCTTTCATGGTGTACTTCTACATATTCCTGGGAAACAATCTGAATATTGAAGAAGATTGGAAGAATCCCTTTAAAACAGAAATTGTGGAGATTTACCTATGTTCTATTCTCAGATACCGGTATTTCATGGAAGAATCTGTAAGAGGCAAGTTGGAGTCGATAAAACATTCTCTTTTCTTTGTAGATACATATTTTGATTTTCTAGGATTTGCAGAGGGAACATAATATGTGATATTGTCTTCCCTCACCAGCTCCCTAGGTTTCTTTGCTGTCGGCACAGACATACACATACTTTGGAGATCCTGCCATTCTCCTTCCTCCCCATCCAAACAGGACAATTGGCTCCTCAGTAAGGAGTCCTAGGCCCAGGTACACAGAGAAGAAACAGACAGAAAGCCTAGGATTTGTACTGTGTGGGTATTTTTATAACCCCTATTTATTTTATGGTCATTATATATTAAAAACTATTTAGATAAAACAACAGTTTTTCTTTTCAGGTGCGGTGTATAAAAGACTACGGAGAATTTGAAGTTGATGATGGTACTTCAGTCCTATTAAAAAAAAATAGCCAGGTATTTCTCGTCTTGAGATACTTTAAATCTTATGAGTGTTGAATGATGGAAATGTTAGACTCAGTAGCAAAGTAAATGTTGCCTTGTGATGATTATTTATATCATAAGCATTATGCTTAGTATAAAACACCCTGTTTTGTCTGTTTTCTAAATATAAAGACTTGCATATACCAAGAAAAGGTTAATTTACTAGGTTATTGCTTGTATTTAACACTAAGCCTGTTCCTGGGAAATTATCACAATGGGCCTTATTCTAGGTAAGTGGGCTTATTCTAGTTCAGGGCCTCTTAAATTGTTGAATTTAACTGCTTTTTTGAATTTATTAAAAAGGTGCTAAGCACTCATTTTCAGCTTGTAGGTCACCTTTCAAATCCCTGTTCTTTGGCAAATAGTGATATGGATCAAAAATTTCTAAGTATTTAACATATAAACATAACAGTTTAACAGAGAAAGACTGAAATTGTGGAGCTGTAATTTAAGCTAAATTTTTTCTTACAAAGAACCTCAATGTATTTATTTTCTTAGAAGTCTTCAAGTTCACATTAGATGAATTCACATTAGCTAGATTTATTTTTATCCTGTCTCAATTGTTTGTAGTCACATTAGCATAGGAGGAAGAATGACCTAATAAAAACTTTCTTTCCCATTTTGTTTTCAACCAGTTAGTATCTAATGACCTTGTGTCATTGATGTCTTTGTTTATGCCGTTTACTGGTACCCTTTAAATAGTTTCCTAACACAAACGTTGAACATTCTAAAGACAGATTTTTCAAGGGACCCTAAAATCTTTGGTTGTTAGAGCAAAACTTTCCCTCCCAAGTATCCTCTTGGAAGTAGGATACTAATGAATAGAAAGCAGATGGTAAAGAAGTGCTCTCATAAAAATCTGTATTTCTGGAGGACACAGCAGGAAGCTGTGGTTCACAAGAACAAAGCTATCCTCATAAAGGAAGATAGAAGAAAACGGCATCTCAAACACCGTCATCCTGTGCATCTGTGTTTGAATTTCCTCCTCAAGCTCTTTGGCTGATCTCTCCACTAGAGTGCCCCTATGGGCTGGGGCAGGTGGAAACCAGTTGAGCCCCTCTCCCCCCCCCCCCCCCACCCCGTGCTCCAGTGCTAGACAGTTGTCACTCTCTGTGGACCACCAGAAGCCTTCCCCTTGAGATGCTTTTAACTTGTCTCTCAGTAGTGCCCTACCCTCAACTGTAAAAGTAAAGGACAATTTTATATGCCTTTTACTTACTATATATTTATCTACTTCTAAAATGTCTAACCACATCTAAAGCCAATTTTCTATAGACTCTGGTGTAGATCATCCACATAATATAAAACAATAGGGAAGCATTTTTTTTTTAACCATAGATTTCTTTATACTTGTCCATATGGCAAGCATGATTGTATTTGTCCAGAAATCAGAAACTCCTCTCCCTTTGTAGTAGGAATTGGAATAACTTAAACAAACAACTCAACATTTTTTTCCCCTTTTTTTACATTTTACATTCTTAAGGCATTTAAAAAATTCATTTAACAAGTTAGACAGCAGGGTGTCTTCCTGACTGGTCGGGAGGGATTTATTTGGTCATGGGCCCCTGGATAGGCCCGCAAGCTGGTGAGGAAGGCCCGTCAGGTGTGCAGGGCTGTGGAAGCACAGCCCGCTCCCCCGAACTAGTGTGATAATCCCTCGTTATTATCGTAATATCGTTATTATCGTAATAATCCTGCGGTTATTTTCTAAGATGATTTGCTCTGAACTTCCTAACATAGCGTTTTTAGTTTTTACCCAAGTAGGTCTGTCTTTTGAGACTTCTTTGGTCCTCTGTGAGCCTGGGAAGTTTTCCTGCCTTGCTGCCTGCACCTCCCCACCCCAGACTTCAGTAAACACTCCATTTTAAGACAGGGAGACTCCTTTTGGCCTCAGAACGAGAGTGGTTTCCTCTCGGAGGACACTCAGGGTGAGCCTTAGCTGGGTCCCAGTGTCTTCACACACGTGTGAACAGCACCCACGCTGCAGATTAGAGATACTTTTAATCCTTGAAAAATTCAGGAGGAAAGAGGCTACTGCTGTTATGATAAGAATAAATGTTCAGACTCAATACTAGAGAAGCTTAATTGAGAAGATGCTCCTTTCGGTGGTCTTCCCGACAGGCTGTCGTCCCACTTGTGGTCCACTGCTGCAGAATCCCACCCCTGGTTTTTCTGTGCGTAAATCCCAAAGTGCAGACACCGAGCAGAATTCCTGCTGGAATGCAGAAGTCTTCAGTTAAGTTTAACTGCAGCAAACTATGAATTTATTTATAAAAATCAGAATTCAGTACAGTTTTAAGTGGCTTCAATTTCAGTTGACTAAAATAGCAAATGTACTTAAGTTTAACTTTTAGCTACTTAGCTGCTTGAAAAGTATGTAATCGGTTGCTGCTTTTTAATGATGCAAAATGTAACTTTAAATTCTTTTCCAATTGTTTATCTTCCTCTCTCCCCCATTTCCCCTCAGCACTTCTTGCCCCGGTGGAAGTGTGAGCAGCTGGTTAGACAGGGCGTTCTGGAGCACGTGCTGTCCTGACGTTGTGCTGAGGCCCCGCCAGGCTGCCCTGTGGTACAAGGGAGGCCACACCACAGAAGAGTGTTACACGTCCTCTCCAGCCTCACCTCTTTAGTTTTAAAGGTCACAGACGTTCTTTACGATAACCAGGAGTATCTGGCTAAGGAGTGGGTTTGTTTTTCTTTTGTACAGGATTCATCCTCCTCTTTGTAATAAACTGTAAGCTGTTATCTATAATTACAACATGCCTACAGTTACTATAGTGGTTTTTTTGACAATGTTTTTTTTTAATGAAAGTAAACATTTGTTAACATTTGATTTTCTTTTTTCCCCCCAGTAATGACTATTTTTTCAGTGAACATTTCCAGCATAGCATACTGTCTTAAAGTACAAATCCAAGAAGGTAATACCTTTCCTAAGTTACAAAACTTTGGCAAATTAATACAGTACTCTTTAATATAATAAAATCCTTTTTTGTTGTTGCCGGGGTCATGTGTTACTTTAGTGATAATTTTCACTCCAAAAATGTCATTTAAGTAACAAAACACTGTGCTTTGTAATGGTGCCTTATAGCAGAACAAGTTATTTTATACAAATTAATGTCTTTTAAAACTATGTAATTTCTCCTTTTATTTATTTATTTATTTGGAGGGGGAGGGGAGGAGCAGAAGGAGAGGGAGAGAGAGATAATCTCTCCACATTGTATTTGTCCAGAAACCAGATAATCTCTCCAGCGCGGAGCCTGACATGAGGCTTGAACTCTCGACCCTGGGATCCTGACCTGAACTGAAATCAAGAGTTGGACACTTAACTGACTGAGCCAGCCAGGTGCCCCTGTAATTTCTCCTTTTAAAGAGCATTCCCTCAGGGGCTCCTGGCTGGCTCAGTTGGAAGAACATGTAACTCATGATCTCAGGGTTGTGAGTTGGAGCCTCACATTGGGTATAGAAGTTAAACTGAAATAAAACTTAAAAAAAAATAAATAAAGAGCATTCCCTCATACAAGTTTGTGAAGTTTACCACAGCAGGGTAATTGTATGTGTTCAGGTGGCTCTGCTTTGGAAGAATTCCAATGCATGACAAGTTTTAAAATTCTACCTTAAAGGAGATTATTATGCCAATATGATTTCCAAGTACTTTTCAAAAATTATGAAATTTTTGCATAAATACTGGAATCCTCAAAATTAGGTGGTCATTTCAAACACTACTACTTTCAGATGGTCCCTTTTATTTAGAAACCCTGTACCTCTTTGGTTTAATGAAAAGTCATATAGCTTTTCTTTAGCTTATTTAAAAAGAAACGCTGCCTAAAATATAGTTGTTTTTTTAAAGATTTATTTATTTCAGAGAGAGAGCCAGTGAGTGTGGGGGAGGGGAGAGGCAGAGATAGAATCCCAAGCAGACTCCCCACTGAGTGGGAGCCCAACAGGGAGCTCAAGCCCACAACCCTGAGATCATGACCTGAGCCAAGATCAAGAGTCAGACACTTAACTGACTGAGCTACCCAGGTGCCCCTCAGCATTTAATTTTTGTATTAACCATTCCATTGCTTCTCAGCCCAGTATTATTAGCAGTCAAAGATACTGTACTTGCCATCAGTCCTTCAAGGTAACTGCTTAGACTGACTCCTTTCACAATAATTATTTCTTGAGTCAAAACGGTTTTTTCTGTGTCCTGAGGATGTGGTTTTTATGTGAGTTTCAACTACTGAAACTGTATTTATAAATAAAATATTAGTAGATTCAAGTTCCATTGTTTTCTCTGTAGGATCAAGTACAGATCTTGCACCTGTGTTTTAGTTCTTGCTGCATCCAATAAGAGATTTCACAAAGGAAGGCAGTCCTGTCTGTGCTGAGAAGTGTACCGCTGTGCAACTTTCCAGGGGGATCTATAAGTCTATCCAATCAATCAACTCCAACCACACTTGGAGGGTTTGGGTATTTCTGCATTGCAGCTGTTGTAACAGTTTCCCATGGGTGGTCAAAGATGCTCTCTGAAGTCCAGATCTTCATGGTGCTCGCAGCCAGCCTGATGTCTATGCAGCGCTGGGGAAAAAGGCGGCCAAAAAGTCACACTTGACCCCACCCCGTCCCCAGCCACCCTGCTGCCATTTGAATTTCTTTTAAATAATCTCTTGCTGCATAGTGAGAAGGTAGGTCTCTGCATCTTGTGTTGTTTCTGGTGGTGTGTCGGGCAAGCCCAGAAGCTGGGTTTCTGGAATACACGTTTCCAAATCACACGGGCAGGTGGAAATGATGGTCTGTCCAGATTTTCAGTGTATGTAACGTTTAATGACAGTAATTTATCATCTGGCTGTTTGGGAAGGCAGAAAGGAAGAATACTGGATTTTGCCTATTTCCAAGAGCAATTGATCTGGCTCTTGCCTGCCTGTGAGCTTGTGGGGAACGAGCCAGTATCACCACTTGGGAGAGGGGACTAGAAACTGGGGCTAGAACAGGAATTTTGTGCAGTTTCCCCCCAGATTCACACTGACTGAAAAGACACATGAAGCTAGTCAGTGAAGTGGAGGGCACCCTGTGTTGTCTGATGAACTCTGGACGGTACGGGCTGGAGAGGCACAGAGCGCTCTTGTCTGGTGGGCAGTGGCCTTTCCCCACCAGTCCCCTCCATGACCGCTACAGTAATCTGTAAGAAGCATTCAAATTTAAAAGTCCAGATAAGCCCACGACCTGGCACATATTAAGTGTGCAGTTTCATTTTACATAGGGGAGATGTTTCTGGCCAAAATTATATTCAAGAAATCAAGTTATAGAAAAACTTCACTTGGGATGTGGATCTGTATGTTTTCATACCTACTTTGATCCGTAGACTGCCCTTTACAGATTATTTTCATTATTGGAAAAAATTTCTCGATAGTTTTTGTAGCCAGATCAGATTTTCATCTAAATCTCTGCAGATAAACAATAAGGATAATTTCCCTAGCGAATGGGATGGATGATGTTGATACTTTAACTGTGGGTCTGTAGTCACCTCCCTCATTCTACGTCCAGAGCACACGAAAGCATGCAGCCAGGTGAGGCCTGCGGTCCACGTGAGTCCCCTGTGAGGATGAGCGGCTGTGAAGGATATTGCTGTGTTGCCAGCCCACCAGCATTCCCAAACTTACATTATATGATATACTTTTGTATTTAATTTCCCAAATAAAATAATAAGTATATTCCTTATTTGAGATGAATAGCTGGAAATCTGAGATTTTGGATGTTGTATTGACTTATACTGATTGCCTATTTAGAATTGTGGTTAGAATTTTAAACATGTTTTTTCTTATGATGGTAATATATATGCAGTTAGAAAAAAACAATGTAGGAAATAAAGGTAAGTGCCCCCTTCCCACCACCAGTGTGCTCACTGCTAACTGATCATACACAAAATCCAATCACATTTCTTTCTAAGTGGTTTCCCAGTTATTTTCTAGATTTTGTTCCTAATGTGAATGCAGTCTTTTTTCTATTGTATTTCCTAACTAGCTTTGGCTGATACATGTAAAGAGCTGCAAATCATGATGACTTGGCCATATTCTAATATTTATATAACCTCATTGTTTCATTTTGATTTTGCTGACCATGTGAACACACACAGAAAAGGTGGGTGTCTGCAAGCCAAGGGGAGAGGTCCTTGAAAAAACAAGAACAACCTGAGTTCCAACCTCCAGGATTTCAAGAAAATAAATTTCTGTTCCAGCCACCCAGTCTGTGATTTTGTTATGGCAGCCCTAGCAAACTAATACAGACTGTTAAATACTTTTTCTTAAAAATCTAATTCCCTGTTGATGGACACTAAATTGTTTCCAGCCTTTTGCTACTACAGACAAAGCTAATGTGAGTAACCTGGTACATATATCATTTTATACATAATGCAACTTTATAAATAGGATAATTACAATTTTTATTGTTCTTGCCAAAATACATAGGAATTATAATAATTTGCATTACCATCAGAAATGAATGATAGTAACTATGTCCTCCCCCCTCCATCCTTGCTAATAGTGCGTTCTTTCCAGTTTTTGGCTATTAACAAAAAAAATATGCCACGAACATCTGCATACAAGTCTTTAATGGACATATATTTTCTTTTGGGCAAATGACTAGGAGTAGAAGTTACATATATGTTTAACATTTTTAAAAGATTTTTTAAAAATTTGAGAGAGCACGAGCAGAGGCAAGGGGCAGAGTGAGAGGGAGAAGCAGACTCCCCACAGGGAGCTCAATGTGGGGCTTGATCCCAGGACACCCAGATCATGACCTGAGCTGAAGGCAGACACTTAACCAACTGAGCCACCCAGGCATCCCTATGTATGTTTAACTTTTTAAGAAACTGCTAAACTGTCTTCCAAGGTGGTTGTGCATTTTGAATTCACACCAGCAACGTATGAGTTCTTGTTCTTCCACATCCTAGCTAACACTTGGTATTGGTTAGTCTTTTTAATTTTAGCCATTCTACTAGTGTGTCATTTGTAACGCCATCTTGTTGAGGTTTTAATTTGCATTTCCCTAATGACTAATGATGTTGACTATCTTTACATGTGATTATTTGGAATCTATCTTTGGTGAATTTTCCAAAAGTATGTCCTTTTAAAAAAAATCTGTGTTGTTTTCTTAAGAGTTTTGAGAGTTCTTTATATATTCTGCATATAAGTCCTTTATGAGATGTACGCTTTGCAAATATTATTTCCCAGTTTCTGGCTTGTCTTTTCATTTAACAGTATATTTTGAAGAGCAAACATTTTAGTTTTGATAAAAATCTGATGTATTCATTTGTTCTTTTATGCTTTTTTTTTTTAAAGATTTTATTTATTTATTTGAGAGAGAGAGAATGAGAGACAGAGAGCACGAGAGGGAAGAGGGTCAGAGGGAGAAGGAGACTCCCCGCTGAGCAGGGAGCCCGATGTGGGACTCGATCCCGGGACTCCAGGATCATGACCTGAGCCGAAGGCAGTCGCTTAACCAACTGAGCTACCCAGGCGCCCCTTCTTTTATGCTTTTGGTGTCATATCTAAAAAATCTTGTCCCAGCCCAAGGTAACAAGGATTTTTTCCTTTATCTAGAAGTATTATAGTTTTAGGCTTACCCTTAGGTCTAGGATCCATTTTGAGTTAATTTTCATTTATGGTACAAGGTATGGACCCAAGGTTACTTTGGGCAGGGGAAAGTGGAAGCATGTGGCCATCCTCTTCTAGCACCACTTGTTGAAAAGGCTATCCTTTCTCCACTGTAAACAACAACAACAAAATGTATACGTGTGGGCTTATTTCTGGACTCTGTTCTAACGATCTATTTTTCTATACTGACACCAATACCCATGCTATTTTTATGTAGTGTATGTAACTCTTATAATAATTCCTGAAATAGTGTTAATGGTCCAAATTTCTTCTTTTTCGTATTTGTCTTAGGTGTGTGAAGTCTTTTGCTTTTCATATGAAATTTAGGATCAATTTCTGCCAAAATCAAACCTATTATTGTAATTGAGACTGCACTGGATCTGTGTATCAATTTGGGGAGAACTGACATCTTAACAATATTGAAGATATTCTGGCCCATAAACAAAGTTCATCCTCCCATTTATAAATAAATCAATCTTTTTTTTTTTTAAGATTTTATTTATTTATTTGAGAGAGAGAGAGCACATGAGAGGGGGGAGGGTCAGAGGGAGAAGCAGACTCCCTGCTGAGCAGGGAGCCTGATGCAGGACTCGATCCCGGGACTCCAGGATCATGACCTGAGCCGAAGGCAGTCACTTAACCAACTGAGCCACCCAGGCGCCCCTAAATAAATCAATCTTAAAAAAAAAGTTTCAGGGGCACCTGGGTGGCTCAGTTGGTTAAGCATCTGCCTTTGGCTCAGGTCATGATCTCAGGGTCCTGGGATTGAGCCATGCACTGGGCTCTCTGCTCAGCGGGGAGTCTGCTTCTCCCTCTTCCTCCTGTGCTCTTTCCCTCTCCCACTGTCTCTCAAATTAAATAAATAAATAAATAAATAAATAAATAAATAAATAAATAAATAAAAAAAATCCTTAAAAAAAATTGTCTATATCTATGGTCATGTTTTCGGTGAATAGAGTTTTACTCCTTTCTTTCCAACCTGGATGCCTTGTCTTTCTCTTTCTTGCCTGACTGCACTGGTTAGAACCTCCAGGAGAGTACTAGATAAAAGTGGTCAGAAGTCCGCATCTTGTGTCTGATCTTAGGAGGAAAGCATTCCATCTTTTATATTAACTATAACTTCAGCTGAATTTTTTGTAGATGCCCATTATCAGGTTAAGGAAACCCCTTTCTATTTCTAGTTCCCTGTGAGTTTCTATCAGGAACGGATGTTGGGTTTTGTCATATCCACTTTATGCATCTATTGAGATGATCTTTTTTTTTTTGTCTTTTAATTTGTTAATATGGTGAATTTCAGTGGCTGATTGATTTTCCAATGTTAAACCAACTGTGCACTCCTAGCATAAGCCCCAATTGGTCATGATGCACTGATACTTTTTTGTTGGATTTGATTTGCTAAAATATTGTTGAGAATTTTTGCATCTGTGTTCATGATGGATATTGGTTTGTAGTATTCTTGTCATGTCAGAAGACCACGTAACCCTGTCAGAGAAAGAGTTGGGAAATACTAGCTCTTCAATTTTTTGGAAGAGTTTGTACAGACTTCATATTATTAGTTCCTTCTTAAATGTTCAGTAGAATTCATGTTTAAAACATCTGGGCCTGGAGTTTCTTTGTGGGAAGGTTCAATTTCTTTTATATAGAGCTGCTGCTTCCTCCAGGATAAGCTTTGGTATTTTTTGTCCTCTGCATTTTATCTAAGTTGAAGTTATTGGCATAATGTTGTTCATAATATTGCCTTGTTTTTTGTAGATTCTGCAGTGATGTCACCTCTCTGATTCCTGATATTGGTAAATTATTTTTTCTCCTTTATCCCGATCATTCTGGCTAGAGGTTTATCAACTTTATCGATGTTATCAAAGAACCAACCTTTGGTTTCATTGGCTTTTTTTTTTTTTTTTCCTGTTTTCTACTGCAGGAGTCAACAAACTTTTTCTGTGTTTTAGACTTTGTGGGCCACCCGGTTTCTGATGCTGAGCACAAAAGCAGGCGTAGTTTGCTGTGCCAATCAAACTATTTACAAAACAGGCCCCAGGGCTAGGCTTAATTCCTAGCATGAGGGTTCCTGTTCTTCTATTCCTTGACTTCTACTGTGATCTTCATTTTTTCCTTTCTTCTACTTTGGGTTTCATTTGCTCTTGTTTTTCTAGTTATTTAAGGTGGAAGCTCAGGTCATTGATTTGAGACCTTTTTTCTAATACAGGAATTTAGCGCTATGAATCTTCCCCTAAGTAATGCTTTAGCTCCACCCCAAAATTTGGCATACTGTATTTTCATTTTTATTCAATTCAAAATATTTTCTAATTTCTCCTCTGATGGTGCATGGGTTATTTAACAGTGTATTATTGTTTCCAAATTTTGGGGATTTCCCAAATAATCATTCTGGTCTCGATTCCTAATTTAATTCCTTTGTGGTCAGAGAATATACTTTGTATGACTTAAATACTTTCGATTTTTTTGCGGCTTTTTCCAAGTTCCCAGATCATGATCTTTTTCTTTTTAAAGATTCTATTTACTTGACAGAGAGAGACACAGCGAGAGAGGGAACACAAGCAGGGGGAGGGGGAGACGGAGAAACAGGCCTCCCGGTGAGCAGGGAGCCCGATGCGGGGATCGATCCCAGGACCCCGGAATCACGACTCAAGCCGAAGGCAGACGCTCAACGACCGAGCCACCCAGGTGCCCCCCCCCCCCCCTTTTTTTTTTTAAGATTTTATTTGACAGAGAGAGAGACCGCGAGAGAGGGAACACAAGCAGGGGGAGTGGGAGAGGGAGAAGCAGGCTTCCCGCGGAGCAGGGAGCCCGATGTGGGGCTCGATCCCAGGACGCTGGGATCATGACCTGAGCCGAGGGCAGACACTCAACAACTGAGCCACCCAGGTGCCCCGAATATGGTCTATCTTGGTAAATGTTCAGGTGCACTTCAGCTGTTGTTGGGTTCTATAAATGTCAGTTGTTTGGTAGTGTTGTTCAGGACTACTAGATCCAATCTCCTTATTACTCTAGTCCCAGCCAGAAGCCCACAGTGAACGAAGAAGTGTGCCCTTTGATGAGTTTTGACAAACGTATACAACCATGTAACCTAAACTTTATTGAGACTGTTTTAATAACTAGTAGAACTAGTTCGCAGTCATTGCTCTTCTTTTTTCAGTTTTCCCTATTATTCGCTTATCTGGCTGTACATGTAAACTTTAGACCTGACTCTGGGACAAGGGGTCAACTGGGGCAGGGAACACCCACTTGTATTTTTATTGGGGCTATATTACATTAATCAGTTAATTGAGAAGAACCAACTTTATGCTGCTGAATCTCCTATCCAAGAACTGATCTTTCCATCTATTCCAGTCTTTTTTTAGGTGGCTCCATGCCCAAAGTGGGGCTTGAATTCACAACCCCTAAATCAAGAGTTGTATGCTTTACTGACTGAGCCAGCCAGCCGCCCCTATTCCAGTCTTTTGTGTCTTTCCATAGTGCTTTAAGGTTGTTCTTATATAAGCACATATAGTAAATGTACAGACAGAAGGGGATGGAGTGCAGCAGCTTCAGGGTAGTGGCTGCCTCCAGGAAGGGGAAGGAGGTTGAGAGCAACAGAACAGGGTCTACACCTCTATCTAATACATCTAATTGATGGGCACAGGAGTGTTTCTCATAAAACTATTTTTCTATTTGTTTGAAATATTTAATTAAAAAAAGTTAAACTTAGGGGCGCCTAGGTGACTCAGTCATTTAAGCGTCTGCCTTCAGCTCAGATCATTGATGGTCCCAGGACGCTGGGACCATGACCTGAGCCGAAGGCAGACGCTTAACGACTGAGCCACCCAGGCGCCCAAAACAATTTTAATAGAAAAGAGTTTTTGTAAATACAGTGACTCTTCATAGTACAGTAGTTTATTCTCATAAACCAAATGACCATACTTACATATATTTTGGATATAAAACTATAGTTCTTTTTTCTTTACATATAATACAGTTTCCAGTGTGATGACATTTCATTGAGGAAAAGATTGCATTCGCAATAAATACTATCATCCCTGAGTCCACAGACTTAAAATAAGCACTCCCCAGACATCTTCCTGTGGTGGAGCAGGGTTGACAGGCACAGCGAGTAGTCTTTCTAGAATGTCTGTATAGACCCATACTAAGAATGCTAAGGATGTGAACCCAAAGCAGTAACAGTGAAAGGGTGAAACTGTCCAGAGCACTTATTTTTCATTTTACTCTCTGCAGCCAAGGTCAAAATACAACACTGAAATTGATTTTACCATTTTCTTTTAGTCTTTCTTCACTGAAAGCCGCCATAATCTGTTTCACCCATTGGTAGCAAAACTGGGAATTTTACCTAGAGAAATTACCCAGGACCACTAATAAAAATGTCGTCTTTTCCAGCATGTCTATTTTCTGAGCATCTGGCACAACAGACATTTTTAAATGTGTGTGAGGTGAACAAAGAAGAATCAGAAACCTCCTATGCCCGGGGCATGGCCAATGAACCCTAGATAATTATGGCACCACGGTGGCTTAATTTTAAAAGATGTTCTTTCGAAATGAATTCCAGGAAAACAAGCAGCCTTCACACAGAGAGGGAAGCTGAAGCGATCTTACTGAGGAGTCTGTTGAGAGCTCTAACTTTTTCTTCCAAGATGCGGTTTTTCTTCTCGGCACCTCGCAGCTTCTCTTCGGTGACCTGAAATGCCTTCGTCAGGTGAGCATTTTCCACATAGAGCTCCTTGAGCAGCAAATCGGACTTTGTGTTCTTTTCAAACTAGAGAGGAAAGAGAACCACACTTTCCTGTGACTCTCGTGCACAAATGCTGCATTACAGCTTGGCCCTCCCACCCTTTCATGTGTTCAGACCACAGATTCGGGGCTCTTACACATCTGAGACAAACCCTGGGTGGAATGATAATTTTTGTTACCCTGGCATGAAAGAGGAAACTGAGAAGCTGATGAATTATGTGGTAGAGAAAACTGAAGTCGAGTTTGTGAGAGTAGATTTTACCATGAAATGAAGATATAAAAAGACTACAATCACCAACCTCAACAAGGACGATCCAGCATAATGGAAAACATGTCATTCTGGTTCATTTCCGTGTGCTCTGCTGACCCACCGTGTCACCCAGGACTTACCTCAGCACCGCGTCCACCCTCGAAGCCCTGGGTGCATGGGCTGTGTCACCACACACCTCAGCCACAGCAATGGGGACACAAGGCCACTCTAGCTACAAAGGCACAGGGGGCCTGGCCTTGGGCTTTGAAAGTCAAAATTGCATTCATTCACTGAACAAGTAGTGCCAGGGCCTCACAAGGGCCCTGCTCTCAGGAGTCCGTACTCTGATGGAAGCAGGCAGGCCAGAAACAAACATGTGGTGTGGAGGCATGACAAGTGCTAAGAGAAAACCATGTGAAACCAAACCCAAGTCTGCCCGCCCGATGTGCAGAGACCTTGACCTTGGCTGCAGAGAGTAAAATGAAAACTAAGTGCAGTCCAAATGGAGTGCGTGGCGAGGAAAGGAGAGAGACGGGAGGGCAAGACTGGAATCTGTCCCCCCAAGGAGAGGAGTCAGACATGTTTACAGGCAAACAAAAAAGGTCAGGGTGAAAAGTTATAGCTGCATTTGGCAGTCCTATTAACTCTCTGGTTACTGGTTTCACTGGGAGGGGATAGGCAGCTGAGGAGGGAGTTCCTACTTTTGTTGGGGTGAACAGGGAAGGCTTCTCTGTTGACACATGAACAGAAATCTGAATAAGGCAGGGAGAGTGCTGAGGCTGCCCGGGCCTGCGTTCCAGGCAAAAGGAGGAGCAGGTGCAAAGGCCTGGAGGCTGGCCAGGCTAGGGGGTGGCAGGAATGGCCAGAGGCCTGTGGCTGGGGGGGCACGGCGGTGGGAGGCCCACTGGGAGGAGGTTAGAGCTGCCACACTGACTGTGCAGGCACTGAGGGGAGGGGGCTAGAGCCTGCAGGGCCTTGGAGGCCCCTAGAGGAACTCTGCCTTGTACTCTGAGGGCTGTGGCAGGCTTGGAGGGGAGAGGGGCCAGCACCTCAGTCACACTGGGAAAGCGCTGCTGCCACTCCCGTGCTGAGAACAGAGCACAGGAGGAAACAAGGACACTGCAGGGCTCAGAGGATGAAGGTGGGAGTGCTGGCAGGTGGGGCGAGAAGAGGCTGAGCTGACAGCCTCACTGGGGACACAGTGGGGGCATCCATCACAACCCCCCAAATCTGGACCTGAGCCAGTGGCATGGGGGAACACAAGGGAGGGAAGGTGAGAGTGTGCAGACAATCCTTCACAGGTACTTCTGTAAAGAGGAGCAGAGGCAGGGCCAGGGCTCCCTAAGCTTTGGGTTCGGGGGCTGAGGGCCCCTGAGAAGGGAGGGGCTGGGCACGGCGCTACACGCGCAGACACAGGCAGCTGGTTCGCTTGGCCAGAGCACAAGCTAGTTCTGGGGTGGGGTGGGGTGGGGGTGGGCATGGGGCTATGGACGGGACCCCACAAGGACAGGGGTGCAGGAGCCACAGGATTTCACCAGGACTGAGGATTTGCCAGACAAGAAGAAGCAAACTGAGGGTGCCTACAAGAGAATGACTGTAAGGTGAGGGGCAGGGGTCACTGAGAGTCTGTGACACTTGGCCAGGGAGTCCTTGGACGGCAGGGAGGAAGCTGCAAGGCCAGGAAGATGGTCAAGGAAGGAGGTGTGACTCCCCCCGGGACCTCCTACTTCCCAGGGAACAAGAGGTAGTGCAAATGTTTCATCCCATTTGGGCTTAGTTCAGGAACCCTCTAAACATACTTGATTACTGTAATAAAAATATTTCTGCAGATTCTCACAATTTCTTCCAGCTCTGAATAGAACTCTTCTAGGAGTAGCTGGTGTTTGGCTAAGCCTTTTCTCTGTGTCTCCTGCCTGTTTCCAGCCTTGCCCCTGCCCCTGCCCCCCCGCCCCAGCACCCTCTGTGCTGGCTGCTCAGCTGCCTGTTCTTACCAGTGGACTGTACTGGCTGAACTGGACTGTAAGCTTTCATCAATCACAACAGCTCTGGCCTTTTATTGGTCTTTGCTCCCTATAGCAGTCCAAATTTTTCCTTTCTCCCCCAGAGTGATTTATTTAAAAATATATAGATATCATGCTCTTGCTTAAAATCTTCTGGTGGCTTCTAACTGCAACTAAAATAAAAGCAAACTCCTGACCTTGAGGGAGTCCTGCCTACCCATCAGCTACAATAGACTCCCTGGAGGCCTGCTGACGTGCTGCGCTTGATCCCGTCTAAGGATACTGGCCTGCACTGCAACTCTGCCTGGATGCCCCTCCTCACTGGGGTTCTGGCATGTCCCCCAGAACACATGGAGACATGAGGGTACCTTTTTATGGCTGTCCCATTGACTGGAGGTGCTACAGGCATTCGGCCCTACACTGCAAAGGAAGTCCCACCCAATGAGCACTTATCCCTTCCAAAAAGCCAACCTGGCCTCAGCTCGGGGGCACAGCCAGACCCTCTATGGCGGTCATTGGTGTCTGCCCCACCATGTCTGAAGAGAGTGATCTCCAACCATCCCCACCACTTCCCATCCACCACCATCTCTTCTTCTTCAGAGCGAGCATTTCTCACAACTTGAGGTCATTTCTCTTGTTATGGTCTGTCTCCACCTCCAGAATGTAAGGCCCATGAGGGCCCATCTCAAGGTCTTCCCAGAACAATGAATGCCGGGATACATGACAGGTGCTCAGTAAATACCTGCCCAATGACTGAACAAATGAATGAACATCCTGAGATGTGAACACCTCTCAAATGTACCTTAAAACAATTCCCAAAACAAAATAAACACAATGTATACAAATATAATTTAGGGTACATATTTAACAAAATCAGTTTTTCTATTGATTGCTTTTAACTGTTCATCTTCTGAAAAAAATCTGTATATTCAGATTCTCAAAGTTTAGATGGAGCCCCAGGTTCAGTGGTTCCAAACGAACATGGGGCTCTCTCTGTGTTCTATGAGGACAGACTCACCCTGGAATAGTTACTTGAATACCATAGAAGGAAAAAGTTCAGAAAATACATGTGGCAATGACAGACGCCCGTCACTGACCTGCTCTTTCAGCTCGGCCACTTTTTCTTGTAGGAGCATTTCCACATTCTTCAGAACCATTCCCACCTCTTCTACCTGTTCTTGGGTGTCTTTAAGCTCTTTTTCATGTTCTTCCTGCCACAAAAGGTTATGGGCCAATAGTTTACATTTCAAAAAGAATCATTATCAGGCTTACTTACTTCAGAATGGAAATTAGCTAAAATGTACAAATCTGGGAGTGACTGGAGATAACCCTTCATCTGCAGAGAGAAACAAAGAATGTTCTACCACAAGCCAAAAGCTGACACCACTCTTTGTAGTTCAAGGAGAATTAGTGGCCTCCTTTCCTGAGAATTGAATCATAAAAATGATTCCAAAGTGTGTTTCCCCAAATGTGTTACTGAATATTTCGAAAGGACTACTGATTAAATTTCTTTGTGTTGTCAATATTCTATCATGGCCAAGCTTATCTCCTGCTTAACATTTTTGCACAAGACTGAAAGATTATTCTTCAATAGAATTTATGCTTCACAAACACTGAATCTTACCCCACCTTTCGAGTCTTGCTCTAATTTCTTCCTCATGGAGCCCCCCCCACCCCATGACCTCGGGCTCCTACCTCCACACCCTCTCCCACCCAATGTTTCCTCATGAACGCACTGTGACATTTCAGGAGGGAGTTTTCTCAGCCTTTTAAACACTAACATAGGGTGCACACAGGCCAGACTATTCGAGCACACCAGAAGTGCTAACTGGCAGATGCCCTACACTAATGCTTTGAGGTGGGGACCACTGGCCTCCGACATTTACAGATGAGAAAAATGAAGCGAAGAGAGGTTAAGTAGCTGGCCAAGCTCACTCAGCTGGGAGATGGTGGAGCCTGAATCCCGACCTCTGCAGCCAGTGTCCTGCTCCCCTTTAAGGCAGCAGCTCCATTTCTAGGTCTCTAGATGCTTAGTGCAGTGCCTGGCGCACAGCCAGGGTCCCCATGTGTGTGCCATTCCACCCTGGCCTCTTGTCCCACCACCCTCCTCCTGCCTCCCTCTCATCCTCCTTAAACATGCCAAGTACAGGGGCACCTGGGTGGCTCAGTCGTTAAGCGTCTGCCTTCAGCTCAGGTCATGATCCCAGGGTCCTGGGATCGAGTCCCGCATCAGGTTCCCTGCTCCGCGGGAAGCCTGCTTCCCCCTCTCCCACTCCCCCTGCTTGTGTTCCTGCTCTCGCTATCTCTCTCTCTCAAATAAATAAATAAAATCTTAAAAAAAAAAATATGCCAAGTACATACCCACCTCAGGGCCTCGGCATATGTTGCTCCTGCTACCTCTCAAGCACTCTCCCCAGGTAAGTGGAAGCCTTGCTCCCTCAACTCCTTCAGGTCTTGGCTCAAGTAACACATTGGGGAGAACTTCTCTGGCCCCCTATTTTAACTACAAAGCGTCCCGCTCCATAGCACTCATCAACTCACCACCATCTGACATGCTATCCTCATGACTCAGGTTTTCATTTCTCTCCCCCCATCCCACCACTAGAACGTAGGCTCCAGGAGGGCACAGGCTTTTGCCGTGTGTGTTCATTTCTATATCTCCAACACCTAGATCAGTGTGCACCCAATAAATGACTTCTGCAGTCCTTGTGTGCCTGTGGGTAGGTTTTTTTCATTCTACAAAACGGTTTAAGATTCTTTTTACATCAGATGCATCATTTGGAAACTGGCCATGTTCATGTAAAAATCCAGTTTCCGGCTTTCCTTTGAAATCAGGAGAACTCCCACAGGGCTCCACGGGTGGGACCATCGCCCCCAGCTTCACTCATGGCCTCAGCATCACCGCAATTCTGGCCCCGGGCACAGCTCGAGCGTGTGGTCATGTGGCCTACCACAGATGCCCTCAGCCCCCCTGCTGGAGAGACCTTTCAGGTCAGCTGGCTCATCATTCCCTGAGTGGGTGGGTGCCGCCCCTCCCCGATCCATCTTTGGCGACGACAGAGTCCCGCACTGTTCAGAGTGAAAATCGGGATCCTGGGGCTATTGTACGACCAGACCGCTAGGAGCTGGGAGGGCAGTTTTCGGCCACGTGACCAGTGATGCAACCTCACCACCGCCATCACCATCAGCAGGGCCTCGGGGCCCTTGCCCCCACTCACCCACTGTGTTTCCAGCCGCCTCCCCTTCTCCTCCTGGAGAAGGCACTCCTTGTGGAGCCGCCAAGCCGCCTGCCGTTCCTCTTCCAGCAGCTGCTGCAGCTCGTCCACAAGGTCCCGAGGTACCAGCCACTGCATCCGCTCCTGCAGCCGATGAACCTCCTCGGAGTGCTGGGACTGTGTCAGCCTCAGCCCCAGGCTGGCTCTGTGCAGCTGCCCCGGGAGAGAAGGCCATGCCAGGGCTGGTGTGACTGCTGAGCGCTACAGGGTCATTACCAGACACACAAGACTCCGTGCCTACAGAGAGCCTACAACTGGAAGCGCACACAAGGCACCCACCCTCCTCTGGTCCCTCCATCTGCAGCTAAATGCGGGGCTCATGAAGAATGCATTCGTTTGAATTCTGACAGCCAAATTCCTGTGTGGCCAGAGCTTCTGCACAGAGACAGTCAGGAAGACTCGGGTCTATATCCTCAAAGTGGTGATGCTGAGCTTCCCATTGCACCCAAGGGAGAATCGTGCTATATTCTGTCGGGTTTACCCTTCAGCAGACTTCAGAGAGTCCAAGTAACTACTGCAACCCACACAGGCCGTGCGTGGTGATTTTCCTCAAAGCGGAGAGCTCACACTCCTGAGACAGCCGAGGCCAGGGCCACAGAAGGCAAAGGAGCACACGATGAAGGCGAAAGGGACCCTGCCAGCGAGTGCAGAAACACCCCAGCACCCTGCTCCCCAACCACAGAGGATGGCAAGATTTCACTGGAGTTGTGTGGGACCATTAGTATTGAACTGTGCGTAACGTGGCCAATCCTTTTATTAAACACCATTTAAATCACTTTGATTCTGGAGGCTTCACCTAGAATACCCAGAATTTCCTTGGCACCCTAACTGGCCATGTCAGCCCTCACACACCTCTGAGGCCCCACAGATGGGAGAGGGAAGTGGCTCCGTCAAAGGTCACACTTAGGGCAAGACTGAGGTGGGTCAGAGAGATGGGGAGGGTGGCAGCTATGGCAACTCAAGGGCAAGAGCAAGGTTGCAGGCCTCAGGTCACTGTGTCCCCTTGTGTCTCTGAGGGGCCGTCTCGGGGGGCCACGTCATCACTGTAATGTGTGGCTATTCTTAGGACAGGGGTCATCCCAGAGAAACACACCCACAGTTTCCAGAATAGCTACCATGCTCTTTCGGGAGAGTGCAATATAATGATTTATAAGATCAGATGACCAAAATACATTTCTCAGAGATACCTGATCCTGAAAATTCTTCAGAGGCAGAGAGTTGAAATAGGTGTCTTGTTATTAATGAAGGTGATTTTTGGATAGCACCCGAGGGGGGCAGGGGAGCTGGCTGCCAGGAGGGCCAACCACAGGCTTAAGGGTTGGAATTTTTAGTCCCACCCCCACCTCCCTAGAGGGAAGAGGGGCTGGAGGTTGAAACAGCCAATGGCCAATGACTTGGTCAATCACAATTGCGTAATGAAGCCTCCAGAAAAACCCAAGAGGGCAGGCATCTGGTCCCTTTTCTGGAGATCTTCCATGCTTGGCGAATCAGAACACTTCCATGTGCCACCAGGCAGGGCTCAGGCTCCATAAGGACAGATGTTTGGGACCTTACCCTATGTATCCTCTTCCTCTGGCTATTGATTTGTTTCCTTTATCATATCCTTTAATGAACTGGTAAGTGTTAGGTGTCTCCCTGAGTTCTGTGACCACGCTAGCAAATTAGTCAAACCTCAGGAGGAGGTGGTTGAAACCTCCAATCTGTAGCTGGCTGGTCAGAAGGTAATAGGTAACAGCCTGGGCCTGGGGCTGGCCTCTGAGGTGGGGCTGGGGGTGGGCAGTCTTGTAGGACTAAACCCTTCACCTGTGGGGTCTGATGCTGTCTCCAGGCATAGTGTCATAACAGAACTGAATTCTCAGACACCCTGCTGGTGTCTGATAATTGTGTGCTGTGTCTGGGGAGCCCCCTACACAATGTTGGAATCAGGTCTGGAAACCCTGAGAGAGAGGAACAGAGAGGGGAGAACCAGTTCGAAAACACAACCCTACAAATGTAGCCTCCTCCTGACTTTCATGCTTCAGTGATCCTGCACACACCCAAGCCGGAAGCTGAGCCCCAGCCCAGGCCCTAGTGACACCATGTCAGAGTGCCCACCCATCCCAAAGGTGCTCCTGCTCTCTAACAGCACTCCCCAACGCCTTGATGCCGCTCTTTCTTAAAATACTCTGTCCCCATGCCCCTCACGGACACCCACTACAGCCACCCCTCTGCTCTGAACCCTGGGGCCGGGTACAAGCTCCTGCGCGAAGGCCACTGTCTGGCCCAGCGTGAGGTCTCTGTGTCTGTGGCCCTACCCTGCAGCTCTCTGTGCAGGGCAAGCAGCCCGTAACACCCCCCGCCCCTCCTCCTGCTGTCTCCTGAGCCCCCTCATCTCCCTCCTCGTGGAAGTGAGACTCCAGGTGGAGCCCGGACCAGCTCTGGAGACCCCACCTCCACTATCACATAACAAGGGGAAAGATGTCTCCAGAGAGCACTGGGGCCGCCAACAGCCAGGAAATGAGGGTGGCTGTGTTCTGGGAGCTAGGGCATGGCAGTGAGCTGCCTTGGCCATCAGCTCTGCCCACCTGTGCTCACAGGCTCTCTTCCTGCCCCTTGAGAAATGGGGGCTCTGCCCTCTTTGTGTTGAGAGGTGAGGACTGTGTCCTCCCCCATGGAGAGGTGGGCTCTGTGCCCTCCCCCTGAACCCAGGCTGGACCAATAGAATGTGGGGAATAATGTTCTGGAATGCCATGGCGCAGTCCTGAGGGGCCTGGCAGCTGTATGTGCTCCTCTGAGGGCGCCTGGTTGCCTCTCCTATCAGAGCTTCCCTGCTGCTGCTGCGCTCAGAGAACCTCATGCCACCGAGAGGCCACGTGTGGGGGCTCCAGCTGACAGCACCCTGGGCCCCCAGGCACCCGCCAGCCCCACGTCCCAGCCCTGCGAGCCGAGAGCTCTCACACAGCAATCAGCTGTGCCTTCTGATGATGCCCGCCCCAACCCCACCGCACTGCAACGGCCCCCCCGAGACATCAAGTGAAGAGAGCCCACAGACCGTGAAGGAGAATGGTAAACAGTGCTACAAGCTGCCAAGTTTGGGGGTGGCACCAAGCCAAGATTCCCAGGGGCGTGTGATGCGTGCAGCATTCTGCTCCCCCACACCCCACTCTGAGCTGCACAAAGTCCTCTGCCAGGCCGTCTAGATGTTCCCCCCCAAGCTGCTCTACCTCCAGGCCCTCCTCCTCAGAACCACCCCCAAGTGTGCCAGTGACAACCCTGGCCCCTCCCTCAGGGCTCCACGCCACCCTTACCATGGCCTCCCCTTACTTCCCTCATGAGAACTTTCATTGTGGTTTTGGGGTCCTCTTCTGAACCACGAAGAAGGGGAAACCAGCTCATATCACAGAGGGACTGCCTAAGTAAGGGATCTTCTGCCCGTGGCAGTGGCTGCCTCCTAGCCTCCAAGGGCTCAAAACTGGGCAAGGCAACTTCTCAAGGTTCCTTTCAGACTTAAAGACAGAGAAGGGATCCCCCAAATGTTCAGAAGGACCTCTGGGACAGTGCTTGTTTGCAGTGGGAAGGTGAGAGCCCACAGAGGCCCCAAAAGCATGTCTTAAGGCCCTGAGTATGTTGGGGGCATAGCAAGTCCAGCTGTAGGGCCCCTCCCACACCGTGCTTGGGAGGCTTCTCCCACGGCCCCTCTTTCCTTCCTGCAGCCCCCAGCCTTCTAAGTGCACCCCGCATCTAAGCACCAGCTCTTCCTCTCTTGTGTCCCTGCACCTCATGCTGTCCAGGCACCCCAGGGTCCTTGTTGGCCCATCCTGCTCACACTTACTTGTCCGAGACTGCTAGCTCTCCACCTTCCTATCTCTGCACCTTGAGAACCTGGCGCACTGGATAAATGCTGGAGCAGGAGAGAAGGCAGAAGGCAGGAGCTCAACACCCACACGTGTGCGCAACTTCAGGGCTTCTGTGCACCAAGCTTGCCAACCACTGGGACTACTCCGCCCTGTGTCCTTGGATCTGACGCCACCCCCTACCTCAGAAGCCACCTGTCACTCTCCTTTGCTCTTCTGTTTTGCAGATGCCACACCGAAAAGCACTGCTTACCAGCCTCCTTCCCTTGTGCATAAACAGAAACACAGCTCGTCCCACAGATGGCTCAGCCAACCCTGGACAAGGCTCTACTTCAGTCCTGGGACTATAAGCGCCCAACCAGCTATGTAACCTCAGGCCAGCCTAATAACCTCTCTGGGCCAGACCAGTCCTGGCCAGGCTCTGTCAGTGCCAAACCATGTTGACTTTCTTCCTGGCTGAGACCCAGCCACTGGCCATTATGCACACCCACCTGGTCTTGACTTTCTTCAAGGGTCTCTCTCAGCTGTGACTGTGACAGTCTTAGGCTCTGACATTCCTGATTCTTGTGTTCGAGTTCAACTTCAAGTTTTTGGATGTGCTCACCCTGTTTTTAAAAAAATCAATTTCACAAGTATAAGAAATATCTCAGCATTGATATGTTTAATGTAGAAACTCCAGAAATGTACAGAAAAGCAAAGATTATGAAATTTAAATCACCCATCATCCCAGCAGCTGAGGACCACACCTGACACTGTGTGGTCTCAGCCCTTCCTCCAAACGTGCATTTCTATCTACTAGTACAGCATCGTATCCTATGCTTTCCTCATTCTACCTTGAGCATTTCCCCATGACATTAATTATTATTTGAAACATGATTTTTAATGGCTATACCATAATTTACTGATTCATTCAATATTATTGATGATTTAAGCTGATTTGAATTGTTTTGCTATCATAAATACCACAGCAGTGAAAATACTTCAGCTAAGTCTTTCCACAATGATCAGATAAAATTCCCATAAGCAAAATTATAAAATCAGAGCACACTGACATTCTTGAGGTACTTGATGTATATTTTGCCCAAATGTCCTCCTGAGAGGTCTACCAATTTACTCTCCTGGCATCAGGATTTAATTCCTTTCTGCTACTTTTTCTAGATATTGAGGATTTGCAAAAGCTGCTGAAGTCAAATTTTCCAAGGCACATACTTACTAAGTCTCTCTCTTTACCTGAGGGATGAGTCTGCCTCCAGGCATTTTAAGGCTGTTCCTGACAGTATAGATTACTCACCTGCAACCCCTCCTGCTGCCCCATCTTCTCCAGTCTCCGTGTTAACAGCTGAATGGTGATGCAGTTCTTCTCATTCTGGGCCTGGTGGATAGAGGCCTCTTCTCCAAGCTGAAGGACCTTGTGATTGAGCTGGGACACTTCATCCTTGCATTTCTGACTCTGGAGCAAAATGGATTAAAATACAGATGACAAAGTTATTTTTTTTAAACCAGCAGCTCAATTCAGATCATTCTAGTGGCTCTGGCCAGGGACGATTTTGTTCCTTGAGGAACATGGGGCAATGTTTGGAGACAAGGCTCGTTATCACAGCTGGGAGGGGATGGCTACTGGCATCTCGTGGGGGAGGTGCTCAGCGTCCTCCAGGGCAGGACTGATACGGCCCCGACGGCCACAGTGCCACAGAGGAGAAAGCCTGCTCCACTCCCTGGAGGAGAGGAGACACATCTGGACAATCAGAGGCGGTCACATCAGGAACATACAAACCACTGCTCTGAAAACCTTCCATGTTGTTCTCATTTCTTTCATGGTTATTTCTAATTATTACTTTAAGCAATTTGAAGGAAAACACCCAATTAAACTTGAAGTATATGAAGCTCCTCGAAGTCTCCTCTGGTCTTTGTCATTAAACATACAGACATAGCTTTCAGCAGGGCGAGGCGGTGATTAAACTGCGTGTTCTGCTTTTTCTCAGTACCCACTGGCCAGCAGGCAGTGCATGCTCAACAGATGCCCGCGGGGGGGGGGGGGCAAGCGAAGGCGCCACGAGCTGAAACAGCAACGAGAACGCTGCCCCTACTGTCTCTCACCGTGCAAATGCCAGATACGTTCAACTGTCGTGCATCTCTTCATAGACGCCACACTGTTGCTTGTTTGCTTTTCCCCACAGCCGCCCATCCATTCTCGAGGCCAAGCACCAGCAGCCCCAGGTGTCTGCAGAGTGGCATCCTCCGAACGGCTTCCCAGCACCACTCTCGATGCACGCCCACCACTCCCCCGGGGCTGCGCTAACAACCACGGTGTTATTACGTTTCTGAGGACTTGAGAAGCAGATGATGGAACCCTGAAGTTGTTTCAACTTGGATTATTCATGCTTAGAGAGTCTACATGTTTTTCTCTTGATCACTGCTCCTTCTCTTCTCTGTAAAGAGATTGCCCCCTCGTCCTGTCCTTAAAATCTCAGAACTGAGGGTAAAGAGGTGTTTTCCAAACAACATAAACTCATGGCCATTATGTCTGGTATGGAACTCTCTTGTGTTTATTACGTTTCATTGTGAAAATTAAAATTGTTTTTCAGTATCGATACACACTCATCTTGTTCTCTGAGAACAGCCTTGATTTTATGAACAGCCAGAAATGGAATCTTCATTCAGTTAATTTTCTTCTGTTTACCTTTAATATTTAGTCTTTGTTTGGAAATAATTTCAAACCTTTACAACACGGGCAAGGCTACTACAAAGAACACCTATGCACCCTTCACCCAGGCTCACCGGCTGGCAGCATCTCCGTGTGCTTTGTGGTGGATGCTTTCTGCAGGTACATGCACGCACGCGTGTACACACAACACACACACACACACACACACGAGGCCCTGCACTATGTGTTTCCTAAGGAGGTGCATGTGTTCTCATATACTGTCATGCAGGTCTGGCTTCAGGACATGAATCACACCACCTGCATCTCAGTTTTGTCAACTGGCCCATTATGCCCCTTCCTCCCCTCAGGCAGTGCCTTTACCAGGCAGGCCGTTTTAGCCTCCTTGAATTTGGGATATTTCTGTGGCCTTTGTCTTGTGTGACACCAAAAATTTTGACAGATACAGTCCCTCCCTGCCTCTCCCCTTTAACACTTCCTCACTTGGGGCCTGCTGGATGCTCCGTGACGAGGCTCAGGTGTGTGCCCCGCAGGGCACCCTACTGGGAGCGTGGGCACCCTCTGTCTCTCCCTGTGTCCATCACCTCCTTAATTCTAACTTACACTCATCTGGGTTTTATTGCAGAAGACAAAACAAGATGCTAGCAGTCATCTCCTGGTCACATTTTAAAACAAATAGATGTCTGTGCTACACGGGCTTACTGTGAATCTGATCAGGCCTTTAGGCCTAGATTCTAATTTATAGGAAATATAAGGAACAGAGGAGCAGACTGAACGACACTATCAGATTCAGAATGTGGGACGGCCTACAGGTCTCTTCAAAGAGACAGCCTTGTGGGGGTGAATCAGGTGTTCCAGGTTAAAAAGGCTAAACACATAGAGGCAGGCTGACCATATTTTCCATACATGGCCTCAATGGCCTCTCCCGCCCCACATCCCCTTCTACAATGGACACTCCCCACCCAGAGGAGCCTGTGTCCCTCCCTGTGCTTTGCGGGGGTCTGGGTGAGGATGATGTGGAGTATTTCTGAGGTCAGAAGCCTTGTGCCTGCCATGTGGTCCTCCTGGTGCCCCCTTGTGACACTCCCTAAAGGAGCTGAGCCCCACTGAGAGGAGCCGCATGTGATTCCAGCCCTGGCCTCTGGGTCACCCCAGCTGTCCGGTCTTCCCAGCCCCCATGATGGGAGCAGAGGTGGAGGGGGGCCATCTGTCCCGTGCCCCATCTGAAGCCCTGACCCACAGGTTCTGCGAGTGCAATCAAAGGGCTTTTCTCTGCCACGAGAACAGCATTGACAGGTCAATGCGTCACCCTCAACTGTATCCTAGTTCCAAAAAATTTACCATAGAAGACATTTTTGAATAATTAGAGAAATGTAAATATGGTCAGAATATTGGATAGTGTTAAGATGATTACGACTAGGTTTCTCAGGTGTTACAGTAGGACTGTGGTTAGGCAGAAGTTGCCTGTGAACTATTTAGAAGCAGAGTCTCACGGTATCTGACACTTACTTTCAAATCGCTTGAAAAAACACACACACATACACACAGTACAGAGATACAAAGACCCGTACAAACAAAAACTAAAGTACGTATGGTACTTTCTGGTATTGTTAACAACACTGTCAAATTAAGATTGTAATATGGGGCCGATCAGTGCATATTATGTCAATTTTTTTGTGTGTTTAAAGCTTTTTATACTAAAAAGCGGAGGGAAAGAAAATAAATGGATACCTAGAATCCATTTACAAGTGTGTCCTAGAAATAAGCCTGAAAGGGGACGGGAGGCCCAGGAAAGCCCTAGATGGGTCATTTCACAGGAAGCTGGTCTGCAGGCAAATGCAGTCTGAACTTTTCATCCTAAATCAACCCAGCAATTGCCCTCTTTTTTTTTTTTTTTTAAGGATTTATTTATTTATTTGACAGAGGGAGACACAGAGAGAGAGGGAACACAGCAAGGGGAGTGGGAGAGGGAGAAACAGGCTTCTCATCGAGCAGGGAGCCTAATGCGGGGCTTGATCCCAGGACCCCGGGATCATGACCTGAGCCGAAGGCAGACGCCCAACGACTGAGCCACCCAGGTGCCCAGCAATTGCCCTCCTGATGGAGAAGGCCTAAGCAAGGCCACCACACACTCACCATGGACACAACCACTCAGAGCTGGGAGCCCAGACAAGCCACCCGCTCACCAGTGGTCTGAGGCAGTTCCCATGGCAGAGCCACTCAGTGGCCCCGTGTGGGCAGAGGCAGCACTGGGAGAGAAGAGCTGTGGGACTGACCTCAGGGACAGCACAGGTTTGAGAAGGCAGGCGTGGCAACTCCTCCCCTCCCCTGCCCCGAGAACTAATGAGTGAGTTCAGCAAGGTGGGGGGACTGGCAGATGAAAACCCATTTTATTTTTGTGTCCTAATAGTGAACATACAGAAACCCAAATTAAAAACGTAATACTAGTTCTGGTCTCTGGTCTGACATGTAAAAAGCTCCATCCCCCCAATAAGAAAAAGGCTGGATAAACTGAAATCAACAACTCCTCTTCGAAACCTTAGAGAATTGTGGTCAAAGGGCAAGCCAACACCCTGAAAACTGGAGAGACAGTCAAAGGATTCAGAGCTTACCAGGAGCAGAGGTTGGAGCCTGAAACTGGAAGGGAAATGGGCACCATAAGGACGAACACTGGAGGCTGCGTCTGGCTGGCTTGAGAGTTAACATGGTCTCAGAGGAGCCCCCAGCTTTCCTGAGACATACCAGGTTCTTGCCCTTAACATCAGAGAAAATCCCCTCAGGCTTCTAGCAAGTGGGGGTAAAGTAATTGCTATGAACTGAACTGTGTCCCCTCCAGATTCCTATGCTGAAGCCCTCAACCTGCAATGTGACTGTATTTGGAGATAAGGCTTTTAGGAGGTAATTAAGGTAAAATGAGCTTATATGGGTAGGGTGCTAATCTGAAAGGACTATGATCTTTTAAGAAGAAGTAGAGCACGATCTCTCCCTCTGTGTGGCCCTGTGGAGGAAGGGCCGTGTGAGGACCCAGTTAGAAGGCAGTTGTCTGCAAGTCAGGAAGAGGGCTCTCACCAGGAACCAAGGCAGCCAATCCCTCATCCTGGACTCTGGCCTCCAGAACTACAAGACAATAAATTTCTGTGAAGTCTCTCAGCTTACTGCACTTTGTTACAGCAGCTGAAGCCGCTCTGAAGGACACTCAGAGCATTCTGTTCCCCTCCTGCCCTTAAGAGAAATTACTATACCAGAGCTTAACCAACCCCAGCCCCTCCAGCCTTTCTGTGTTAGCACATACCATGGATCAGAGTGGCTAAACTAAGAGTGACAACACCAAATGCTGGCAAGGATGTGAGGAAACTGGATCAAGCATAGATCACTGGTGGGAATGTAAACTATTACAGCCACTCTGGATACCAGTCAGGCAGTTTCTTACAAAACTAAACATGTAACTACCATACAACTCAGTATTTGCACCCTTGGGCATTTATCCCAGTGAAATGAAAACTTATGTTCATTAAAAAAACAAAACAAAACAAAAACCTGCATAGGAATGTTCAGAGCAGCTTTATTTGTGACAGGCCAAAACTGGAATCAGCCCAGTCGTCCCTTAAAAGGTGAGTGTTAAAACAAACTGTGGGACGTCATCACACAGAACAACATTCAGTAATAAAAAGAAGCTAACTACTGTTCAGGCAATGCTTAGATGAATCTCCAGGCAAGTATGATATGTGAGAAAAGTCAATCCCAAAGGGTACACGCCCTATGAATTCTTTAATATAACATTGTGAAATGACAGTTTTAGAAATTAAGGACAGATGAGTGGATGTCAGAGGTCAGGGGCTGGGGTGGGTAGGCAGGAAGGGTGTAAGTGTGGTTGTGAAAGAACAGCATGAAGGATCCTTAAGGAGTTGGAACTGTTTAGTATCTTCCTCTTTTTATTTAAGATTTTATTTATTTATTTATTTATTTATTTGAGAGAGAGAGAGAGAGAAAGCACAAGCAGGGGCAGAGGGAGAGTGAAAAGCAGACTCCCCACTGAACAGGGAGCCTGACGTGGAGCTCAATCCCAGGACCCCAGGATCATGACCTGAGCCGAAGGCAGATGCTTACCTGACTGAGCCACTCAGGCGCCCCAGAACTCTTCAGTATCTTGACTGTGATAGTGGATGCATGTATCCACATAGCTATGAAATTGTATAGAACTCAATACACATATATCACACACACAGACCTATACACACATGCACATACATGCACACACATGAACACATATACACATATACACACAGACCTACATGTAGACACACACACACACACGAACCCATGCACACATGCACATACACACATATACACACATGCATACACATACACACACAAATGAATACACAAGTAAAACTGGGGAAATCTAAGTAAGACCCACGGATTATATCAACATTAATAGCTTGGTTATATTTGTTACAAGCTGATTTCTGTTCACCCAAAAGTCATATGTTGAAGTTCAAACTCCCAATACCTCAGAATGTGACTGTATTTAGAGACAGAGTCTTTAAATAGGTGATTAACATAAAATGAGGTCCTACAAGTGGGCCCTAACTTAATATGATAGTGTCCTATTAAGAAGAGATTAGAGAGGGCGGAGCAAGATGGTAGAGGAGTAGGAGACCTGGATTTCGTCTGGTCTCAGGAATTCAGCTGTATAGGGATCAAACCATCCTGAACACCTACAAACTCAACAGGAGATTGAAGAAAGGAAGAGCAACAACTCTCTGAACAGAAACAGCGACCACTTTCTGGAAGGTAGGACGTGCGGAGAAGTGCATCCGAGGCGATATTCAGGAGGATAGACGACGGGGGAGGGCGGCCTCCGTCGGCTGCTTCTGGCAAGTGATAGAGCAGCTGAGCACAAAATCGGAACTTTTAGAAGTCTGCTCTGCTGAGGGACGTCGCTCCAGTGGCTAAGCGGGGGGGTGAAACACTCACGGGACAGTGTGGTTTCAGGACACTCAGGGTCAAAGGAAGACCGGGGGTACCTGAGTGCGGCAGAGCTCCCAGGTATCGAAGCGGGGAAGCCAGCTGCAGAGACGGAGCGGAGGAGCGGACCCTCAGCTCAGGGTTGCCATAAACCCAGATCCGCAGCACAGTCAGGCCACTGCTCCTCCAGCAGGGATCCAACAAGCGGTAGATCCGGGGAGACTCCCCATCCTCCCCCAGGGGGAGTAGTGCGGGAGCGCACCACAGGGATCACCAAGTTGGGTGCCAGAGATAGAAACGCTCGGTCACAGGCCGGGTGAGCATGGAGTGTGGGCGGAGACTGGGGAGCCGGGAGTGACTGACTGCTTTTCTCTGGGGGCTCACTAAGGAGCGGGGACCAGAGTGCTCGGCTCATCTGGGGCGGAGATTGGGAGGCCGCCATTTTCACTCCCCTCCTCCAAAGCTGTACAGAAAGCTTGCAGGGAACAAAAGCTCCCAAGAGCAAACCTGAGCAGATTACTTAGCCCAGACCGGGCAAGGGCGGGTCAATTCCACCTCTGGAAAAGACATTTGGGAACCACGGCAACAGGCCCCTCCCCCAGAAGATCAGCAAGAACAGGCAGCCAAGACCAAGTTTACCGATCAATGAGAACGGCAGAACTCCAGCGCTAGGGGAATAGTGCACATAGAATCCATGGCTTTTTTACCATGATTCTTTACTCTTTCCAAGTTAATTTTTTTTAACTGTCTTTTTTTTTTTTAATTTTTCTTTTTCCCTTTTTCAACGAACATCTTATCAATTCCTTTTTTAAAAAACATTTTTATTTTTCATTTTAGAGTCATATTCTATCCCTTCATAGTAGTTACCTTTATTTTTGGCATATATATATATATATATAAGTTGTTCTCTCTTTAAAATTTTGAGATAGTTTCTTTTAACAGATCAAAATATACCCTAAATCTCTAGTGTATGGCTTTGCTCTAGTCTCCTGCCTGATCACATTCTCTCCCTTTTTTTTTCTTTTTTTCTTTTTTAACTCCTTTCTTTTTTCAAACAACTTCTTATCAATTCCTTTTATAAAATTTTTTATAATTTTCATCTCTACAGTCATATTCCATCCCTTCATCATATCAACCCTTATTTTTGTACATATATAAGTTTTTTTTCTTTAAAAATTTGGGAGGCACTTTCTTCTAACAGACCAAAATGCACCCAAAATCTAGTGTGTGGCACTGATCTATGTACCAGCCTGATCATATTTGATCATATTCTGGTTCTTTTTGTTTTGTTCTGTTTTTATCTTTTTCTTTTTTCTTTCTTTCTTTTTCTTTTCCTCCAGCTTCAAGTCTTTTCTGATTTGTTTAGAGTATATTTTCTGGGGACATTGTTACCCTGTTAGCATTTTGTTCTCTTATTCATCTATTCTCCTCTGGACAAAATGACAAGACGGAAAAAATCACCTCAACAAAAAGAACAAGAGGCAGTACCGACTGCCAGGGACCTACTCAATACGGACATCAGTACGATGTTGGATCTAGAGTTCAGAATCATCCCTTTAAAAATACTAGCTGGGCTTGAAAAAAGCATGGAAGTTATTAGAGAAACCTTTCTGGAGAAATAAAAGAACTAAAATCTAACCAAGTCGAAATCAAAAAGGCTATTAAGGAGGTGCAATCAAAAACAGGGGTGCTAACTGCTAGGATAAATGAGGCAGAAGAGTGAATCAGTGATATAGAAGACCAAATGATGGAAAATAAAGAAGCTGAAAAAATGAGAGATAAACAACTACTGGATCACGAGGGCAGAATTCAAGAGATAAGCGATACCATAAGACGAAACAACATTAGAATATTTGGGATCCCAGAAGAAGAAGAAAGAGAGGGGCAGAAGGTCTACTGGAGCAAATTATAGCAGAGAACTTCCCTAATGTGGGGAAGGGAACAGGCATCAAAATCCAGGAAGCACAGAGAACCCCTCTCAAAATCAATAAAAATAGGTCAACACCCCGACATCTAATAGTAAAACTTACGAGTCTCAGAGATAAAGAGAAAATCCTGAAAGCAGCTCGGGAGACGAGATATGTAACCTACAATGGTAGAAACATTGGCAACAGACCTATCCACAGAGACCTGGCAGGCCAGAAAGGACTGGCAGGATATATTCAGAGCACTAAATGAGAAAAATATGCAGGCAAGAATACTATATCCAGCTAGGCTGTCACTGAAAATAGAAGGAGAGATAAAAAGCTTCCAGGGAAAACAAAAACTAAAAGAATTTGCAAACACGAAACCAGCCCTACAAGAAATATTGAAAGGGGTCCTCTAAGCAAAGAGAGAGCCTAAAAGCAACATAGACCAGAAAGGAACACAGACAATATACGGTAACAGTCACCTTACAGGCAATACAATGGCACTAAATTCCTATCTTTCAATAGTTACCCTGAATGTAAATGGGCTAAATGCCCCAATCAAAAGACACAGGCTATCAGATTGGATTAAAAAGCAAGACCCATCGATATGCAGTCTGCAAGAGACTCATTTTAGACCCAAAGACACCCTCAGATTGAAAGTGAGGGGGTGGAAAACCATTTACCATGCTAATGGACACCAAAAGAAAGCTGGGGTGGCAATCCTCATATAAGACAAATTAGATTTTAAACCAGAGACTGTAATAAGAGATGAAGAAGGACACTATATCCTACTTAAAGGGTCTAACCAACAAGAAGATCTAACAATTGTAAATATCTATGCCCCTAACATGGGAGCAGCCAATTATGTAAGGCAATTAATAACAAAAGCAAAGAAACATATCCACAACAATACAATAATAGTGGGGGACTTTAACACCCCCCTCACTGAAATGGACAGAACATCTAAGCAAAAGATCAACAAGGAAATAGAGACTTTAAATGACACACTGGACCAAATGGACTTCACAGACATACTCAGAACATTCCATCCCAAAACAACGGAATTCACATTCTTCTCTAGCGCCTATGAAACATTCTCCAGAATCAATCACATCCTAGGTCATAAATCAGGTCTCAACGGCTACCAAAAGACTGTGATCATTCCCTGCCTATTTTCAGACCACAATGCTTTGAAACCAGAACTCAATCACAAGAGGAAAGTCGGAAAGAACTCAAATACATGGAGGCTAAAGAGCATCCTACTAAAGAATGAATGGGTCAACCAGGAAATTAAAGAAGAATTTAAGGGCACCTGGGTGGCTCAGTTGGTTAAGTGACTGCCTTTGGCTCAGGTCATGATCCTGGAGTCCCGGGATCGAGTCCCGCATCGGGCTCCCTGCTCAGCGGGGAGTCTGCTTCTCCCTCTGACCCTCCCCTCTCTCATGTGCTCTCTCTCTCTCTCTATTCTCTCTCTCAAATAAATAAATAAAATCTTAAAAAAAAAATAAAATAAAGAAGAATTTAAAAAATTCATGGAAACCAATGAAAATGAAAACACAACTGTTCAAAACCTTCGGGATGCAGCAAAGGCAGTCCTAAGAGGAAAGTATATAGCAATACAAGCCTTTCTCAAGAAACAAGAAAGGTCTCAAGTACACAACCTAATCCTCGACCTAAGGAGCTGGAGAAAGAACAGCAAATAAAGCCTAAACCCAGCAGGAGAAGAGAAATAATAAAGATCAGAGCAGAAATCAATGAAACAGAAACCAAAAGAACAGTAGAACAGATCAACAAAACTAGGAGCTGGTTCTTTGAAAGAATTAACAAGATTGATAAAACCCTGGCCAGATTATCAAAAGGAAAAGAGAAATGACCCAAATCAACAAAATCATGAATGAAAGAGGAGATTTCACAACCAACACCAAAGAAATACAAACAATTTTAAGAACATATTATGCGCAACTATATGCCAGCAAATTTGATAACCTGGAAGAAATGGATGCATTCCTAGAGATGTATCAACTACCAAATCTGAACCAGGAAGCAACAGAAAACCTGAACAGACCTATAACCACTAAGGAAATTGAAGCAGTCATCAAAAATCTCCCAACAAACAAAAGCCCAGGGCCAGATGGCTTCCCAGGGGAATTCTACCAAACATTTCAAGAAGAATGAATACCTATTCTTCTGAAACTGTTCCAAAAAATAGAAATGGAAGGAAAACTTCCAGACTCGTTTTATGAGGCCACCATTACCTTGATCCCCAAACCAGACAAAGACCCATCAAAAAGAATTACAGACCAATATCCTTGATGAACATGGATGCAAAAATTCTCACCAAAATATGAGCCAATAGGATCCAACAGTACATTAAAAGGATTATTCACCACCACCAAGTGGGCTTTATCCCTGGGCTACAAGGTTGGTTCAACATCCGCAAATCAATCAACGTGATACAATAAATTAATAAAGGAAAGAACAAGAATCATATGATCCTCTCAATAGATGCAAAAAAAGCATTTGACAAAGTACAGCATCCTTTCTTGATCAAAACTCTTCAGAGTATAGGGATAGAGGGTACATACCTCAATATCATAAAAGCCATCTATGAAAAACCTACAGCAAATATCATTCTCAATGGGGAAAAACTGAGAGCTTTCCCTCTAAGGTCAGGAACATGGCAGGGATGTCCACTATCACCACTGCTATTCAACATAGTATTAGAAGTCCTGGCCACAGCAGTCAGACAACTAAAGAAATCAAAGGCATCCAAATCGGCAAAGAAGAAGTCAAACTCTCACTGTTTGCAGATGATATGATACTCTATGTGGAAAACCCAAAAGACTCCACCCCAAAACTGCTAGAACTCATACAGGAATTCAATAAAGTGGCAGGATATAAAATCAATGCACAGAAATCAGTGGCATTCCTATACACCAACAACAAGACAGAAGAAAGAGAAATTAAGGAGTCGATCCCATTTACAATTGTACCCCAAACCATAAAATACCTAGGAATAAATCTAACCAAAGAGGCAAAGGATCTGTACTCAGAAAACTATAAAATACTTATGAAAGAAATTGAGGAAGACACAAAGAAGTGGAAAAACGTTCCATGTTCATAGATTGGAAGAACAAATATTGTGAAGATGTCAATGTTACCTAGAGCAATCTACACATTCAATGCAATCCCCATCTAAATACCATCCACTTTTTTCAAAGAAATGGAACAAATAATCCTAATATTTGTATGGAACCAGAAAAGACCCCGAATAGCCAGAGGAATGTTGAAAAAGAAAAGAAAAGAAAAGCTGGCGGCATCATAATTCCGGACTTCCAGCTCTATTACAAAGCTGTCATCATCAAGACAGCATGGTACTGGCACAAAAACAGACACATAGATCAATGGAACAGAATAGAGAGTCCAGAAATGGACCCTCAACTCTATGGTCAACTAATCTTTGACAAAGCAGGAAAGAATGTCCAATGGAAAAAAGACAGTCTCTTCAACAAATGGTGTTGGGAAAATTGGACAGCCACAGGTCGAAGAATGAAACTGGACCATTTCCTTACACCACACACAAAAATAGACTCCAAATGGTTGAAAGACCTAAATGTGAGAGAGAAGTCCATCAAAATCCTAAAGGAGAACACAGACAGCAACCTCTTCGACCCCACCCACAGCAACTTCTTCCTAGAAACATCGCCAATGGCAAGGGAAGCAAGGGCAAAAATGAACTATTGGGACTTCATCCATATAAAAAGCTTTTGCACAGCAAAAGAAACAGTCAACAAAACCAAAAGACAACCGACAGAATGGGAGAAGATATTTGCAAATGACATATCAGATAAAGGGCTAGTATCCAAAATCTATAAAGAACTTATCAAACTCAACATCCAAAGAACAAAGAATTCAATCAAGAAATGGGCAGAAGGGGGG